>NW_025423493.1:873770-1210320 GCF_020740685.1 Jaculus jaculus
TTTTCTGTGGTCTTTCTTTTTTTTAAATTTTTTGTTTTATATTTATTTATTTGAAAGTGACAGAGAGACAGAGAGAGGGAGAGGGAGAGAATGGGTACGCCAGGGCCTCCAGCCACTGCAAATGAACTCTAGATGCATATGCCCCCTTATGCATCTGGCTAACGTGGGTCCTGGGGAATGGAGCCTTGAACTGGGGTCCTTAGGCTTCACAGGCAAGTGCTTAACCACTAAGCCATCTCACCAACCCTGTGGTTTTGCTTTCTCCATAGTCAATTTGCAAGCCAAGCCTCTAAATGCTCTCTGCACTTAGCATTCTCAAATAATCATCATGTTTGTCCTTAAAACTGGGCTTACACCTCCAGAAGTCATCTTCAGTTACAAGCACCAAGTTTCTCATTGTTCCAGTCCTCAAGATCCAAATGAACAACATGGAAATGTTCAGATTCACCGTGCATCAACTCTATCTCACTCTCAGTACCAAATTGGTGGCACGCACCTGCAGACTAGATACATTGTATAGGAAGAAATAGGATTTCTTTGGGGGTTTTAGATACAAGGGAATGTCCTTAATGGCAGAAGACGCAGGCCTCCTTTCACAGACCTAAGCAGAGAGAAAAAACATCCGTCATACATCAGGAATTATAGGAAAAGCTCAGTAACTTCACATATCTTTAGACTGGACTTCCAAATGCACCCCCACACCTCAGGGCTAGACATTAGGATCAACCCACAGTGAGACCACCTCCAGCCATGAGGCTGGAGAAATAAATTACAAACAGTAATAAAATCCTGCATATCTTGGGGGTTATCCATTCAAAATATCATAACCTCCAAGTCTCAGATTACATTTTGGAAGAGGAGGTAGAAGGCAATACATTGGACATGTATGTATATGATGGAGCATTATTCTTATATAAACTGACTGGTGTATTTGTGGCATTGCAATGGTTCCCATACCCAACAACAACATGGCTATAAGCCCACCAATATTGTGATAGTAAAGGACAAAAACAAAGAGGCCACAGGCAGGGAAGGGAATACTTTGAACGATGAGAGCTGTCCGTGGCCTGTAAGTGAGGTGACAAGGAACTAAAAAGATAAATGGACAGAAATATGAATACAATACTGTATATTTATGTATTTAAGTTCTCAATTTGAGAAGATAAATTTCAATGTACATGAATTTTATCCCTGCAAAGCCACTTCACTTAAATAAATGAATAAATTAGTAAATTAAAATTTGTATTCTAGAAAGGCTTTCTCAAACCTGAAGTGAATTCAGAAATAAACAATTATAGTATAAAAAGTTTCATAACGTCACATTGTAAACTGAATAGAAAAACATGCTATAAAAAGCCCAGACACAAGAAATATTTGCAATAAATGAAAAAGAAAGGGTCATGTGTGAAATATATAAAATCTTAGAAACTAGTAAGAAGTGGCCCTAGGCTGGAGATGTCATTCAGTAGGTAAGTGCGCACGCAGAGGAAGAGCACCGAGCAGCCCGTGTGTCTGGAACACGGTTGCTCTGGCTGCAGTCCTTGCACCGCCATTCTCATGTTCTTGTGCTTGCACTTTCTCTCCTTGCAAATAAATAAAAAACTCAAAAGTCATGACAAGTACTATTAGTTAATAAGATTTAAACTAAACTTAAAAATGCCAATTCTGTATGGAGTATTCCCTCAAGTCTTCTCTATAAGTTTGGCTTTGTGTTCACATAATCATAGAGTTGACTTTTTTCTTGGAAAGTTTTTCGTAGTAAATCTGATATCAGCACAAGGACTCCATGACATACTCAAGCTTGTGCATGCTCCTGCTTCTCTCCTCTGAGTCCTTTTAATGTCCAGTCTCTCCAGGGTCTATTCCTATTCCCTGTTGGGTGTGAACAATAGAACTCAGGGCTTGTTTTAATGTTCTGTGTATTGGATATCTATTAATGGCCTTCTATTCTTCATATGTACATTTCCCCTTCCCCTTCTCTACATTTCTGTTTCATCTCTCCCTTTTATGCCTTACCCATGGCCTATGTCTTAATCTCAACCTCGTCTCCAGTGGAGAGAAAATCTTGGGTGCTGATGGGAATCACCAGGCAAAAGTTAACTATGCATTAAATTGATCCACACTTAATTTTGCTTCATTCTCTTCTCACCTGTAACTTATACTATTCCAAATGTTCAGCTGATTACTTCATACTAGATAATATTTTCTATTTTCAATTCACAGGAGTTATAAAACTTTAAATAAAAATAAACTAATAAAAAGGCCAATATTTTCAATCAAAATTTTAATATGGGGCTGTAGATGTGGTATATTAGTTATTGCACTTAACCTGCAAAGCCTAAGGATCCAGGTTCCATTTCCCAAGCCCATATAAGACAGATACACAAGGTGGTACATGTATCTGGAGTTTGTTTACAATGGCTAGAGGCCTTGGTGTACCCATTTTTTTTCTATCCACCTCTCTCAAATAAGAAAGTAAATTCAATAAATAAATATAAATTTATATTTTAGATACAAATTTGGTATGGGTATATTAGAAGTTAAGTTTATGTTTTGTTTTGGGATAGTATTTGAGTATACCAAATAACTGGTAATATGACAAAATGTCTGTATTGACACATACAATTTAAAATCAGAGTTGTTTTTTGTTTTCAATATTTTAAATAATACTTTAGTTTATTTAGTTGAAAGATGTAGATATACAGAGTGAGGGGAGAAGGATAAAACAGGTATGTCAGGGCCTCTTGCCCCATTCAACAAATTACAGATGCACGTACAACCTTGTACATCTGGGTTTATGTGGGTATTCGTCATCTGCAACTGGGCTTAAAGGCTTTGCAAAAAGCACCTGTAATCTCTGAACCACTTCCCCAGCCCCACTTTAAATCTTTAGTTAAGTTTAATTTTACTACATTTATCTTCAAAAATAATTTTAATACAACCAGTTACTTAATTCTCTTTAACTTAGGCACATATTCTTAGATTACAACTAAGAAAATGAATTAATTGCATGTTTTCTAAAATTTAAGTAAGAAAAAAGAGCCCATTTGAAGTTGTTTGAAGGCTAAACCTTATATAAGCTGTTGAAACAATAAGAACTAATGATATCTCTGAGACAAAGATGAACTATCACATATTTGAAAATATATAAACACCAATTCTCAGCATTGCAGAAATAATTCTTTTTTTGGAAAAAGAATTATTTTATGTACCCATATTTACCATACACAAACTTAAAAAAAATTTTCCCTCAGGATCTATAGACAGTTTACTTTTCTGGAGGGGTGGGGTTCATGAGGTTCCATCATTCTGGTTAACTTGATGGGGTGGAGCTAAGAACACTGTCCTTTTTTAAGACTCTAAACAGTTAATTGTTGCTAGGAGGTAAAGATTTTGTTGAGCAGTGCAGCTGCTGGTAAGTTATACATGCTCATGTAGGTAAAATCTTACCCCACTCCTATTAAGTAAGTAAGTTCAATTAAATTCATTGGATCACCAAGCTGAACTTCGGTGCCATCATTTCTTTGGTCTGTTGTTGGTGCCCTGTCTTGGGGGAATACATGTAATCAACATATCCCCAGGAAGAAGGTCACATATCACTTCAGAATATGTCATAAAATTATATAGCTGACTTTTCCTCCTTTTTTATTAAAAGACAAGTTTATGACCTCTGGATTGCTTACATAACAAGTTATTTCTATAATTTCATCTTAGGTTTCTTTACACTTTCTAAGAAATAATTCAGGCTTAGAGGCTCATACCTGTAATTCCTGCACTGAGAAAGGAAGGTAGAGGTCCTCCATGAGTTTGAGATGCACTGAGGAAGATAGGTAGAGGACCACCATAAGTCTGAGACCAGTATGAGATAGTGAAACCCTGTCTCATAAAGACAACAATAAAAAATTTTAAAGAACACAAGAAATTAATTTAAATGTAGAGCCATGGAGGAATATCTTGTTAACTACTAAAATGGTTTATCACTTACATGATTACCAATTTTCTCTATATATCTTCTATAATACAGGCCTTTGAATTTATTTATCCTTAATAAAAATCATATATATATTCAATCTTTAGATTAAATTTTAATTATGTAAAGTATACACTCTTATATCCCCTATCTCCTGCCACCATTCTACTGATGGCTCACCTCAGTGGAGTTATTGGTTTCCACCGTGTGATTCCTGAAAGCCTCAATCACTCTGGGGGTGGATGTGCTTCTTGCTATTCCTGATCACCCTATGGCTCTTACAATATTTCCATACCTTCTTCATCATTGTTCCATGAGCCTTGGCTGGTATTTCAATATTCTGATTTAGTGTTCTGTCCTCTGTATTATCTAGACTTCTGTGTTGGTTAGGTTTGATTGACCACAACGACTAATGTTATCTCCTGGGAGCTGGTTGTCAGGCTAACAGTGAGAGCAGTACTTGTATATCTGCTTTCTCAATGTCTCCTGGCCCCAGATGTGATAGAGGTGACACATATTGTGGTAAGGAGTCAGCTACCTTTACCTGTCATGTTGCTGGAACCTGAACTTCCCCAGTTTTCTCTGCCATCTGTAAAATAAAACAAGCTCTCCATCCAAGACTTAGAACAGTTTAGATTAAAGAGGATAAACATGGTTCTTTGAGAGACTTTTGTGGTGTGTATAACCACTCTTCTTGGCCAAAGAGCAGTGGAAGCTTTTCCCTGGACTCTATGAGATTTCTGTCCATAGGATGCTCACATGGTTACCAGTACTAGGCATGATTTCTTTCCCTCTGAACAAGCCTTATGTCTAATATTAAAATG
Source organism: Jaculus jaculus (assembly GCF_020740685.1). Classification (NCBI taxonomy): domain Eukaryota; kingdom Metazoa; phylum Chordata; class Mammalia; order Rodentia; family Dipodidae; genus Jaculus; species Jaculus jaculus. The sequence goes on from NW_025423493.1 coordinate 878,565, forward strand.
TGGTTCCCTATATAAGCTGTATACTACACGTGTGTACTTCTTCACCAGCATGTTTTCATGGTTTTAAGGATTTCTTACTCATGCTGTTGGTAACTGTTAGTCCCCCAGCAGCTCCTATAGCTTGAGTGCTAACCAGCAGGAAATTGGTTTTACTCTTAGTTCCATTTTTGTCTCTAGATGCCTCACTCTCATCACAATACACAACATTGAAATCCCAAAGACCAACTCTGCCATCACTATGCTCACCGTGTGAATAAAATGCACAATAATGACATCACAAATACCCACTTTACTTTATAATGCCCCACAAAGAAATCAGTGTTTGGCTACGAATTTATATAACCTCACTGTGACATTAAAATGTGACTTCACATTGCCCAACTGTGACATCGCACTGTCCCACTGTCACATAAAAATGCTCCACTGTGACATCACAATACCATGTTTTGACATTACAAATCATTGCTTTGATTTCACAATGCACCATGGCAACACCAAAACACCCAATTTCAATGTCACAGTGCCCACCTGTGATGTCACAATGCCCCATTCTCATATGACAATGCTCCATAGTAAAATCACAAACCCTAATCTGACATCACAATGCCCTACTGTGATATTACAATGCTCCACTGTTAATCTCAAAGCCCCCCTGTGACTTCAAAATTCCCAACTGTAATATCACACAGGTACACTGTAACAACAAAATGCCACTCTCTAGCATCATAATTTCACACTGTGACTTCACATAGCTTAGCTGTAACATCACTATGCTCAACTATGATGTCATATTACCCAATTGTGACATCACAAAGTCACACTGTTCTCTCATAATATCCTACTGCGGCATCATAAAACCCATTGGGACATCACAATGCCCCAAAGTGATATCACAATGCCCAACTGTGACATCACTGTGCACATCTATGACATCACAATGACTCACTGCCTCCTCACAATGCCTCACTGTCTCATAATAGTAGCCAAAATGAAATTCCAATGTCCAATTATCCTATCACGATGCTCACTGTCTCATCAAAATACACTATCATGATATCACAAAATGCCACTATTGTGACATGAGAAAGCCCCACTGAGATTTCACAATGCTCCACTGTAATATCACAAGGCTCCACTGTCACATAATAATTCTCACTGTCTGATCAAAATGCACGGTGGTGACATCACAAATCCCCTCTTATACTTCACAATGCCCCGATGTAAACATAGTGCTGCACTTTGAATGTTCCTAACCTCAGTGTGACATCAAATGCCCCACTGTGTCATCAGTTTCCCACTGTGGCATCACAAAACCCCACTGTGATTTCACAATGCCCCACTGTGATATCAAAATGCTCCACTGTTCATCACAAATATCCTCTGTGATATAAAAATTACCCACTCTTATATAAATGCCCCATTCTCTCATCATAGTGTCTCACTGTGACATCTCAGAGCTGAACTGTAACATCATAATGTCCTAGTGTGACATCACAATGGCATAGTGTGACATCACAAAGCCCCAGTCTGATTTCACAGTGTCCCACTAGGATATCAAAATATTCCACTGTTCATCGTAAAGCCCCTCTGTGATATTAATATTATCCATTCTGATAGAAATGCCCCATTCCCTCATCATAATATACCACACTGACATCACAGAGCTGAACTGTAACATCATAGTGTCCTAGTGTGACAACACAATGCCTTGTTGTGATGTCACAAAGCCCCACTTTGGTTTCACAATGCTCCACTATAACATCACATTGACAAAATCTCTCATAATGCCCAGCTATGGCATCATAATGCTTCCATAGAACATAATAAAACCAGCTTGTTCATGAAATGCCCCACAGTGACTTCACTATAACCCACTGTGAAATCACAATGCCCTTTGGACACATTACAATGCTCAACTTTGATGTCACAATACTCTATTGTGACATCACAAAGCCCCACTGTAATTTAACAATGACCCACTGTCACACTACAAAGCCCTAAAGTGACATCACATTGTGTCATATTGTGAAATTACAATATCCCACTGTGAAATCTTAGTATCTAAATGTTATATAAAAATGCTCTATTGTGAGATTACACTACCCAGTGTCACATCACAATACTCAACTGTAAGGTCACAATACCCTATTGTGACATCACAAAGCCCCACTCTGAGTTCACAATGCTACACTGTGATACCACAGAACCACACTGGGACATCACAATGCCTCACTGGGTCATCACAAGGCCCCACTCTGTTATAACAATGCTCAAATGTGACAACACGATACTGTAATGTGACATCTCAAAGCCCCACTGTAATTTCACAATGCCCTAATGGGATATCACAATGATCCAGTTTGAAACCACAGTGACTCACTTTCTAATAATAATGCCCAGCTATAACACAAAAATGCTCTGACATGATATAATAAAAACAACTTGTTCCTCACAATGCCCCACTATAACATAGCAATGCCCCACTGAGATATTCACATTAACATCACAATACCCAAAGTCCCATCATAACGCTAAACTGTGATACAACAACACCCAATTGTGACATCACAAAACCCCACTCGATTTCACAGTGCTGCACTGAGAAACCACAAATCCCCACTGTGATTTCACCATGAGCCACTGTGATATGCCAATATTCCACTGTTCGTCACAAAGGCCTTTTGCGACATCATGATTCCCAACTTTGATATCACAGTGGCTTACTGTGACATCACAATGCCTCACTCTCTCATCATAATATCTCACTGTGACATCAGAGAGATGAACTGTAACTTCATAATTTCCCAGTGTGACATAACAATACCCAATTGTGACATCAAAAAGCCCCACTGTGATTTCACAATGCTGCGCTCTGACATTACACTATTTCCATATGACATAATAAACAAAGTTGTTTATAAAAATTCCCACTGTAGGGCTGGAGAGATGGCTTAGCAGTTAAGCGCTTGCCTATGAAGCCTAAGGACCCCAGTTCAAGGCTCGGTTCCCCAGGTCCCATGATAGCCAGATGCACAAGGGGGCACATGCGTCTGGAGTTCGTTTGCAGAGGCTGGAAGCCCTGGCGTGCCCATTCTCTCTCCCTCTATCTGTCTTTCTCTCTGTGTCTGTCACTCTCAAATAAATAAATAAATAAATAATTTTAAAAATTTTTTAAAAAATTCCCACTGTAACACCACAATATACCACTGTAACATCACATTGCCACACTGTAACATCACAGTGTCCCACTGTGATATATCAATATTCCACTGTGATATCCTAATGCCAAACACTCATATCACTATACTCACTGTCTGATCAAAATGCACCAGAGTGATATCACAAATCCCCACACTTACTTCACAGTGTCCAATAATATAATCACAGTGATCCACTATGAATGTACACAAACTCACTGTAACATCACAATTTCCAAGTTTGACATCACATTGCCGTACTTTGACATCACAGCCTCCTACTGTGATACAACAATGCTCCACTGTGACATCACAATACCCCACTATCACATCACAATGTTCAACTGTTACAACACAATACCTGACTTGACATCATAAAGTCCCACACTGCTATCACAATGTATGCTGTGACACCAAAATACCACATCGTGACATCATAGTGCCCCACTCTGGCATCACAATGCCTCCTTTTTATATAAATATATTGCACTGTGACATCAAAATACCCTAATGTGACATAACAATACTCAACTGTGTTATCACAATACCCTATTGTGACATCACAAAGCCTAATTCTGATTTCACATTACTGCAGTGAGACAACTCAAAGCAAATTCTACCCCACTGTGGCATCAAAACATGCAACTGTGATATAACAATTTTTCATTATATGATATAATATGACCTCACAAAGTCCCACTGTGATTTTACAATGTCCCACTGTGAAAACACAATGTTCATCAAGAAGCCTATTTCACAATTCCCCACTGTGATATCACAGAGGTACACTATGACAACATATTGTCCCACTCTCTAATAATAATGAGCCACTTTGATAGCAGAAAGCTGACTTGCAACATTATAATAGTTCAGTATGATGTGACAATGCCCAATTGTGATATCACAGAGGGACACTGTGATTTCAGAATGCCCAAATATGACATCACAAAGATTCCGTCTGATGATAATGTCCATCTACAACATCACAATTCTCCTACATGGACACAATAAAACAAACTTGCTCATCAAAATGCCCCACTATAGTATAACAATGCAACAGTGTGGCATTACCCCACTGTGACATCACTGTGTCCCATAGTGATATAACAGTGTTCTACTGTGACATCACAATACCCAATGTCACATTTCAATGTTCAGCTGTGACATCACAATACCCTATTTTGATATCTCAATGCCAAATTTGATTACACAATGCCACATTGTGACAGCAAAATCCACACTGTGACATCATAATGCCTTATTGTGATATAACAGTGTTTCATTATGACATCACAATACCCTGAGTTGATATCACAAAGCCCCATTATGACTACCCAATGCCCCATTGTGATATCACAATGCTACACTGTTCATCATAAAACCCCTCTGTGACATCACAATTCCCCACTGTGGTATCACAGAGGTCCACTGCGACATCACAATGACTCACTCTGTCATCATAATGGCCTGCTGTTTCATCATAGAGCTGAACTGTAACATCATAATGTCCCAGTGTAATATCACAATGCTCTACTGTGGCATTACAAAGCACCACTGTGATTTCACATTGCCCATTGGAGATATCACATTGTCACACTGAGATATAAAAATGCTCCACTGAGACATCACAATACCTAATGTCACATCACAATGCTCAACTATGACCTCACAAGACCCTTTGTAACAACACAAAGCCCCATTCTGATTTCAAAATGCAACACTGTGACACTACAAACCCCATTTTGACATCACAGTGTGCCACTGTGACATCACAGTGCCCCACTGTCATATAGCAACAGTCCACTGTGAGAGCACAATACCCTATTACAACATAAAGCCCCACTTTGATTGCAAAATGCCCCAGTATCTTACTCCAATGCTCTTCTGTTCATCACAAAACCCGTGTGACATCACAACATCCCACTGTGAGATTAAAGTGGTCTACTGTGACATCACAATACTCCACTCTCATGATAATGTCCCACTGGGACAGCACAGAGCTGAACTGTAACATCATAATGTCCCAGTATGACATCACAATGCCCTATCATGGGATTACAAAGCCCCACTGTGATTTCACAAAGCCCTACTGTGACATCACAATGACTTACTCTCTCATATTAATGCCCGGGTATTACATCACAGTGTTCCCATATGACATAATAACAGCAACTTGGTCATCGGAATTCCCCACTGTAACATAACAATGCCCCATTATGCCATTATAATGCCCCACTGTGACAACACTGACCAGAACATTAACATCATAATGTGCCAGTGTGACATTGCAATACCCTATTGTGACTTCAAAATCCCCACTGAAATTTCACAATGGTCCACTCTGACATCACAATGAATCACTGTCACATGATAATGCCCAGCTATGACATCACAATACTCCAATATAATATAATAAAACAAACTTATTCATCACAATGACTCACAGTGATATTACTATGCTCCACTGTGACATCACATTGCCTCAAAGTCATATAACAATGGTCTGTGACAGCACGATACCCTAATGTGACATTATAAATCCCAAGGTGATTTCACCATGCCCCACTATGATATCACAATGCTCCACTGTTCCTCACAAAAACTCTCTATGACCTCACAATTCCCCACTATGATATTACAGAAGTCCACTGTGACATCACTATGCCCCATTCTCCCATCATAACATCCCACTTTGACATCACATAGCTTAACTGTAACAACATAATGTCCCAGTGAGGCATCACAATGCCCTGCTATGACATCAAACAGCCCTACTGAGATTCCACAATGCCCCACTGTGATATCACAATGCTCTACTGTGACATCACAAGGAGTATGTTACTCCAATTCTCTGCTGTTCATCACAAAACCCCGTGTGACATCAAAACTCTCCATTGTGTTATTACAGTGCTGTACTGTACAATTACAATACCTCATTCTCATGATAATGTCCCACTGTGACATCACAGAGCTGAACTGTAATATCATAATGTCCCATTGTGACAGCACAATGGCCTATCATGGCATGACAAAGCTCCACTGTGATTTCAAAATGCCCCACTGTGATATCACAATGACTCACTCCCGGGGCAATGCCCAGCTATGACATCACAGTACTCCCTTATGACATAGTAAAACTAACTTGTTCATCAAATGCCACACTGTAACATAACAGTTTCCCCACTGTGACATCACTGTGTCCCACTGTGATATAACAATGCTCCACTGTGACATCACAATACCCAATGTCATATCACAATTCTCAACTGTGATGTCTCAATACCCCATTTTGACATCTCAAAGCAACATTCTGATTTCACAATGCCACATTGCAACAGCAAAAACCCCCATTGTGACATCACAGTGCCCCACGCTGACATTGCAATGTCCAACTGTGATATAACAGTACTCCACTGTGACATCACAAGATGCTAATGTGATATCACAAAGTCCCATTCTGATTTCACAATGTTGCAATGGTACCAGAAAGCCCCATTGTGACATTTCATTTCACCTCTGACATTACAGTGTCGCACTGTGTTATAAAAATGCTCAACTGTGACACCACAGTACTCTAATGTGATATTATAAATGCCCACCTTGATTTCACATTGCCCCACTCTAATATAACTATGCTCCAATATTCATCAGCAAGTCCCAGTGTGACATGACAGTTCCCCACTGTGATATTACAGTGGTCTGCTTTGACATCTCAATCCCCACTCTCTCATCATAATGTCAACTGTGTCATGAAAGAGCTGAACTGTATCAGCCTAAGGTCCCACTGTGATATCACAATGCCAAAATGTGATACCACAGAGTCCCACATTTGAGTAATAATTCTCCAGTGAGAAATCACAATAACCAATGTTACATCACATGCTCAGCCAATTCTCATTCTCTTTCTCTATCAAATAATTAAATAAATAAATCAAAGGAATGTATTTGGTAGAATTGGGGTGGAAAGTACTGTAGATATCCATTAGGTAGATTTGATATATGGTGGTTTTGAGCTCTATTATTTCCCTTTTGATTTTCTGCTTGGATGACCTGTCTATTGATAATGGTGAAGCATTGAAGTATTCGACTATGATGGTGTTGGTGTTTATTTGTTTTGTTGTCAAGTATGTTTTGATTTCTAAAATGTGATGAATCTGTGTTTGGCACATACAGATTTATGGTCCTGATGTTCTCATTTTGGATGATTTCCTTAGTGAGTACGAAGTGGTCTTATTTGTCCTTTTTAAATTACTTTTGGTTTGAAGTCTATTTTGTCATATATTAATATCACAACAGCTGCTTGTTTCTTATTTCAGTTTGCTTTGGATACAATTGTCCAACCTGTCACCCTGAGGAGGTTTCTGTCTTTAGTGATGAGGTGAGTTTCTTGAAGACAGCAGATAGAAGGATCCATTTTTTTGATCCACTCTGATAACTTGTGTCTTTTGATGGATAAATTAAGACAATTAATACTTAGTTTATAGCTGTTATGTTTTATTAATCCCTGCCATGATGGCTTACTTCATGGGGTTTGGTACATTCTTGTGTTTTGTACTTTTTTGAGCCTGGTATAGATTTAGTTATTGTGATCTTTTTCTTGTAGGCTAAGATTTGTTGTGTGACTCTTCTGTGTGGAGTATTCTCTGAAGTAATCTCTGTAGGTTTGGCTTTGTGTTCATATAATCATAGAGTTGACTTTTTCATGAAGTGATTTTCTTTCATCATCTATTATGAGGGATACTTTCACTGAGTACATTAGATGGTTTGGAAGCCATAGTTTTTTAGACTTTAAAGTGTTCCATTCTAGTCCCTTTTTGCTTTCAGGGTTTCCATTGAGATATCTGAGGTAATTTTGATGGAATTGCCTTTGTATGTGGTGAGTTTCTCCCTTACTGCTTTTAGCTCTCTCTGTTTGCTTTCATTGTTAAGATTTTTGACTATTATTTGCCTTGGAGAGTTTCTTCTTTATTTCTGTCTGTTTGGTGTTCTGTGAGCTTCTTGTAATTAGATGGGCCTCTCTTTTCAGAGATTAGGAAATTTTTCTTCAGTAGTTTTATTGAATATGTTCTCTTTGTCTCTGGTCTGGATTTCCTCTGCTTGTGGTATATCCATGTTCCTGATGTATAGTCATTTTAGGGTACCCACAGTTCTTTCATATTCTCTTCATATGATTTTTTTGAACTTAGCAAAGTTTTTGGCCTCCTGATAAACTTCTGTCTTATCTTCCAGGTCAGAAGATTTGCCTTCCCCAAGTGTAAGTATTTGTGAGGGGTTCTAGAGAGGTTTTTGAAAGCTCTGTTAGATTTATGTTTTCTGGTTTTTTTTAATTTTTTTTAATTTTTGTTATTTTTATTCATTTATTTGAGAGTGACAGACAAAGAGGCAGACAGAGAGAGAGAGAGAGAGAGAGAGAGAGGGAGAGAGAATGGGCACACCAGGGCCTATAGCCACTGCAAACGAACTCCAGATGCGTGTGCCCTCTTGTGCATCTGGTTAACGTGGGTCCTGGGGAGTCAAGCCTTGAACCAGGGTCCTTAGGCTTCACAGGCAAGTGCTTAACCGCTAAGCCATCTCTCCAGCCCTCTGTTGTTTTTTTACATTGTGTCCATCTCCTTTTTGAGGTGTGATTTCAGTTCAAGGTCTGATTTTTCTTGATGGTTTCTGGAAATCATTGTTATATTTGATCTTCATTAAGCTGAATCAACTTGTTATTTAGATCTTCTCTTTATTGACTTACCTTCAATTCAGTTATATCTCATTTGAGGCTTCTTAGAACTTCTTCTATTAACTTAAGCCTTGTGTCAAATGCTGAGTTCTCTAAGTGATGATCCTAGTCAATTTCATTTATGTAATTGTTGGTTTTTTGAAAGCTTGCTTCCAGTTCAGTAATTTTTTTTTTTTGAGTTAGGGTTGTAGGGAATCAAACGTGGATCCTTAGTCTTCTCAGGAAGTGACTTAACCACTAAAGCCATCTCTCCATCCCTCAGCAATACTTAAAATATATACATATATATATATATGAATGAATGACAGAGAAAGAGGGAAAGAGAGAGAGAAGGAGAGAATGGGCATTTTAGGGCCTCCAGTCATTACAAACAAACTCCAGATGCATGCACCACTTCTGCATCTGGCTAACTTGGGTCCTGGAGAATCGAACCTGGGTCCATGGCTTTGCAGGCAAATGCCTTAGCTGCTAAGCCATCCCTCCAGCCCTCTCAGCAATTCTTCTGATATGGCCACATTGGTTGTTGTGTTTTCATTTTGGTACTCAATTTTTGTTATTTTCTCTATTATTTTGTTGAAGGCTTCCATTATGGGAATAGGCATCCTTGGTGGCAGTGTCTCAGTTTTCAGGTTCTTGCTTTTATTCCTTTTCTTGTGATCTACCCATCTTGGGGAAATGTTTTATTCTATTGAGAGGGAAGCAAGTATTTATCCTTGTAAGATCTTCAGTAGGCATTCTATTTTAAATGTGGACCATATTGGTGTATGATGGTGTTATAACCACAGATACACAGACTGGAGAATGCAAGTACATCAAAGGCACCTGAGGTACTGGTAGGTGGGAAACTTGGAGCTCTGGCCTATTCACTCTACTTGCATGTGTTCAGCATGTGGGAATCAGGTTTTGGGGATCCAGGAGCCAGAAATGTTTAGATATAGGGGCAAGATGCCAGCTTCTACAATGGCTTGTATACCCTCTGGCTCAGGGGAATAGGGCTTCGGTATCCAGGGACTAATCGGGAAATACAACCTCTAAATCCAACAACTCTAGACAGTGACAAATCTCCAAGTCCAATAATTCTAAGCAGAAACAAGTCCCTGAAGTTCCAGTTCTGCCCCTCCAGCTAGGCTGCTCACAGTCTTGGAAAACTTCATTCAGGGCCAGCAGCTTTTCTTAGCAGCCATCTCATGGTCCCAGCATCTCCACTGATTATGCAGTGCAACTCACGGTCCATCCTCATGGCTCCATGCAGGCATGCAGCAAACCTGCTTCACACTGCCCATGGCCATTCCCAAAACACAAGATTGCACTGCAAACTCAATGACCCTCTCGTTCCTGCATTTCTTATACTTCACAATACTAGGTAGGGTGCCAGTTTGTTAACCCCAGGGGGAATAAAGCAGACTTTGAAGAACAGGACAATCCTTTAGCATTTAGGCCCCTTCAAAACAGTCTACACTCTTCCTGTTGCCCCAGTGCAGGTCAGCTGGCTCAGTCTCAAATGTTGAAATCTCTCATATAATTGCAGGTGCACGGGCAGAAGTTTCAGCCCAAACATTTCATTTCTGTGCCATATCCCTCTGCTCACACCAGCTAATTTCTATGCAAAGCAACCCTGCAGAAATTCTCAGGACAGAGAAATAACAGCAAGCCTCTCACACAAAGTGCTTCTAGCCCAAGTCCAAGCAAAGCTATTTCTCACCCTCATAAACCAAACCTCTCAGTCCATATTTCTTACTGCATTCAGGCCTGAGTCTTACCTGACTAGTCTATCAAGGGGTACTTAACAGCACTACAAGGCATCTCTTCAGCCAAGGTATTAAATTCTTCCACATTCCTCTTGAAAATCAGCTCCAAAATGCCAAACCCACACAGTGAGATATCCAGCAGCAAATGACACTTCTCCTCAGTACCAACTTTACTGTTGCAGTCAGGTTCACAATACTGGGAAAAATCACTCAACCAAGAAAAGCTTTTGGGAAAATCTGGCTTATTTTGGCTTCCTGACTCCAGTAGAAAGTCCATGCTGGCAGGGAAAACGACGTCACAATCAGAGGGTGTGCATCACTCCCTGGCCACATAAGGTGGACCATAACAACAGGAGAGTGTGCCAAACACTGGCAAGGGGAAACTGTCTATAATACCCATAATCCTGCCCCTAACAATACAGTGCCTCCAAGAGGCATTACTTTCTGAATCTCCACCAGTTGAGAAGTAGCATTCAGAACACCTAAGCTTATGTGGGACACCTGAATCAAACAACCACAAGAGGCTTGCCTGCAAAGACTAGGAACTCATGTTCAACTCTCCTGGTCTCACATAAACCAGACACACCAAGTGACATCAGCATAGCAAAGTGGCACATGTATCCAGAGTTTGAATATAGCGGCTAGAGGCCATGGTGTGTCAATTCTCTCTCTCTCTTTGTCTTATTAAAAAAATTATATTTATAATATGTTGTTATATAGCATTACAAATAGAAGGCTTTATAAAAGAAAGGTCCCACTCTCAATTCTGACCCTACTATCCAGTTTGCTCCTGACTTTCATAGGTAATTATTTTCATTAGTTTTTGATTAATCTTTTCATAGTTTCTTCTTTTATGTTATTTATTTATTTATTTATTTATTTATTTATTTATTTATTTATTTATAGTTTATTGAGGTAGGGTCTCACACTAGCCCAGGCTGACCTAAAATTCATGGAAATCATGGAGATCCTCCTACCTTTGCCTCCCAAATGCTGGTATTAAAGGTGGGTGATACCATACCTGGATTCACTGTTTCTTCTTTAAAAAAAGAAAGAAAGAAGATCATGTGCACAGGTATTTTCTATCTAAATACTGCATACAAATAGTGTGTTTCTAAAATAGGCTCACTTTCACCACCACCCAGTTTGCTCCTGAATTTCTAGGTAACTATCTTAATTATTTTAATCTTTTTATTGTTTTTTCTTAAATAAAGAAAAGTATGTGCATAGCCATTGTACCACAAAAGTCTCAGTGTGTGTGTACATTGTACATGTGTATATAATGTATACATACACTCTCTCTTACATAAAATAGCATCCCCTCCCTCTAGGATCGTATGTATTTTTACCTTTAAGCAAAGTGAAAGCTAGCCAGCAGGAAAGAAGCTTCCAGATCATTTCCAACTTGATTTATCTGTCCTACAACCAATGTATGTATGTATTCAGCAATAGGGATACATGCCATATAATTCTTGTGGGAAACCAAGGAAAATGTCAATAGTCTGTGAGTGACTTTGGTGCTCCAGTGGCCAACAACTCATCTAGAAATATCCCACTTCTGGGCTGGAGACATGGCTTAGCAGTAACATGCTTGCCTGCAAAGACAAAGGGCCCAGTTTTGATTCCACAGGACCCAGGTAAGCTAGATGCACAAAGTGGCACATATTTCTGGAGTTCATTTGCAGTGGTTGATGATTCTGGCTTTCCCATTCTGTCTCTCTCACTTATAAATAAATAAATAAATAAAATTAATAAATATCCTACTTGTAGCACTGTAACTTTCATTTAATAAACTCTCCTCTCTGGGAGCAGCTTTATCCACACCTTCAGGGTACCTCCATTCAAACTGTCTTTTTCTTAGTTGTTCTAGTTGACCAGTGGGGCTGTGATATTCTGTTCTCTTCCCCCAAAAGAATTGAACTTACAGGCATGTGTGGACATGCTGGGGTCTTACATGGGCTCTAGAGATTAAACTCATTCATTCTTCAACCCTTGTGCTTGCGTGATGTGGTGATTTGAACATAGATATTCCCCTAGTTTCAGATGCGTGTGATTAAGCATCCTAGTTAGTCCTCAGCTGCTGGAGCATTTGAAAGATGTAGCTTTAGTAGAGGAGTCGTGTTTCTGGAGGCAGACATTGGAGTTGAGCAGTCTAGCCCTATTGTGTGTTCAGTTAGTTCATGCTTGCTCTTCTCTCTCTACTTCTAATGTGTGATGAAGTGAGCTGTCTTCCTCCACCATGATGAATTTTCCCCTGGAAAATTTAAAACTGAAATAAACTTTTTCCTTCAAAAACCTGCTTCCCCAAGAACAAGAGGGCAACCACCACACATGGCAAGCACTCTTACACACTGAGCCCTTTCTCCAGCCCCTCAAATTATCTATAATGACTTTTCAAGGTAGGATCTCTCTCTAGTCTAAGCTGACCTAGATTTCACTATAGTTTCATGATAGCCTCAAACTCATAGTAATTTTCCTATGTCTGTCTCCCAACCACTGGAATTAATGGTGTGTACTACTGTGTCTGGAAAATGTTATTTAATTAGCTTACAAAGCAGCAGGTTTATGGCTTGTTATACAACTGTAGTTTTGGTTAGCTCTTCCCCATTACCTCTTCCAGTTACATAATTTTCATTGAGTAGATATACTAATTTTTCCCCTGCATCACTATTGGTGGACATATGGATTATTTTTTGATTTTTTTAGTTCTTTTTTATGATGCAGTTTATAACACAGTCCATCCATTACTTTATAGCTCTACAAGCTTAAAGTTTTCCTTTTTAAAATGCTTTGTAGAAAACTCAGGGCTTCATGTATACATGGTAGTTTGAATGGATGTCACAAAACACACTCAGTTTATTGAAGTTTGTAATTTAGATCTACAGCCACCTGTTTGGTGTCAGTTACATGGTGTCTTTGTACTGTGGTCTGGAAATAACATAACTTGAAATCAAGTATAAGGATACCTGCAGCATAATTATTTTTGCTCACTAATTTTTTTTTTTTTTTTATGGTTTTTCGAAGTAGGGCCTCACTCTGGTCCAGGCTGACCTGGAATTAACTCTGTAGTCTCAGGGTGGCCTTGAACTCATGGTGATCCTCCTACCTCTGCCTCCTGAGTGCTGGGATTAAAGGTGTGCGCCACCACGCCCGGCTGTTTTTGCTCACTATTAATTTTAGCTACTTGTGGTTTTCTTTTTTGTATCTTCCTGTGATTTCTAGAATATTTTTTCTATTTCTATGAAGAATATCATTGCAATTTTGATTTGGATTGTAATGAATATGTAATTTGCTTTTGGCAGATTGTATTTTCACTATAGTCATTCTAATCCATTTGCATGGGAGGTCTTTCCGTATTGTGTCTTCAGTTTCTTACCTCAGTATTTTGAAGTTATTATTGTAGAACCCTTTGATTAAGATTAGTCAAAAGTGTTTCCTTCCTTCCTTCCTTCCTTCCTTCCTTCCTTCCTTCCTTCCTTCCTTCCTTCCTTCCCTCCTTCCCTCCCTCCCTCCCTCCCTCCCTCCCTCCCTCCCTCCCTCCCTCCCTCCCTCCTTTCTTTCTTTCTTTCTTTCTTTCTTTCTTCTACCTACCTACCTACCTACCTACCTACCTATCATCTATATATCTAGCTTTCATCATCTTTCAAAGGCAATTGTGAATATGATTATTTAACTGATTTCTTTTTAAAATATTTTATTTATTTATTTGCAAGGAGAGAGAGAATGGGCCTCTCACCACTATACAAGTACTCTAGATGCATGCTTCACTTTGTGCATCTGGCTTTATGTTGGTAGTAGGAATTGAACCCAGAGTTTTAGGCTTTACAGGCAAGTGTGTTCACTGCTGAGCCATCACTCCATCACTGACTGTTATCACCTTATTTGTTATGGGAATATAAGCATTTTTTGTTTCATATTATTTTCTTTTCTTTTGTGACAATGTCTCATTATAGCCCAGGCTGTTGAAGAAGTCACTCTGTAGCCCTGGATGGCCTCAAGTCTAAGCAGTCGTCCTACCTTAGCCTCCAGAATGGTGGGATTAAACACCCATGCTACCATGATTTTGGATGTTAATTTTGTATCCTGCCACTTTTCTGAAAGTGCTTATCAGATCTAAGAGTTTTCTCGGGACACACTAGTGTGTCTCAATTATAAAACAATATTATTTGCTAATTGTACTTTAACTTCTTCATTTCGTAAGTGCATCACTTTATTTTCTAATGTTCTCTTATTACTCTATCTTATTAACTTCAAGTACTACATTGAATAAAAGTGGGAAAAGTAGATACTGTTGTCTTGTTCCTAATTTTTTAGAAGTACTCCTGGTGTTTCCCAATTTAGCATAATGTTGGGTAAGGTTACATATATATATATAACATTCATAGCCTTTATTATGTTTCAGGATGTTTCTCTTATTCTAGGTATCTTCAAGGCTTTTATCATGAAGAGATATTGGGTTTCTATCAGAAAATTTCTGCATCTACAGAGATGTTATTTCTGTCATTGAGTCTGTTTATGTAATGTATAACTAATTATTTTGCATATGTAGAACCATCTTTACATATCAAAAATTAAGCCAACTTGATCATATTGGGTGGTCTTTTGATGTGTATTTGAAGTTGGTTTGCAAGTAATTTAAGGAAGATTAGTGTAGATTTTACAACGTATCTTTATTTATTTGAGAGAGGTAAAGAGAGGGAGCAAGAGAGAGGAGAGGGAAAGAATGGGAGCTCCATGGCCTCTAGCCACTGTACACAAACTCCAGACACACACTTCAAAAGCATGCATGACCTTGTACATCTAGCTTATAGCATACTGAGGAATCAAACTTGGGTCTTTAGGCTTTGCAAGTGAATGCCCTAACTTTTAAGCCAACCCTCCAGTCCAAAATGCATCTTTATCTTTCTTTGGTATTCATAATTTTTGGTTTCATAAATGTTTGGTAGTGTTTCTTCCTTTCTTACTTTATGACACCATAATAGCTTGATAAGCATTCCTGTCTTTGAAAGTTTATTTTAAGAAATTAGCTGTTGGGCTGGAGAGATGGCTTAGCGGTTAAGCGCTTGCCTGTGAAGCCTAAGGACCCCGGTTCGAGGCTCGGTTCCCCAGGTCCCACGTTAGCCAGATGCACAAGGGGGCGCACGTGTCTGGAGTTCGTTTGCAGAGGCTGGAAGCCCTGGCGTGCCCATTCTCTCTCTCCCTCTATCTGTCTTTCTCTCTGTGTCTGTCGCTCTCAAATAAATAAATAAATTAATTAATTAATTAAAAAAATAAATTAAAAAAAAAAGAAAGAAATTAGCTGTTAAACTGGGCATGGTGGCACATGCCTTTAATCCCAGCACTTGGGAGGCAGAGGTAGGAGGATCACTGTGAGTTCTAGGCCACCCTGAGATGACATAGTGTATTCCAGGTCAGCTTGGGCTAGAGCGAGACCCTACCTCAAACAAACAAACAAACAAACAAACAAACAAAAGAAATTAGCAATTAGCTGTTAATCTGCAAAGAATGCCTTGGTGTTTCTCTCTTGTAGCTTTCAATATACATTCTGTTATATTTAATGTTTTAACTATAGTGCAGGTGCAGGATATTCTTCTCTGGTCCTATCTATGAGTTTTTGAAATATATCTTGTTCCTGGTTGGCATTTCTTTCCATATATTTGGGAACTTTTTGTCATGATTTTATTGAAAAGGTTTGGTGCCTTTAGTATAAATTTTTTGTTGGATTGTAATTCACAGATATGTTCTTTTTATAGTGTACCATACATCTCAAATGTTATTTATATTTTCTTAACATTTTGTCCTTTTCATTGTCTGAATGTTCCAGTTCTTCTTCTTTCTCTTTAAATTCTGATGTATTTTCCTCTCCTTATTCCATTTTATCATGGAGGCTTTATTTTCTATTCAGCTTTTTTATTGGACTTAATTAACTTTGTTTTTCTGTTATTTTTTTTCTTCAGTATTTCTATTTCTTTATTGAATTATGTTTTCATTTATCCTATGTTGGATTTTCTATTTTATTCGTTTGTTTGTTTGCATTTTCTTAGAGTTCACTCAGTTTATTTGTGTCATCTTTGATGTTTTAAAGCCTACTTATAAACTGTGCCTGTGTGTCATCTACCCTCTTCTGAAAGCTTCAGGTCTTCCTGTTTATCTTGTATTAGACTTTGTTAATGTGAGAATGTGTATGTAGTGACTTCTAAATTTTAAATCACATACTAAAGTTATTGTAGCCTATTTTTCAAATGTTCAATATAGTTTGAATTATATTAGAATGCTTTGTAAACCATATGTATGTATAATTATCTATGCTTATTTACTTTTTGTTGTTTAAATTCTAGAACTATTTCCTTTTAAATTTTAGCTGATGATTAAGTAAAGTAAATAAATTTGATTTTATTGGTTTGGAAATATTTTTAAAGGATATGGATAGAGGAAACTATTTGGTCCAGTACCAAAACAGAAAAGTGATTTCTTTTTGTGTCAGTTGCCCTTTGACTTGACACACCTTCTTGCTCCCTGTTTTTGAGGTAAGGTCTCACTCTAGCCATGGCTGACGTGGATCACACTCTGTAGTCCAGGCTGGCCTAAAACCCAGAGCAATATTTTGACCTCTCCCACCCAAGTAATGAAATTAAAGGCATGTGGCATAAGACCCTGCTTTTGACCTGACTGGGTTGAGGAAATTGAAACAAATAGGGACAAATCTATAACATATAATATCAGTATGAATGAAAAAAAAATAATTATAAATCTAGGAGAAATTACTGGAAAATACAAATGGCTGTTATAGTGTTAAGTTTGCCAAGTCTTGTTTCAAAATTTACATAGACTACTTTCATTGCCTCATGATGGCACTACTTGCAGAGTACTGACCTGGTGGAAGTATGCATGGCAGCCAGTGTTCCCTTGAGCAATGATTCTAGCTGCTCTTCTGTTGATAGAAGATACACTTCAGCATGCTAAGTAATGACATTCTTTTGGTGTAGAAGTTTATACTAAATATTTAATTTTTTTTTTCTTTATTGAGCCATGGTCTTATTTAGTGTAGCCTGGCCTGGAACTCATTATGTAACTGAAGATGTTCATGAATCCCTGATCCGCCTCTACCACCAGAATGCTGAACTTATAGTTGTTTACCAACACACTCATTTTATGTGGTGCTTGGTATTAAACTCAGGGTTTTGTGCATGGTAAGCAGTCACTTTGCTCACAGAACCACATCCCAAGACCCTATACCATGCATTTCAAAAAATAATTTTATACTAGAAAATTTTTATAGCTTTAAGTTAGTGCTATTTGTTCAGAGTACAGTTCATAATTGTCATGTATAATATGAAAATCCTCAAAGAATTGTCCTTGTGTTCATGTTGGGCTAGGAAAACATTAGGCAAGTATCTAAAGCTAAAGTGGTGGTTCGAGCCAATACATCTGTAGTTTGCTTCTCCCAGTTGTCCACTAACAGGTATAGCTCCTGTTTTTAGCTCTGTGTGATAGGCAGAAGCTCCTTAGTTCTCACAAAGTGATTTGACAATAAAATCATAGACAGTAGATAAAGGCAGCTTAAGTGTGATGAGTGCATCAGTGCCTGGGAAGATGCTTCCTTCATATCAGAACCAGTGTTCAGCTTCTCACTTGCAGCAGAATGTATCCAAACACACATTCATTTGAGATGGTTTCTAACCTTATAAGATGACTCAACTGTCAGCTGATGAGCTTACTCACTTTTCACCACTTTCATAGCTTGTTTTGACTAAGTTCCATAACTTCATAATCTTTAAAATTATCAAACAAATTAGTCATTTTCATTTTTTTGTTATATTTTTTAAAAAGAAATTTATATCTTTTTTGTTGTGTTGATTAATTTTTAATTTAATTTTTATTTATTTGAGAGCCACAGACAGAGAAAGAGGGAGAAAGGGAGAGAGAGAGAGAGAGAGAGAGAGAGAGAGAGAGAGAGAATGGGCACATCAGGTCATTCAGCCACTGCAAACGTACTCCAGATGCATGTGCCACCTTGTGCTTCTGGATTACGTAGGTACTGGAGAATCGAGCCTCGAACTGGGTTCCTTAGTCTTCACAGACCAGCTGTTAACCACTCAGCCATCTTGCCAGCCCTGTTGTGTTAAGTATTAAATACATCCCAAGTGCTATACCTTATTTTTTGGAAAAATATTTATTTATTATTGCATGTGTGTGCATGTGTATGTGTCTGTGTATATATGTGTGTTTGTGCATGCCTGCATGGCAAGTGAAAGACAGACACAGATGCCACTTTTTGTGTTCAGCTTTTTATAGGTGCTGAGAAATCTTAACTTTTTGCAACAAACATTGCAAGCAATCAGCTTTAACCACTTTTTTTTTAAATTTTTTATTAACATTTTCCATGATTATAAAATATATCCCATGGTAATTCCCTCCCTCCCCACCCCCACACTTTCCCATTTGAAATTCCATTCTCCATCATATTACCTCCCCATTACAATCATTGTAATTACATATATACAATATCAACCTATTAAGTATCCTCCTCTCTTCCTTTCTCTACCCTTTATGTCTCCTTTTTAACTTACTGGCCTCTGCTACTAAGTATTTTCATTCTCATGCAGAAGCCCAGTCATCTGTAGCTAGGCTCCACATATGAGAGAGAACATGTGGCGCTTGGCTTTCTGGGTCTTAACCACTTTATTTTTTAATTAATGTTTTTATTAATTAGTTTTGTACTCAGTAAATACAGTCAAGTTGGTACCATTGTTAGGATCATCCAAGTCCTACCCTCTCCCTCCGGCCCCTCCTTGTTGAGGTATATGGGTCATGCATTGTGGAGTTAGCCCACAGTATGGGTAGGAGAAGTGTCTGTGCATATCATGACCCAACATGTGGCTCTGATTCTTTCTGCCCCTCTTCTGCAAAATTTCCCTGAGCCATGTTAGGTTAATTTTTTTGGTCTGCTTCAGTGATGAAGTGTTGGGAGCCTCTGTGTCTCTGTAGGAGTTCATTGTTCTCACCCTTGTGCTGGTACCTGGTTCACCAAGAAAATAGCACCCTTGCTTGTTTCACAAATTATTCTTAGTTTCAACTGGGGCCCTTCTTGAGGTATGATGGGATGGTTCTCTCATTAGGATCTGTATCTCTCTGAAAAAGAGAAGCAGATTATCCAATGGAGAGTAAAGTTAGCACCAGATAAAAAGGATAACCCTTATTCTTTATAGAGAATTTAATAGGTGTAGGCCCTCTTGTAGCCCACGATTGGTGGTAGCTTGATAATGGAGAGCAGGCTCATGTTTGGATATGGTTCTGACTTGTTTGCCAGCTCCAGCTATGGGTCCTGTTCCACTGAACAAACCAGTTAGCCAAATCAAGAGCAGTTGGTTTCCCACCATGGCTGTGTGCCACTCTTGCTGTTGTGTGAACATCATGACAGGTGTTTTTGCTGCTAAGTAGGTTAGACCATGAGTTGCTTGGACAGATATTGGTCATTTTTCCCCAGTCACCCATGTAGTACCTTCTGACACTAGACACGCTGACTGGGGACTGACTCTCTTCCAGCTTCCAGCCATGCCATTCCATTTTATGTGTCAACTACATATGATATCTTTAGCAGTAGGGTATTACCACAAACTTTTGGTGGGTCATCAAGTACTCTGACAGAAATCTCTCTTACTTTTAGGAATCGTTATAGGTCTCTCTGATCAAAAGTTCATTGTAGATGATAGCCACCTGCTGGTACAGGGAGTTACAGGTCAGTGCCCCGTAAGAGAAGGAAGAAAAAGATAACTAATATGAGAGAAAGAGAGAGAGTGGGAGGGAGAGAGAGAGAGAGAGAGAGGCTGTAGAAGATTAAGGTCAGTGTTCATTGTATCCTCTCCAGTGCCTTGTGGCTCAGGTGTTCCCTCTAAGGGCCTGGTGAAGGTCTTCCTTTTATGATGTAGAATTTTGTGGTACCATTGCCATTTGGGTCTAGATTTGTGTCTCCCACTACCTCCCTTGCTGTCCCCTCCCTCCCCACCAACCATATTGACTAGTCCTCCACCTGCTTGCTGGGTATATTGGCATCTTGAGTAGATTCAGGTTAGGTGCTGTAGATGAGTGAGACTCTGCAGTAGTTAACATTCTGTGATTGGGTAGGTTCACTGAGAATGATCCATTCCTGGTTCAACCATTTTTTCTGCAAATTTTGTTATATCATTTTTTCTTCCTGCTGTGTAGAATTCCATTGTGTAGATATACCACATCTTAGTTACCCATTCTTATAGTGATGGGCATCTGGGTTGATTACAGCTCTTACCTATTACGAATTGAGCTGCAATAAACATGGTTGAGCAAATCTGTCTGGACTGATATTTAAAGGTTTTAGGGTGCATGCCCAGTAAGGGAATAACAGGGTCTGTTGTTAACTCTATAGTCAGCTTTTCTAGGAATCTCCATATTGCTTTCCACAGTGGTTGTACCATCTTACATTTCCATTGACAGTGGATAAGGGTTCCTATTTTTCCACATCCTCACCAGCATTTATTTTCATTTGAGTTTTTGATGTTTGCTATCCTTATTGGGGTAAGATGGAATCTCATAGTTGTTTTAATTTGCATTTCCCTGATGATTAAGGATGCTGAACATTTTCTTAAGTGTGTGTTTGCCATTTGTATTGCTTCCCCTGTGAACTGCCTGTCCAGCTCTTTGCCCATTTTGTGAGTGTGTTGTTTGACTTTTTATTGTTTAGGTTTTGGAATTCTTTGTAGAGTCTAGAGATTAGGCCTCTGTCAGTTGGATATTCAGCAAATATTTTCTCCCATTCTGTGGGTAACCTATTGGCTTTCTTTATTGTATGCTTGTCTGTAAAGAAAATCTTCAGCTTCATGTGATCCCATTGGTTGAGAGACTGTTTATGATCATGTGCTACTGGAATTTTGTTCAGGAAGTTTTTTTCCATTCCTATATAATGGAAAGTTCCTCCTATATTTTCTTCCAGTAGTAGCCAAGTTTGTGGTCTTATATTGAGGTCTTTGATCCATTTGGATTTGAGTGTTGTGCATGTTGAGATGTATGGATCAAGTTTCAATTTTCTGCATATAGGTATACAGTTTGTTAGGCACCATTGGATGAAGATGCTCTCTTTTTCTCCAACCTATATTGTTAGGGCCTTTGTCAAATATGTAGTAGCTCTAGTTGCTTGACCCAAAGTCCAGGTCCTCAATTCTACTCCATTAGTCTGTACTTCTGTTTTTATGCCAGTACCATTCTTGTTTTATTACTATGGCTTTGTAATATAGCTTTAGATCAGGTATGGTGATGCCTCCAGAAGTATTTCTTTTGCTGAGGATATTCTTGGATATCTGAGGTCTTCTGCCTTTCCATATGAAATCTGAGATTTTTTTTTTTTATCTCTGTGAAGAACACTGTTGGGGTTTTAATTGCAATTGCATTAACTCTATATTGTCTTTGGTAGGATTTCCATCTTCACAATGTTAATTCTGCCTATTCAGGAGCATGGGAGGTCTTTCCATTTTCTCAAGACCTCCTCAATTTCTTTTTTGATTGTATTTATGTTTTTGTTGTATATTTCTTTCACTTCCTTGGTTAACATTTTTCCAAGGTATTTTTGTTGTTATTGCTATTGAAGATGGGATCCTGTCCCTTATTTCTTTCTTTGTATCTTTGTCATTTGCATATAGGAAGGCTACTTATTTTTGTGCATTGATTTTGTATCATGTTCCTTTGCTATAGGAGTTAATCACCTTCAAGAGCTTTGGATGGAGTCACTCCAATGTTTTGATCATGAAGTGATGTTGTATTTTGTCAAAGGCTTTTTCTGAATCTATCATGTGGTTTTTGTGTTTAACCTTGACAGATTTCCGTATGTTGAACCACCCCAGTGTTCCTGGGATGAATCCCACTTGGTCAAGGTGGATAATGCTTTTGATGTGCTATTGGATTCAGTTTGTGAGGATTTGTTCATAGTCTTTGCATCTAAGTTCATCATGGAAATAGTTCTGTAGATTTTTTTCTTGTGGCAATTCTGCCTGGTTTTGGAATTAGGGTGATACTAGCTTCATAGAAGGAGTTGGGGAGCTTTCCCTGTTCTCCAATTGTGTGGCACAGTTTGAGAAAGATAGACTTGAGTTCTTCCATAAAGGATTGATAGTATTCAGTTGAGAAGCTATCTGATCCTAGACTCTTCTTTTTGGGGAGGGTTTTTTATTACCTTTCAGTCCCAATGAATGTGATAGGTTTGTTTAGGAGATTTATCTGCTCTGACTTTAGCTTTGATAGATGGCATGTGTCCAGGAATTTATCCATTTCCTTCACATTATCCATATTTGTGGACTAGAAGTTTTTGAAATAAGTCCTGATGATTCTCCCAATTTCTCTTATGTCCATTGTGATCTCTCCTTTTTCATTTTGAATTGTGTTAATTTGAAGCGTCTCTCTCTCTCATTATTTTTTTTCTTGATCAAATTGGCCAGGGGTTTGTCAATCTTGTTTATTTTTTCAAAGAACCAGCTCTGTGTTTTGTCAATTTTCTTAATTGTATTACTAGTTTCCAATTTTTAATTTCTGCTCTGATGTTATTTATTTCTTTCCTTCTGGAGCTTTTTGGGTTGGATTTTTCATGCTTTTCCAGTGCCTTTAGGTGGATGACTAGGTTATTGATTTGGAATCCCTCTGTCTTTGTTATGAAGGCATTGAGTGCTATTTTTTCCCAAGGACCACCTTATTTGTTTCCCATAAGATTTGGTATGATGTATTCTCATTGTCATTCAATGCTAGAAATTTTGCAATTTCATTTTTTATTTCATCCACTATCCATTTATTGTTTAAAAGTGTGCAGTTTAGTTTCTAGGCTCTGGTGGATTCTTAGTGGGTCTTTTGTTGTTAATTTCTAGCAATATAGCATTGTGATCTGATATCTTGCAGGGAATTATGTCAATCTTCCTAAATATGTAGAGGCAGGCTTGTGACCCAGTATATGGTCTATGGTCTATTTTAGAGAATCTTCCATGGGCTGCTGAGAAGAATGTGTAGTTTGTGGATTTGGGAGGGAATGTTCTGTAGATGTATGTTAGGTCTAAGTGATCTATGGTTTTGTTGAGCTCTCTTGCTTCCCTGTTGAGTTTCTGTTTGGATGATCTGTCTATTGCTGATAATGGTGTATTGAAGTCCTCAACTATGATGGTGTTGGTGCTTATTTCTGTTTTATTCTCAAGTAGGTTTTACTTTATGAACTGTGGTGCCCCTGGGTTTGGTGCATACAGGTTTGTGATTGTAATATCCTCTTGGTAGATCATTCCCTTGATAAGTAGGAAGTGTCCTCCTTTGTCTATTTTTATTATTTTTGGTTTGAAGTCTATATTATCTGATATTAATATAGTTACACCTGCTTGTTTCTTATTCCCGTTTGCTTGGAATATTGTTTTCCACCCTTTCACCCTGAGGAGGTGTCTGTCTTTAATGGTGAGATGGGTTTCTTGAAGAGAACAGATTGAACGGTCTAATTTTCTGATCCATCCTGTTAGCTTGTGTCTGTTGATGGGTGAATTAAGGCCATTAATAATTAGGGTGATGACAATGAGGTTTGATATGATCCCTGCCATATTGTGATGGTAAATATGGCTTGGTGTTTTCATGGACTTTGATGTTTTTTGTGCCTTCTCTTGGTTTGGTTATTGTGATCTGTTTCTTATAGACATTTGAGGTTGATTATTTGATTCTTCTGTGTGGAAAATTTCCTGAAATACTCTCTGTAGGTTTGGTTTTGTGTTCATTTAAATTGTAAATCTGAGTTTTGTCATGGAAAGTTTTTCTTTCACCATCTACTATGAGGGATACTTTTGGGCTTCCGCTTAAGATGGTGGCTTAGGTACCACACCAAGCAGCCTAGGGGGAAAAAGACTGAAAAAACTCAGCAAAATACACACTTTTACTAAAAAGTGAGGTGTATAGGATTTTGAAACGGCAGTGGAGAAGTAGAAGAGATCCAGAGCATCCAGAGCCCTCACAGGTTGGCAAAAGCGGCCCCACCAGGTCCGCCGACCACAGTGGCGGCAGCGCACTGGAATGCCACCAGGCTTGGCTCCAGCCACAGGAAAAGCCAGGTGAGGGGAGCTTCCACTCACATCGGTGCTCTCCGCAACTCAAGAAACGTGAAGGGAGAGAAACAGTGAACAATGGAGGAGCAGATCACAAGGTAGAAGGAAATGTGGAACAGTGAGAGAACTAGAGCAGCTGCAGCCCCCTCCCCTCCCCCAGTGACTGTGCCCAGCTCCAGCGAACAGAGCAGCGGTCCCTGGACCCGGCCACGCCAACTTGAGCAAACAGCGAGACCCAAGCAGGAGCAGAGTCTAGCAGCAACATCAGTGGCTCTGGCACCAGTAACAGCAGCCCCAGCAGCAGCAGATCCAGTAGTGGCAGCAGTGGCAGACCCAGCAGCAGCAGCTTCAGAGGCAGAAGTCACTTATCCAGCAGCCGCAGCAGAGGATCCAGCAGTGGCAGCTAAAGCAGCAGCAGCAGCGGTGGACCCAGCAGAGGAAAAGCCAGTGCCCAGCTCCAGAAATCAGAACGGCAGCCCGACCCAGCCAGCAACTTGTCTGAGACCAAAATCATCCAAAAAGGTAACTGGGATTGATTGCACCAGGGAAGGGTCTCACTTGGTTACAAGCTGACTTGGATCCCTCAACAGACCAGAAATATTAACCTCTTTGTTGATAGAGGATCTGGTTGTTATAATAACTACTCTTGCATAAATATTCAGTGCTGTTTTTGATTGAATGTGTACAGTGTTTAGTTAAATTTTAGAATCTACCTGAATTTTATTCCACTCAGCCTACTTGAATACTCCCATAGCAGGGAAACTCAAACCCTAGGAACACCTTTGTAGATACTCTGAGAGCCTTAAGAGCCACACCTAACACCTTAAGCTCCTATCCTGAAGATATATAACATCAAATCAATTCGTACAGCTAAGAATACCTAGCTAGCTAGAAAATCCAAGCATTATCTTAATCCAAGATGCAAAAATATATACATTATAACACAAGAAACACTAAAAAGCAAGACAATATAAATCCAACTAACAGTATTAATGCATCAGAAATGACCTCCAGTGAGAACAAGTTAGAGGAAATGCCTGAGAAAGATTTCAAAAGAATGGTTGTAAATATGTTTAAAGAAGTCAGGGAAAAAATCAAAGGAGTCAAAGAGGAACTCAAAAAGGAAATCAAAGGAATCAAAGAAGATGCAGGACACCAATTTCATGAAATAAAGAAGGCAATACAAGACATAAATAAGGAAATAGAAATAATAAAGAAAACCCAGTCAGAATTACTAGCAATAAAGAACACAGTTAATGAAATAAAAAACTCTGTAGAAAATCTCACCAATAGAATGGACAAAGGTGAGGACAGAATATCTAAGCTAGAAGACCAGGTGGCAGATCTAATACAGTCCAACAAAGAGAAAGACAAACTTATAGAAAAGTATCAGTGGGAATTTCAAGATATTCGGGACAATATGAAAAGATCAAATATAAGAATTCAGGGCATAGAAGGAGAAGAATTCCACTCCAAAAGGCATAGTAGGCGTCTTCAGCAAAATCATAGAAGAAAACTTCCCCCAAATTGGGAAAGAGGTGCCAATGCAGGTGCAGGAAGCCTTTAGAACCCCAGCCAGACAAAACCTGGAAAGAACCTCTCCTCACCATATTATAATCAAACTACCAAACACACAAACCAGGGGATACTTTTGATGTGTAAAGTAGTTTGGGTTGGAGGCCATAGTTTCTTAGACTTTGCAGTGTTTCATTCCAGGACCTTCTGGCTTTCAGCATTTCAACTGAGAAGTCTGAAGTCATTCTGATGGGGTTACCATTAAAAGTGTGCTAAGGATGTGCATGTATCTAGAGTTTGTTTGCAGTGGCTAGAGGCTCTGGTGCACCCATTCTCTCCCCACCTCCTCTCTCTCTCTCTTTCTCTCTGCTTGCAAATAAATTAAATAAATAATTTTTTTAAAAAGTGTTGTGCTGTTTTTCCATAGCTGCTTTTAGGATTTTTTCTTTGGTGTCAATGTTTAATCTTAATGACAATATGTTTGGAGAGTTTCTCCATTGTTCCAATCTGTTTGGAGTTCTGTTACCTTCTTATACCTTGATGGGCCTTTCTTTTGAGAGAGTAACAAAGTTTTCTTTGATTATTTTGTTAAATAATTTCTCCATGTCTTTGGTCTGAATTTCTTCTCCTTCTGGTATTCCAGTGATCTGGATATTAGGACGTTTAAGGGTATCCCACAATTTTCTGATGTTTTATTCACAGAAATTTTCGAACTTATTGAAACTTTTGAACTCTCGAACTGTTTCTTCCATCTTGTCTTCCAGAATAGAATTTCTATCCTCCACATGGCTGACTCTATTCTGGAGAGCTCCTAGAGAGTTTTTGACTTGTTCAATTAGTTTTGCATTTTTACTCATTTTCTATGTATAGTTTCCATCCCTCTGTCAAGCTCCCATTTCACATAATTTTCTGATTTTCTTGATGCTTCTTGGAATTTGCATTTCTTTATGTCTTTATTTGGCATTGCCAGCTGATTTTTTTCGGTCCTGTTTTTGTTTTTTTATTTTTTTTTTGTCGCACTCTTCTTCATATCTCTTAACTGTCCTTGAACTCCTTCCATTTTCTTTTTCTGTTTTTTTTTTAATTTATTTATTTGAGAGTGACAGACACAGAGAGAAAGACAGATAGAGGGAGAGAGAGAGAATGGGCGCGCCAGGGCTTCCAGCCTCTGCAAACGAACTCCAGATGCATGCGCCCCCTTGTGCATCTGGCTAACATGGGACCTGGGGAACCGAGCCTCGAACCGGGATCCTTAGGCTTCACAGGCAAGCGCTTAACCGCTAAGCCATCTCTCCATCCCTCCTTCCATTTTCTTATCTGTTAGGTCTAGTCTAGTGATGGTAGCATCCACACGATTATTGGTCCTTTGTTGCTTTTCTGCAAGTTCTACGAGCAGCTTGGCCAGGGTTGCATTGCTCATAGCTTCATTTTGGTGTTCTGATCCTAATGTCTCTTCTATGTTTTGATTAGAGATGTTCATTGTAGCACTGAGCGTCCAACTAGATTTACTTGCATTTGGTTTTTCATGTCATTTCTTTTGCACTGTGGTCTACCCATCACAGTGTATGGGCAGGGAGAGTATGACTGAGGTGTTGATGGGCGGAGGAAGTGGTGCCTCTTGGGGGAGGTAGATTGGGCTAGCCGGCAGGCAAACAGATGGGCTGAGTTGTCCTGAGATAATATGTGGGTAGGTGGATCAGCCTGAGCATAAGTACAGTGGGAAGATGAAGCAGCCTGAGGCCACATGCCAAAGCACTCTGAGCCCTCACTTGGTGGAATGCCAAAGCAGCCAGAGCTTCTGCATTTCAGGGTGCCAAAGTTGCCTGAACTCTCACCAGGTAATCCACCAAAGCTGCCTGAGCTTGCACTCGGTGGGACGCAGAAGCACCAAGCACTGAAGCAGCCTAGACTCTCATGGCTGGACCCTGGTACACAGAAGAAGTCTGAGCTTGCATGCAACAGGACACTGGCAGGCAGCCTCCATAGCAGACAGGCAGGGGATTGTGCCTAAGCTGGCACATGTGGACAGGCAGAGTGAGCTGGAGCTCACATGGGCATGTGGAATGGGCCTGAGCTTGTGCATGGATTGGTGGTGGCTGGAGCTGTAAGTGAGTAAATGGGCAGAGCAGGCTAAGTTTGCACAAATGGGGATCGGCAGCATGCATGTGATGGGCACATGGACTGATAGAGCCTGAGCTCCAGCAGGCCAGCGTGTGGAGCCTCCCCAAGATCACACGTGGGCAGGGTTAGGAGAGCAATTGCCCCTGTGCAGTGAGGTGAATGGAACTATGTTGGCCTGGGTCCCTTTCCTACAGTAAGTGCAGGGGTATCCTGAAGCTGGGACTGTGGGTACAGTGGATGCTTGGGGGGTTTGGGGGGGCTGGTGGCCTACCTGCAAGCAAGGGAATCAGCAATTCCTTTTTATTTCCCCTCTGTGCCCTCCCGTTGGCAATCTACTAGAGATTGCTTTTGCCTAAAAGACCCAGTGAACCCTTAATGCCTTGCCTTTCTTTCCTGGGGATGTGTGGCACAGTTAGATGGTCACCCTCTTTACTATTAGCTTTAACCACCTTAAATTCAGCTACTTCCATCATATTCTTGATTAAAACCTTTTCTCATACACCATTTGCATATATGCTTTATTTAAATCATTATTTCAATATTCCAATGCAATACTATTAAATGCCATGTTATAGCTCTATTCTTTAAGGAATTGTGTACTATGGCTCTTCCAGTTTAAATGATAGCATTTACAAAGAATTGTAGTATGACTTTATAACATTTTTAGACATTTACCATTGTTTTTGAATTTTCTTAAAGGTATATACTTGAGTATAGTTTCCCTCTTCTGTTTCCCATAATTCTGTTTCTCATCCATTGTTTTTCCTCTTCTAATTCCTCTAGCTCTCCTAAAAAGGCTCACTTCTACTTTGTATAAGTATATGCATATATAATTTAATATGATTATATAAAATATAGGAACCACAAATGAGAGAAATCATTTTCTGCAGCTGGGTTAATTTGTTTAATATAATTGTCACCAGTGTGTTCTTGCTTTTTTGTTGTTATTTCATGTGTGTGTATGTCTGCAGTGTGTGTGTGTGTGCGTGTGTGTGTGTATACCTATACGTAGATGCAAGTGTCTTGTTATGTTTGCATGGATGCCAAAGGTGGAGCTCTTTCTCAGTCACTCTTCTGTACTGTTTCCTTGTTCTAAATACAGATTTGACATATAAGATATTATAAAGAAAACAGGCTGTAAGGCTGTGGAGATGGTTCAGTGGTTCAGAGTGTTTGCTGTAAAACCATAAGGACTTCTGTCCAATCACCAGGCCCCACATAAATGTCAGGTATGGCCCTGTAAACCTAGAACTGAGAGGAGCATTAGCAGAAGGATCACTGAGCCTTGCTCGTCAGCCCTAGCTAGAACCCAGCAAGCTCCAGGTTTAGCGAGAAACCATGTTTCAAGGAACAAACACAAAGTGAAGTATTTATTTTAAAGTTTCTCAGTAAGTTTTTCTATTATCTAAAATCATAGAATCTCAAAAAAGGATGATTATAAATAAGTTAGGGATGAGACTAACCTTTACTTTTTCCTTTTTATCCTTTTATTATTATGAGGTTTAAAGAACAAATTATCAGGCAACAAGAGAAATAACATCTTCAAATGACATGCTTGCCCCTGTGTGTGCTTCCCTATCCTCAGAATATTTGTAGTATGCTTTCCCATGATGTAAATAAAAATATTTTAACTTAATATTACAAGATGAAATTTCCCTGTCTCCTCACCGTACATCACATCACAGTGGTTCTAGTGAGAGACCAAGATGAGTCAACTCACACTAGATTACATCACAGTGATATTTTTGAGGATCCAGGCTGTGTTTCCTCACACTGGGTAGTTTCACAGTGGTTCTTCAGAGGACCCAGGCTGTGTCGCCACACAGTGGATGGCATCAAAGTTGTACTAGAGAGAGGCCAGGCACTGTCCCCTCAGTGCATTGCTTTATAGTGGTACTAATGAGAGCTCAGTCAGTGTCTCCTCATAGTGATGTTATGACAGTGTCTAGTGACGATTCAAGGTATGTCTACTCAAAGCACATGACATTTCAGTGGCTTTATTGAGAGCCCAGGCCATGCATCCTCACAGTGGGTAGCATTACAGTGGTTCTAGTAAGAGACAATTCTATGCCTACTCACAGTGGATGGGATCATATTGTTATTAGTGAGGACCCAGGCTATGTCTCCTCACAGTGGATAGTGACATCACAGTGGTTGTAATGAGAACCCAGGACCAACCCTTTCTGTTTACAGTGCATGGCATCACAGCAGTTACATTGAGAACCCAGGCCATGACTCCTCACAGTGAATGGCATCACAGTGGTTCTAGTGAAAGACCATTCTATGCTTATTCATAGTGGATGGGATCATATTGTTATTAGTGAGGACCCAGGCTATGTCTCCTCACAGTGGATAGTGACATCACAGTGGTTGTAATGAGAACCCAGGACCAACCCTCTCTCTTTATAGTGCATGGCATCACAGCAGTTCCATTGAGAACCCAGGCCATCTTCCTACCAGTGAATGGCATTACTGTGGTTCTAGTGAGAGCCTGGGCCATGTCTCCTCACAGTGGATGACATCACAGAGTGACTCCTCACAGTGAATGGCATCACAGTATTTCTAGTGAGAGTCCAGGGTGTGTCTCCTCACAGTGATTGGCATCACAGTGGTTCTAGTGACAGGCCTGGCCCTGTCTCCTCACAAGGCATGGCTTCAGAGTAGTTCTAGTGACAGGACTGGCCCTGTTTCCTTACAGTACATGGCATCACAGTGCTTGTAGTGAGAGCCCAGGGATGTCTCTTCACAGTGGTTCTAGAGAAAAGTCTGGCCCTGTCTCCTCATAGAGCATGACATCACATTGGCTCTTTTGAGAGCCCATGCTTAGTCTCCTCACAGTGCGTGACATCACAGTACTTCTAGTTAGAGGAAGAGCCCTGTCCCTTCACAGTGCATTCCTTCACAGTGGTATTAGTTGGAGCCCAGTCAGTGTCTCCTCACAGTGATGGCATGATAGTGGATCTAATGAGGACACAGGTGATGTCTCCTCATAGTGCATGACATCACAATGGCATTATTGAGAGGTCAGGTCTTGTGTCCTCACAGTAGATGGCATCACAGTGGTTCTAGTGAAAAACCTGCTGCTGTCTCCTCACAGTGCATAGCACCACAGAATTTTCTACTGAGAGGCCAGTTCATGACTCCTCACAGTGAATGGCATCACTGTGGTTGCAGTGTCAGGCCCGGCCCTGTCTCCTCCAGTGCATGGCATCACAGTGTTTCTAGTGAGAGCCCAGGCTGTATATCCTCACAGTGGACAGTTTCATAGTTGCCCAGGGAGGACCACGACTGTGTCTCCTCACACTGCATGGCATCACTTTGGTTCTAGGGAGAGTTGAGGCCATGTCTCCTCACAGTGAATGGCATCACAGTAGTTGTAGTGACAGCCTGACACCGTCACTTCACAGTGCATGGTATCACAGTGGTTGTAATGAGAGCGCAGACCATGTCTCCTCACAATGGATGGCATCACAGTGGTTATTGTGACAGGACCTACCCTATCTCCTCACAGTGTATGGCATCACTGTATTTTTTTTGAAAGCCCAGGCCATTTCTCCTCACAGTAGATGGCATCACAGTGGCTCTAGTGAGGTCCCAGGCCATGTCTCCTCATAGTGAATGGCATCACAATTGTTCTAGTGAAAGATCCTGCCCTTTCTCCTCACAGTGCCTGGCATCACCATGTTTCCAGTGAGAGTCAAGGACATGTCTCATCACAGTGAATGGCATCACAGTGGTTCCAGCGGCAGGCCCAGCCCTGTCTCATCACAGTACATGGCATCACAGTGTTTCTAGTGAGGGCCAGGTGTGTTTCCTCACAGTGCATGGCATCACATTCGTTCTTTTGGGAGCCCAAGCCTTGTCTCCTCACAGTGCATGGCATCACAGTGGTTCTGTGAGAGCCCAAGCCGTGTCTCTTCACAGTGGATGCCATCACAGTGTCTCCAGTACAAACACAGACAGTGTGTCTTCACAGTGGATGACACACAGTGGTTATATTGAGAGCTCAGATTGTGTCTCCTAAAAGTATACAGCATCACAGTGGTTCTACTGTGAGCCTAGGCCATGTCTCCTCACATTTGGGTGACATCACAGTGGTTGCATTGGGTGTCCGGGCTGTATCTCCTCAATGTGGATTGCATCACAGTGGCTGTAGTGTGAGCCCAGGCCGTGTCTCTGCACAGTGGATGGCATCACAGTGGTTCTAGTTGGAACCGAGACCATGTCTCTTCATTGCAGATGCTATCACATTGGTTACAGTGAGAGGCCCAGACCTAACTCCTCAGAGTGCATGGCATCACAATGGCTGTACTAAGAATCCAGGCCATGTCTCATCTTAGTGGATGGTATCACAGTGGTTCTAGTGACAGGCCCAGCCCTGTCTCCTCACAGTGCATGGCATCACTGTGTTTTCAGCGAGAGCACAGGGCGTGTCTCCTCACAGTGAATGGCATCACAGTGGTTCCAGAGACAGGCCTGCCCCTGTCTCCTCACAGTGCATGGCATCACATTGGTCATTTTGAGAGCCCAAGCACTGTCTCCTCACAGTGCATGGCATCACATTGGTCATTTTGAGAGCCCAAGCACTGTCTCCTCACAGTGCATGGCATCACATTGGTCCTTTTGAGCCCAAGCACTGTCTCCACAAAGTGCATGGCATCACAGTGGTTCTAGTGACAGTCCTGGCCCTGTCTCCTAATAGTACATGGCATCATAGTGTTTATAGTGAGAGCAAAGCCATGTCTCCTCACAGTGAATGTGATCACAGTGGTTTTATTTTTTTTAATTTTTTTTATTTTTATTTATTCATTTGAGAGCAACAGACAGAAGGAGGTAGAAAGAGAGAGAGAGAGAGAGAGAGATGCATGCGCCCCCTTGTGCATCTGGCTTACATGGGTCCTCGAACCGGGGTCCTTAGGTTTCACAGGCAAGTGGTTAACACTAAGCCATCTCTCCAGCTCACAGTAGTTCTATTGGTAGGCATGGTCCTATCTCCTCACATTGCATGGCATTATATGGGTTATTTTGAGAGCCCAGGCTGTGTCTCCTCACAGGGAATGGCATCCCAGTGGTTGTAGTGACCAGCCTGGCTCTGTGTCCTCACCGTGGAAGGCATCACAGTGGCTCTAGTGAGATCTGAGGCCATGTCTCTTCACAGTGAATGGTATCATAGTGGCTCGAGTGATAGGGCTATTCATGTCTCCTCACGGTGCATGGCGTCACAGGGGTTCTAGTGAGACTCAGTCTGTGTCTTCTCACTGTGAATGGCATCATGTTGTTTGTTGTGACAGGCCCACCTTGTCTCCTCACAGTGCATGGGATCTAGTGGTTCCATTTAGAGTTCAGGCTGTGTCTCCTCACAGTGGATGCCATCACAGTGGCTCCAGTGCAAACACAAGCCATGTGTCTTCACAGTAGATGGCATCACAGTGGTTATATTGAGAGCCCAGGTTGTGTCTCCTAAAAGTGGATTGCATCACAGTGGTTCTACTGTGAGCCTAGGCCATGTCTCCTCACAGTGGATGACATCATAGTGGTTGCAGTGAGAGCCCAGGCTGTATCTCCTCAAAGTGGATCACATTACAGTGGTTTTAATGAGAGCCCAGGACTTGTCTCCTCACAGTGAATGGCATCACAGTAGTTCTAGTGAGAGACCATTCTATGTCTACCCACAGGGGATGGGAGCATATTATTATTAGTGAGGACCAAGGCTGTGTCTCCTCACAGTGGATAGTTTCACAGTGGTTCAAGGGAGGACCCAGGATGTGTCTCCTGACAGTGAATGGCATCACAGTGGTTCTACTAAGAGCTTAGGCGGTGTCTCCTCACAGTGGATGACATCACAGTGGTTGCATTGAGATCCCAGGCTTAGGCGGTGTCTCCTGAAAGTGGATGGCATCACAGTGGTTCTAGTGAGAGGCTGAACCCTGTCTCCTCACAGTGAATGATATCACAGTGGTTTCAGTGAAAGCCTGGACTGTATCTCTTCAAGGTGGATGGCATCACAGTTGTTCTAGTGAGAGAGTAGGCCGTGTCCCCTCTCAGTGTGTGGGATCTCACTGGTTCGAGTGAGAGCCAAGTTGGTGACTTCTCACAGTGAATGGTATTACAGTTGATCTAGTGAGGACCCAGGCCATGTCTCCTTACAGTTTATAGCATCACAGTGGCTCGACTGAGAGCTGAGGTTTTGTCACACTGGATGGCATCACAATGTATTTAGTGACAGGCCTGGCCTGTCACTTCACAGTGCATGGCATCACAGTGTTTCTAGTGAGAGCCCAGGCCATGTCTCCTCACAGTGCATTGCATCACAGTGCTACTAAAGTAGACTAAGTATGTGTTTCCTCACAATGGATGACATCACAGTGCTTCTAAAGAGGACCAAGGACATGTCTCCTCACAGTGAATGGTATCCCAGTGGTTTCAGTGATAGCCTGGGGTGTATCTCCTCAAAGTGGATGGCATCACAGTGGTTCTAATGAGAACCCAAACCTGATCTCCTCAGGGTGAATGGCATCACAGTGTTTTTTGTGAGAGACTAGGGCATGTCTCCTCACAGTGGATGACATCATAGTGTTTCTAGTGAGAAAACAGTCCCTCTCTCCTCATAGTGCATTGGGTCACAGTGGTATTAGTGAGGGCCCAGTCATTGTCTCCTCAGAGTGAGTGGCATCACAATGGATCTAGTGACAACCCAGGCAATGTTTCCTTGGAATGCATGACATCACAATGGCACTACTGAGAGTCCAGGTCATGTCTCCTCCCAGTGGATACCATCACAATGGTTCTAGTGACAGGCCCACCCCTGTCTCTTCACAGTGCATGTCATCACAATGGTTCTTGTGAGAGCCCAGGCCATTTCTCCTCACAGTGAATGGCATCACAGTGGTTCTACTGACAGGACTGGCCCTGTCTCCACATAGTGCATGGCATCACAGTGGTTTTGTGAGACCCCAGTCAGTGTCTCCTTACAGTGGATGGCATCACCATGGCTCTACTAGGATCCCAGGCCATGTCTCATTGTAGCAGATGCTGTCACATTGGCAATAGTGAGAGTCATGGCCTTGTTTCCTCAGAGTACATGGCAAGACAGTGGGTCTAGTGAATGCCCAGGCCATGTCTCCTCAAAATAGATGGCATCACAGTAGTTCTAGTAATGCCTGTCCCTGTATCTTCACAGGGCATGGCATCAGAGTGGCCCAGTCAGTGTCTCCTCTCAGTGAATGGCATGACAGTGGTTCTAGTGAGGTCCCAGGAAATGTTTTCTCAGAATGCATGACATCACAATGGCTCTATTAAGAGTCCAGGCCATGTTTCCTCACAGTGTATGGCATTGCAGTTGTTCTTGTGAGAGACTAGGCCGTGTCTCCTCACAGGGGATGGCATCACAGTGGTTCTAGTGACAGACCTGGCTCTGTCTCCTCAAAGTGCATTGCATGACAGTGGTATTGAGTGCCCAGTCAGTTTGTCCTCACAGTGAATGGAATGGTGTCACAGTGGATCTAGTGAGAACACAGGAGATGTTTCTTGAGCCTGCAAGATATCACAATGGCTATATTGAAAAACCAGGCTGTGTCTCCTCATGGTGGATGGCATCACAATGGTTCTAGTGACAAGACTGGCCCTGTCTCCTCACATTGAATGTCATCACAACTGTTCTAGTGACAGGCCCACCCTGTCTCCTCACAGTGCATGGCATAACAGTGGTTCTTTTGAGAGCCCAGATCAAATCTCACTGTGGATGGCATCACACCGGTTCTAGTGAGAGACAAGGCTATGCCTACTCGCAGTGGATGGCATCACAGTGGTATTAGTGAGGACCCAGGCTGTGTCTCCTCAGAGTGGATAGTTTCACTGTGGTTGTAGGGAAGACTCAGGCCATGTCTCCTCACAGTGCATGACATCACAATGGCTCTATTGAGAGCCCAAACATTTTCTCCTCACAGTAGATGGCATCAGAATGGTTTTAGTGACAGTCTCAGCCCTGTGTCCTGATATTGCATGGCATCACAGTGGTTCTAATGAGAGCCTAGGCAGTGCCATCTTACTGTGTATGGCATCTCAGTGGTTCTAGTGAGAGCCCAGACCGTGTCTCTTCACAGTGGATGAAACCACAGTGATTCTAGTGAGAGCACAGGCCGCGTTTACACATAGCAGATAGCATCACATTATTTACTGTGAGAGACAAGGCCATCTCCTCACAGTGCATGGCATCATAGTGGCTCTAGTGAATGACCAGGCCATGTCTCCTCACAGTGGGTGACATTACAGTGTTTCTATTGACAGTCCAGGCCATGTCTCCACATAATAGTTTGTATCACCATGGTTCTCCTGAGAGCCTATGCCATGTCTCCTGAAAGTGAAATGACATCAC
This sequence comes from Jaculus jaculus, assembly GCF_020740685.1. Classification (NCBI taxonomy): domain Eukaryota; kingdom Metazoa; phylum Chordata; class Mammalia; order Rodentia; family Dipodidae; genus Jaculus; species Jaculus jaculus. Next base: position 915,329 of record NW_025423493.1, read on the forward strand.
AGAGGTTGCAGTGAGAGCATGGGCTATTTTTCCTCAAAGGGATGGCATCACAGTGGTTCTAGTGAGAAACCAGGCAGGGTATCCTCCCAGTGAATGATATCAGAGTTGTTCTAATTAGAGACCAGGCCATGTTTCCTCTCAGTGGATGACATTACAGTAGTTCTAGTAAGAGGACAGGCCCTGTCTCCTCAGTGTGCATTGCTTCCCAGTGGTATTAGTGAGGGCCTTGTCTGTGTCTCCTCACAGTGATGGCATGACAGTGAATCTAGTGAGGACCCAGGCAATGTCACCACAGAGTGCCTGACAATCACAATGGTTCTAGTGACCAGACTAGCCCTTCTCCTCACAATACATGGCATCACATGGTTCTCTATTAAGAACCCAGGCCATGTATCCTTACAGTGGATGATATCACAAGGGTTCTTGTGACAGTACCAGCCCTGTCTTCTCATAGTGCATGAATCACTGTGATTCTAGTAAGAGCACAAGCCATGTCTTCTCACTGTGAATGGCATCTCAGTAGTTAGTTCTAGTAACAGGCTCGGCCCTGGCTCCTCACAGTGCATTGCATCACAGTGGTATTAGTCAGGGCCCAGTCAGTGTCTCCTCAAAGTGAATGGCATCACATTGGATCTAGTGAGGGTGCAGTTGATGTTTCCTCCAAGTTCCTGTCATCATCATGGCTCTATTGAGAGTACAGACCAATTCTCCTACAGTGGATGGCATAAAGTTGTTCTTGTGAGAGATGGGACCATATGTCCTCACAGGGGATGGCATCACAGTGGTTCTATGACAACCCTGCCCTGTCTCCTCAAAGTGCATGACGGTAGTATTTGTGATGGCCCAGTCAGTTTCTCCTCATAGTGAATGGCATCACAGTGGAGGTATTGAGGACCCAGGCAATGGTTCCTGAGAGTTCATGAACTCACAATGGCTCTATTGAGAGTCCAGGCCATGTCTTCTTACAGTGGATGGAATCACAGTGGTTCTAATAAGAGTCCAGGCCATGCCACCTCACAGTGAATGGCATCACAGTGGTTTTAGTAAGAAACCAGGAAGGGTATCCTCCCAGTGAATGGCATCAGAGTTGTTCTAGTGAGAGAATAGGCCATGTCTCCTCACAGTGGATGACATCACAGTAGCTGTAGTGAGAGGACAGTCCCTGTCTCCTCACAGTGCATTGCTTCCCAGTGGTATTAGTGAGGGCCTTGTCTGTGTCTCCTCACAGTGATGGCATGACAGTGAATCTAGTCAGGACCCAGGCAATGCTTCTCAGAGTGCATGACATCACACATGCACTTTTGAGAGCCCCAGCCATGTATCCTCACAGTGGATGGTATCACAATGGTTCTAGTGACAGGACCAGTCCTTTCTCCTCACAGTGCATTGCATCACAGTGGTATTAGTGAGGGCCCAGTCAGTGTCTCCTCAAAATGAATGGCATCACAGTGGATCTAGTGAGGATGCAGTTGATGTTTCCTCAGCGTGCCTGTCATCACAATGGCTCTCTTGAGAGTCCAGACAAATTTTCCTACAGTGGATGGCATAAAGTTGTTCTTGTGAGAGACCAGGCCATGTGTCCTCACATGGGATGGCATCACAGTGGTTCTAGTGACAACCCGCCCTGTCTATTCAAACCGCATTGCAAAATGTTGGTATTAGTGATGGCTCAGTCAGTTTCTCCTCACAGTGAAAGGCGTCACAGTGAATGTGTTGAGGACCCAGGCAATGCTTCTTGAGAGTGCATGAATTCACAGTGGATCTATTGAGAGTCCAGGTCGTGTCTCTTCACAATGGATGGAATCACAATGGTTCTAGTGACCAGACTAGCCCTTCTCCTCACAATACATGGCATCACATGGTTCAAGTGAGAGCTCAGGCTCTGTCTTTCACAGTGGTTCCAGTGACAGGCCTGGCCATGTCTCCTCACAGTGCATGACATCACAGTGGTTCTAATGAGAGCCCAGTCCATGTTTCCTCACAGTGGATGGTATCACAGTGGCTCTAGGGTGAGCCAAGGCCATCTGTCCCCACAGTGGATAGCATCGCAGTGGTTCTAGTGAGAGAACAGTCTGGATCTTCTCACAGTGAATTTTATGACAGTTGACCCAATGAGTACCAAGGCATCACAATGGTTCTGTTGAGAGTTCAGGCATTGTCTCCTCACAGTAGATGGCATCAGAATGGTTTTAGTGAGAGTCTTGGCCCTGTGTCCTGACATTGCATGGCATCACAGTGGTTCTAATGAGAGCCCAGGACAGGCCCTGTTTTCTCATAATGCATTGCTTCACTGCTATTAGTGAGGGCCTAGTGTGTTTCCTCACAGTGATGGCATGACGGTGTATCTAGTGAGGACCCAGAAGATGTCTCCTCAGAGTGCAAGACATCACAATGGTTTTACTTTAACCCAGACCCTGTATCCTCGTAGTGGATAGCATCAAATGGTTGTAGTGACAGGACCAGGGCCCTGTCTCCTCAGAGTGCATGGCATAATAGTGGTTCTAGTGAGAGACCAGGCCGTGTCTCCTCACACTGAATGGCATCATAGTGGTTCTAGTGAGAGCCCAGTCCATGTCTCCTCACAATGGATGGCATCACAGTCACTCTAGGGCGAGCCTAGGCTATAAGTCCCCACAGTGGATGCCATCACAGTGGTTCTAGTTGGAGCCTAGGCCCTGACTCTTCATATTGGTTGCTATCACATTGGTTATATTGAGAGGCCTGGCCCTGTCTCTTCAGAGTGCATGGCCACATGGTGGCTTTAATGAATGCACAGACCATGTCTCCTCACAATAGATGGCATCACAGTGGTTCTAGTGAAGCCCAAGATGTGTCCCTTCACACCAGATCATATCATATTTGTACTAGTGAGGACCTAGGCTGGGTCTCCTCACAGTGGATAGTTTCGCAGTGGTTTCCAGGAGGACCAAAGCTGTGTCCCCACACAGTGCATGGCATTACCTGGTTGTCGTGAGGACCAAGGCCATGTCTCCTGACAGTACATGGCATCACAGTGGTTCTTGTGAGAGCTTAGTCCATATTTCCTCACAGCAGATAGCATAACCCTGGTTCTAGTGTGAGGTCAGCCCATATCACCTCATAGTGGATGGCATCACAATGGTTCTACTTGGAGCCATGTCTCTTTATAGCAAATGCTGTTTACATTGGTGATGGTGAGAGGCCCAGCCCAATCTCCTTAAGAGTGCATGATAAGACAGTGGCTCTATTGAATTCCCAGGCCATGTCTCTTCAAAATAGATGGCATCACAGTGGTTCTAGTGAGAGGCCAGGCCCTGTCTCCTCACAATGCATTGCATCTCAATGGTATCACCAAGGGCCCAGTCAGTGTCTCCTCACAGTGAATGGCATGACAGTGGATCTGGTGAGGACCCAGGTAATGTTTCTGCTGAGTGCGTGACATCAAAATTGCTCTACTGAGAGTCCAGGCCGTGTCTCCTCACAGTGGATGGCATAAGAATGGTTCTAGTGACAGGCTCAGCCCTGTCTCCTCACAGTGCATTGCATAACAGTAGTATTATTGAGGGCCCAGTCCGTGTCTCCTCAAAGTGAATGGCATCACAGTGGATCTAGTGGGGATGCAGATGATGTTTACTCAGAGTGCCTATCATCACAAATGGCTCTATTGAGAGTACAGGCCAATTCTCCATCACAGTGGTTCTAGTGAGAGCCCAGGCCGTGTCTCCTCATAGTGAATGGCATCACAGTGGTTCAAGTGACAGGCCTGGCCCTGTCTCCTCACAGTGCATGGCAAAACAGTGGTTCACAGAGTTTCTAGTAAGAGGCCAGGCTATGCATACTCACGGTGGATGGCATCACAGTTGTATTAGTGAGGACCCAGGGTGTTTCTCCTTAGAGTGGATAGTTTCACAGTGGTTCTATGGATGACCTAGGCTGTGTCTCCATACAGTGAATGGCATCACAGTAATTCTAGTGAGAGACCAGACTATGCCTACTCACAGTGAATAGCATAACAGTGGTATTAGTTAGGACTCAGGCTGCCATAGAGTGGATATTTTCACAGTGGTTCTAGGGAGGTCCCAGGTTGTATCTCCATGCAGTGAATGGCATCACAGTGGTTATTGTGAGAGAACAGTCCATGTTTCCTCAAAGCAGATAGCATCACGTTATTTATTGTGAGAGACATGGCCCTGTCTCCTCACAGTGCATGGCATCATAGTGGCTCTAGTGAATGCCTAGGCCATGTCTCCTCACAGTGCATTTCATCAAATGTGCTCTATGGAAGACCTGGGCTCTGTATCCTCACAATAGATGGCATCACAGTGGTTCTAGTGAGAGCCCAAGATGAGCCTCCTCACAGTGGATGGCATAACAGTATTGCTATTAAGGACCCAGCCAGTGTCTCCTCACAGTGGATAGTTTCACAGTGGATCTAGGCAAGGCACAGCCTGTGTCTCCTCACAGTGCATGGCATCACACTGCTTCTAGAGAGCCCAGGCCATGGCTCCTCACAGTGAATGGTATCACAGTGTTTCTAGTGAGAGAGTGGGCCATATCTCCTCACAGTGGATGGCAGCATCACAGTGGTTCTAGTGACGGGTCTGGTTCTGTCTTTGCACAGAATGTGGTATCACAGTGATTCTAGTGAGAGTCCAAGATGTGCCTCTTTACAGTGGACGGAATCACATTGGTACTAGTGAGGACCCAGGCTGTGTCTCCTCACAGTGGATAGTTTCACATTTGTTCTCGGAGGACCTACACTGTGTCTCCTCACAGTGGATGGCATCAGAGTGGTTCTATTGAGAGCCCAGGCAGTGTCTCCTCACAGTAAAGGGCATGAATCTGGTTCTTGTAAGAGCCCAGGACATGTCTCCTCACAGTGGATGGCATGACAGTGGTTCTAGTGAGTGCCCAGGCCATGTCTCCTCACAGTGGATAGCATCACAGTGGTTGCAGTGAGAGCCCGGCTGTATTTCCTCAAAGTGGATGGCATCACTGTGGTTCTTGTGAGAGGCCAGGCCATGTCTCCTCACAGTGATGACATCACTATGATTGCAGTGAGAGCCCAGCTGTATCTCCTCAAAGTGGATGGTAACACTGTCATTCTTGTGAGAGCCCAGGCTGTGTCTGTCTGTCCACTGTGTCTTCTCACAGTGAAGGGCATGAATCTGGTTCTTGTGAGAGACCAGGAATTGTCTTCTCACAGTAGATGGCATCACAGTGGTTCTGGTGAGTGCCAAGGCCATGTCTCCTAACAGTGGATAGTATCATAGTGGTTGCAGTGAGAGCCTGGCTGTCTTTCCTCAAAGTGGCTGGCATCACTGTGGTTCTTGTGAGAGCCTCACAGTAGATGACGTCACAGTGTTTCTAGTGAGAGGCCAGGATGTGTTTCCTTTCAGTGGATTGCATCCCAGTGGTTCTAATGTGAGCCTAGGCCATGTCTCTTAAAAGTGCATAGCATCACAGTGGTTCTACTGAAAGCCCAGACTGTGTATCCTCACAGTGGATGACATAAAAGTGTTTGTCTTAGGTGCCCGGGCTGTATCTCTTCAAAGTGGATGGCATCACAGTGGTTCTAATGAGAACCCAGGCATGTCACTTCACAGTGAATGGCATCACTGTGGTTCTAGTGAGAGCCCAGGCCATGTCTCCTCACAGTGATGACATCACCGTGGTTGCAGTGAGCAGCTGTATCTCCTCAAAGTGGATGGCAACACTGTCATTCTCATGAGAGCCCAGGTTGTGTCTCCTCAGAGTGGATGACATCACAATTTTTCTAGGAGAGGCTGGGCCCTATCTCCTCATAGTCCATTTCTTTACAGTGGTATTAGTGAGAGTCAAGATAGTGTCTCCTTACAGTGATTGCATGACAGTGGATCTAGTGAGGACTGAGGCAATGTCTCCTCAGAGTGCATGACATCACAGTGGCTATAATGAGAGCTCAGGCCATGTCTCCTTACAATAGATGCCATCATGGTTTTAGAGAGAGCCCAAGATGTGTCTTCTCACAGTGGATGGCATCACAGTGGTACTATTGAGGACCTAGGCAATGTCTCCTCACAGTGGATAGTTGCACAGTGGTTCTAGGGAGGATCCAGGATGTGTTTCCTCACAGTAGATGGTATCACAATGGCTCTATTGAGAGCCCAGACAATGTCTCCTCACAGTAGATGGCATCACAATGGATTTATTGACTGGCCCAGCCCTGTCTCCTCATGGTGAAAGGCATTACAGTGTTTCTAATGAGAGCACAGCCCGTGTCCCCTCACAGTACATGGCATCATAGTGGCTCTACTGAATGTCCAGGCTATGTCTCTTCACAGAAAATGTCATAACAGTGGTTGTATGGAGTACCCAGTCTTTTGTCTCCTCACAACAGGTGGCATCACAGTGGTTCTAGTGAGAGTCCAAAATGTGTCATTTCACAGTGAATGGCATCACAGTGATACTAGTGAGGACCCAGACTATGTCACCTCACAGTGTGAAGTTTCATAGTGCTTCTAGGAAAACCGAGTCTGTGTGTCCCCACAGTGCATGTCAAGACAGTGGTTATAGTGAGAGCCCTAGCCATGTCTCCTCACAGTGGATGACATCACAGTGGTTCTAGTGACAGGCCCGGCCCTGTGTCCTCACAGTGCATTGCATCACAGTGGTATTATTGAGAGCCCAATTAATGTCTCCTCACAATCAATGGTATGACAGGGGACATACTGAGGACCCAGGTGATGTTTCCTCAGGGTGCATAACATCACAATGGCTCTATTGAGAGCCCACGCTGTGTCTCCTCACAGTGGATGGCATCACAGTGGTTCTAGTGACAGGGATGGCCCTGTCTCCTAAGAGTGCATGGAATCATGGTGGTTCTATGACAGCATAGACAGTGTCTACTCACAGTGGATGGCATCACAGTGATTCTGTTTGGAGCCCAGACCCTGTCTATTCATAGAGGAGGCTTTCACATTGGTTATAGTGAGAGGCCTGGCCCAGTCTCCTCGGAGTGCCTGGCATCACAGTGTCTTTAGTGATTGTCCAGGCCATGTCTTCTCACAATTGAAGGCATAACAGTGGTTCTAGTGTGAGTCTGAGATGTGTCTCCTCCCATTGGAAGTCATCACAGTGGTAGTATTGAGGATCCAAGCTGTGTCTCCTCACAGTGGATGGCATCACAGTGGTTCTGGTTGGAGCCCAGACCTTGACTCCTTGTGGCAGTTGCTATCACATTGGTCATATTGAGAGGCCTGGCCCTGTCTCCTCAGAGGGCATGGTATCACAGTGTCTCTAATGAATGCCCAGGCCATGTCTCCTCACAATAGATAGCATCACAGTGTCTCCTCACAGTGGATAGTTTCACAGTGGTTCTAGGGAGGACCCAGTCTGTATCTTCTCACAGTTCATGACATCACACTGATTCTAGTAAGAGCACAGGTCTTCTCTTCTCACAGTACATGGCATTGTAGGGGCTCTAAAGAAAGCCCAGTCCCTGTCTCCTTAAAGATGGCATCAAATTGGTTCTAGTTAGAGCCCAGACCATGTCTCCTCACATTTAATGGCATCACAGTGGTATTAGTGAGGACCCAGGCTGTGTCTCCTCACAGTGGATAGTTTCACAAGGGTTCTAGTGAGGACCCAGGCTATGTTTCCTCCCTGTGAGTGGCATCATACTGGTTCTTGTGAGAGCTCAGGTGATATCTTCTCACAGTATATGGGAGCATAGTGATTCTAGTGACAGGTCTCCTCGCAGTGCTTGGCATCACAGTAGTTCTAGTGAGAGCCCAGCCTGTGTCTCCTCACAGGGAATGACATCACAGTGGGTTCTAGTGACAGTCCTGTGCCTGTCTCCTCACAGTGCATGGCATAATAGTGGCTCTTGTGAATGCCCAAGCTATGACTGCTCACAGTGTATGTCATCACATTGCTTCCAGCGAGGACCCTGGCTCTGTCTCCTCACAATTGGTAGCATCACAGTGGTTCTAGTGAGAGTCTCCTCGCAGTGAAAGGCATCACCATGGTACTAATCAGGACCCAGACTGTGTCTCCACACAGTGATTAGTTTCACAGTGGTGCTAGGGAGGATCCAGGCTGTGTCTCCTCACAGTGGATGGCATCACAGTGATTCTACTGACAGATCTGGTCTTGTCTCCTCACAGTGCATTGTATCACAGTGGCTCTTGTGAGAGCCCAGTCCATGTCTCCTCACAGTGAATGGCATGACAGTGGTTCTAGTAAATACCCAGACCATGTTTACTTACATTGCAAGGCATTACAATGGTTCTAGTGAGAGCCCAGGCTTGGTCTCCGTATATTAAATGAAATCATAGTGGTTCTAGTGAGAACCCAGGTTATGTCTCCTCACAGTAGATGGCATCACAGTGGTTCTACTGAGGACCTAAGCTATGTCTCCTAACAGTGGATAGCATCTCAGTGGTTCTAGTGCGAGCCCAGGCTGTATCTCCTCAAGTGGATGGCATCACAGGGGTTCTATGACAGCCCAGGCTGTGTCTCCTCACAGTGCATGGCATAGCAATGGCTCTAGTGCTCTAGTGAGAGCCCAGACTCTTTCTCCTCACAGTGGATGGCATCACAATGGTTCTAGTGAGAAAACAAGCTGTGTCTCCTAACATTGGATAGCATCACAATGGTTTTAGTGCAAGCCCAAGCCATGTCTCCTCACAGTGGGTGTCAGCACAGAGCCCAGGCTCAGTCTTCCCGCAGTGTATGGCATCACAGTACTACTAGTGAGAGCCCAGGATACATCGCCTCACAGTGCATGGCATCACAGTATCTCTAGTGAATGCCCAGGCCATGTCTCCTTACAGTAGATGGCATCACCTTTGTTCTAGTGAGAGCACAGGATGTGATTCCACACAGTGGCAGGCATAACAATATTACTGATGAAAATCCAGGCTGTGTCTCCTCACAGCAGATGGCATCAGAGTGGTTCTAATGAGAGGCCAGGCCATGTCTTCTCACAGTGGAATGGTATCACAGTGGTTCTTGGGAGAGCCCAGGTAGTGTCTCCAGGTAGTGGTATCACTGTGGTTACAGTGAAAGGCCCGGCCCTGTCTCCTTACAGTGCATGGCATCACAGTGGCTCTAGTGAGAGCCCATGCTGTCTCTCCCCTCAGTGGATACCATCACGTAGTTCTAGTCAGAGGTCCAGTCCTGTCTCCTCTCAGTGCATGCCAACACAGTGGATCTAGTGAGAGCCAAGCCAATGTCTCCTCACATTAGATGTTGTCACAGTTGTTCTAGAGAGGACCCCCACTGTGTCTTCTCATAATGGATGGCATCACTGTGAGAGCCCAGGCCATGTATCCTCAAACTGGATGCCATCACAGTGATTCTAGGTTTCTGTCTCCTCATAATGGATGACATCACAATTGTTCTAGTGACAGGCCCGGCCCTATCTCATCACAGTGAATGGCATAACAGGGACTCTTGTGAATGCCCAGGCCATGTCTCCTCACAGTGGATGTCACCACATTGGTCCTAGGGAGGACCCCAGCTCTGTCTCCTCACAATAGGTAGCATCACAGTGGTTTTAGTAAGAACCAAAGATATGTCTTCTCACAGTGCAAGGCACCACAGTGGTACTAGTGAGGACCCAGGCTGTGTCTCCACACTGTATAGTTTCACAGTGGTTGTAGTGAGGACCCAGGCTGTATCTCTTCACTATAGGTGGTATTACAGTGGTTCTAGTGAGAGCCCAGACCATGTCCCCTCACAGTGAATGGCATCACAGTAGTTCTATTGAAAGGCCTGGCCCTGTCTCCTCACATTGCATGGCATCACAGTGGCTCTAGGGACTTGATCTCTACATACAAGACTGTTTATTGAGAGAAAACAGCGATGGACCTTAGTTTTCCTGTGGGATGAAGGCTCAAACACTGAGCCTGGCTGGGGTGGAAGCTTATAAGGAGGATCCTAAGAAAAACAGACTTTACCAGGTGCAGTTGATAAGAAAACTGTAGCTGTTTGTGTCCTTATCCAGATTAGGCCCATGCTGGTACTGGGAGTTACAGGTCAGTGCCCACTAAGAAAATGAGGAAAAAGATAACTAATATACAGGAGTTAGAGAGAAGAGAAAGAGAGAGGGGGGGTGGAGGGAGGGAGAGAAGATGTAGAAGAGTAAGGTTAGATCCTACCCTCTCCAGAGTCTTGTGGTTCAGGTGTTCCCTGTAAGGGCCTGGTGAAGGTTCAGCCATTTGGCCTGCCTTTTAGGAAATAGAATTTTATGGTACCATTGCCATTTGAGTTTTTTTTTGTGTGTGTGTGTTTCACACCCCTTCAATGCCCCCCCTCCCCATCCTTCCTAGTGTCTAGTCCACGAGATGCTTGCTGGGTACATAAGGTATCTTCGGTAGATTCAGGTTAGGTGCTGTAGATGAGTGAGACTATGTGGCCATTTTGTTTCTATGATTGGCTAAGTTCACTGAGAATGAACTGTTCCAGGTTCAACCATTTTTCCTCAAATTTCATTGTGTCATTTTTTCTTACTGCTGTATAGAATTCCATTGTGTAGATATACCACATCTTAGTTATCCATTATTCTAGTGATGGACATCTGGGGTGATTCCAGCTCTTAGCTATTATGAATTGAGCCACTACAAACATGGTTGAGCAAATCTCTCTGGCCTGTGCTTTGAAGGTTTTAGGGTAGTGACCCAGTAAGGGAATAACTGGGTCTGTTGGTATCTCTATAGTCAGGCTTTTAAGGAGTCTCCATATTGCTTTCCAAAGTGGTTGTACCATCCTACATTCCCACCAACAGAGGATAAGTGTTCCTACTTCTCCACAACCTTGCCAGCATTTATTTTCATTTGATTTTTTGATGTTTGCTATCTTTATTGGGGTAAGATGGAATCTCATAGTTGTTTTAATTTGCATTTCTCTGATGATTAGGGATGATGAACATTTTCTTAAGTGTGTGTTTGCCATTTGTGTTTCTTCCTCTGTGAACTGTATTTCAGCTCTTTGCCCCATTTTGTGAGTGGGGTGATTGACTCCTTACTGTTTGGATTTTTGAGTTCTTTGTAGAATCTAGAGATTAGGCCTCTATCAGTTGAATATTCTGCAAATATTTTCTCCCATTCTGTGGGTAATCTATTGGCTTTGCTTATTGTATGCTTGTTTGTAAAGAAGCTCTTCACCTTCATGTGATCCCATTGGTTGAATGACTGTTTATGATCGTGAGCTACTGGGGTTTTGTTTGGGCAGTCTTTTTCCATTCCTATATCATGGAAAGTACTTCCTAAATTTTCTTCCAGTAGTATTTGAGTTTCTGGTCTTATGTTGAGGTCTTTGATCCATTTGGATTTGAGTGTAGTGCATGGTGAAATGTGTGGATCAAGTTTCAGTTTTCTGCATATGGTTATCCAATTTGTCCAGCACCATTTGTTGAAGATGCTCTCTTTTTTCTAGCCTATATTGTTTGGGCCTTTGTCGAATATCAAGTAGCTATAGTTGCTTGGCCCAAAGTCTGGGTCCTCAAATCTATTCCATTGGTCTATACTTCTGTTTTTATGCCAGTACCATGTTGTTTTTATTACTGTGGCTTTGTAATATAGCTTTAGATCTGGTATGGTGATGCCACCAGAGATATATCTTTTGCTGAGGATATGTTTGGATATGCGAAGCCTTCTGCCTTTACATACGAAATTTGCGATCATTTTTTTCCATTTTCTCAAGTCAGCATCCTCCTCAATTTCTTTTTGAGTGTTTTAATGTTTTTCAGTTTTTTTGAGGTAGGGTTTCTATCTGGTTCAGGCTGACCTAGAATCAACTATGTAACCTCAAGGTGTCCTCAAACTTGCAGCAATCCTCTTACCTTTGCCTTCATAGTATTAGGATTAAGTGTGTGCCACCATGCCCTGTGATCATCAATATTTTAGAGAAAAGGCCTGTGGAGACATGAACAGCAATGTGTTACACATGAGGCCTGGGGAAAAATGATCATCATTTTCTTACACATGAGGCCTGTGTAACATGATCATTGCTTTGCTACAGACCAGGGAAGGGGTATCATCTTTGTATTACAGATAAAGCCTGGGGAGACATGACCATCATTTTGCTACAGAAGTGGTATGGGTGACACAAATTATCATTATTTTACAGATGTGGCCTGGGGGTCATAATCATCACTGTGTTATAGTTTAGCACTGAGGAGACATGACCATCACTGGGTTGCAAATGTGGCCTGCAGAGACATGATCATCATTGTGTTACAGATGAGGCCTAGTGAGACTTGGTCATCATTGTGCTATAGAAGTAGTATGGTAAGATGACTTTATTATCATTATTTACAGATGCTGCCTGGGGGACATGATCATCACTGTGTTACATATGAGTCCAGGGGATCATCATAGGCTTACAGACAAGGACTTGGAAGATGACATATTCAGATGAGGCCTGGGAGACATGATCATCATTGTGTTACAAATGATATTTTAGAGAAGAGGCCAGTGGAGACATCAATATAATTGCATTACAGGTGAGGCCTGTGGAGCCTTGATCATCATTTTGTAACAGATGAGACCTGTTTAGATGACTTCATCATCATTGTGTTGCAGATAAGGTCTGAGTAACATAATCATCATTTCCATACAGACAAGGCCTGAGGAGACTTAATCACTGTTGTGTTACAGATGAGGCCTTGGAATGTTTATCATCATTGTGTTACAAATGAGGCCTGAGGAGACATAATCTTCACAATGTTACACATGTGGCCTGGAGAGACATGATCACCATTTTGCTACAGAATTTTTATGTTGAGACATTATCATTATTGTACTGATGTGGCTTGTGTGTCATGATCATCACTGTAGTACAGATGAGGCCTGGGGAGACATGATCATCCTTGGGTCATTGATAAGGCCTCTGGAGATGACATGATCATGTTTGTATTTCACATAGGCCTTGGAAGTCATGATCATCATCGTGTTATAGATGAGGCCTGAGGAGACGTGACTTTCAGTGTTTTAGAGAAGAGGCTGTGAGGATACATGAACATCATTGTGTTAAATATGAGGCCTGGGGAGACTTGATCATCATGTTGTAAATGAGGCCTGTCAAGATGACATGACTATCATTGTGTTGCAGATGAGGCCTGGGTAATATGATCATCATTGTGTTACTGAACAGGCCTGGGGAGACTTGGTCATCTTGGTGTTACACATGAGGTCTGGGGAAACTTTATCGTCATTGTATTTCAGATGAGGCCTGAGGAAACATGATCATCATTGTGTTACAAATGATGCCTAAGAAGATATGATGTTCACTATATTATAAATGGGGCCTGGGGAAAATGATCTTTAATGTGTTACAGATGAGGCCTGAGGAGACATGATCATCATTATGTTAAAGATGAGGCTTGGAGAGATGTGATTATCACTGTGCTGCAGATGAGGCCTGGGGAACAATGATCATCAGTTTGGTACAGATGAGGCCTGGGGCGACATGATCCTCAATGTTCTACAGATGTGGCCTGTGGAGATCTGATCATGATGGAGTTTCAGATGAGGCCCAAGGAGACATGATTATCTTTGTGTTACAGATTAAGCCTGGAGATATGATCTTTGTTGTTTTACAGAAGAAGCCTGGATATATGATCTTCCTTGTGTTACAGGAGAAGCCTGGAGAGAGATGATCATCATTGTGCTACATATGAGGCCTGTGGAAATGATGTAACCATCATTAGATTGCTGATGAAGCCTGGGGAGACATGTTCATCATTGTATTACAGATGAGGCTTACATGACCATTAATATGTTATAGATGAGTTTTGAGGAAACATGATCATCGCTCTGTTACAGATGAGAACAGGGGAAATTGGTCATCATTGTGTTACAGATGAGGCCTGAGGAGACATGATCATCACTGACTTACAAATGAGGCCTGGGGTATACATGATCATCATTTTGTTACAGATGTGGCCTGGAGATACATGATTGTTGTTTTACAGGTGAGTCTTGGAGAGACACTATCCACGTTGTGTTATGGTTGAACCCTGGGGAAACATGATCATCATTGTCATACACATAAGGCCTGGCAATATGACTTCATCATCATTGTGTTAGAGATGTGGCTTGGGGAGACATGATCATCATGTGTTAGGGATGAAACAGGCCTGGGGAGACAAATCATGATCTTGTTACAGATGAGGTCTGGAGATACATAATTATGATTTTGTTACAGAGAGTCTTGGGAGACTTGATTAACATTGTGTTACAGATGAGGCTTAGGGAGAAAGGGGATATAAAGGGAATAGAAAGGGAGGGAGGGGGACTTAATGGAATGATATTTTATATATGTAAGTAGAAGAACAGGTTAATGGGGGTGAAAAGGCCTAAGTGAAGTCAGGGGAAGATATTGAGTAAAGGAAAGGTGGAGGGAGAGCTAATCAAAATCTAAAAGGATATAAATAAGTCATGGGTATCCATAATATCACAGTGCCTGACACTACCTACAGAAGACCATCATAATATTATGATAAGATCATGACATCAAAATATATGAGAGTCTGAGAGGGGGAGGGGATATGATGGAGAGAGGAGTTCCAAAGGGGCAAATGGGAGGAGGGAGGGAATTACTAAGGATTATTGTCTACAATTATGGAAATTGTCAGTTTAAAAATTAAAGAAAGATATCAGGTGCTATACATAGAACATGAGGTTCAGTGGGGTGAGCTCAGGAACAGACAAGGAGAAGAATGTGCACTTCTGTGCCCTCACTTGTGACTACCTCTCCTGGGTGCTGTTTGGTTTGAGTAATGGCCCTATCAAGAAAGACAACAGGGGCTGTTATTCTAAGCTTATTTCCAGGCTATTTTGGGTCTTTTAGTATTGTTAGCAGGAAAGAAAAGAAGAAAAGCTATATTTGTTGCTTTCAGAATAATAATGTTTAAGCACTGATTTTTTTTTTTGGCTGTCTTGATCTTTCCTTCTGCTATTAAACAATAATTGAGGTTTCAAGAAGAATATAGATTTGTTTCTATCAAATGGTGCAAGTTTGAGAGGCCATATTTCTCAAGGACCTTCTTTTTGTGATATACCATAGTGGAAAGCATTTATATGGTGAGAGATTAATGGAAGTATAAAGGTAGAGTTGAATTTATCTTTTTATTAGGAGCCTTCTTCCTAGTTTATTTGACCCACTTCTCCAAAACAATACTAACTAAATTATAAAGACTAAGTTCTCATGATCCCAACTCCTCTTGAAGGTTCCATCATTCAGCTTTGTGCACAGGGGATTAAAAGGCTCCAGTACATGGATGTTTTCCATTCAAACCATAACAATTTCTCTGTTTTGGAGTGGATGAACCAAACATAAAAATAATTGCATTTTGAAATGATAAGAATTCTAGTCACATTATTCCAGTTATTCATTTAAGATGCATTTTCCAGGAACTAAGAACATACTCCCTCATTAAACAATGAAACATTTTCAAGAAAATGTCTGAGGTTCAGCAAATGCCAGATCAATATTTAATTTGGAAGATACAATATGCCTTCATTAGGCAGCAGGTGTGGTAAATGAATCTTACCATTTGAATTTGTCATGCAATTTTGTTCATGGGATTTCAGATGAATGCCACATACATGCTGTCTATCAGATGTATAAATTCATAATGAGTCTCTGTCATAAATGTTACATCTGATGAAACAAAATCACAAAGGGGGGGGGATAGCTCCTCATGAAACTTCTCTTACATATTCTACAGACATTGATTCCACATCATTGATGTCCAAACCCTGAACACTAATGCACAAACAGGTCCATTGGCTTCTATGGTTGTTTACACTTAGAACACAAATCTTATACAAAAAAACACAAAAAAAACCCTAGAACTCAATGGGTAATTTTTGGCCTCAAAATCAGAAAATTTTGGAACACATTTATAGCTCCACATCTCTCTTTCCAGAGGTTGCCACAAAAAGTATTTCTTTGGTGAGAGTCACAAATGAACAAAGATCTCTTTTAGATATATGGAACTATATTTGAATCACCACCACTACCACCACATATTTCAATGAGTTTCTGTCAGTAGAACAATAAATATTTGCAAAATCCACCGTGTTTAGATTCTGGTATAGAGATAGTGTATCAGCACTGTGCTAATAATCCCAAAATCTCAGTATTTGGAATAGTTAAGAATTGTTTATGCCACATGTCTTGGCAAGGAGACTTTTGCTGTAGTGAACATTCAATGTGCTCACTAACAAAAGCTTCATTTTAGCACCATCACAGTGGCCAGAGGAAAATGGAGATGTTCTATCATTTGTCAAAGCTTCTAACTCAAGTTGCATATGTCACCTCCATTCCTATTTCAATAACCACATCAAGTCACATGCCAGCCTTCTTTTAAAGGATAAAAGGCACTCACCGTGCCATGTTCTGGGAAGGAAAAGACATGTTTCTAAACCTCCACAGATAACCTTGTGATAGAGAATATAGACCCAGAGACCTTTATAGGAACCCAGTGTCTTCCCTCCACTAGATAAGTCAAAATCTCACCAGTGTGGATCAGCCTTGGATGATTTCAATGGGATGTTCCGCTTCTACAGTAGTTCTACCTCTTGACTAAGGCAGGGTGAACTTTGACACTAGGGAAGAAGCTGGTGCACAGAAGTGTCATCAAACCCACAAACTCAATTCATCCAATGATAATTTGAAATTTGGAGAATATGCATCAATTTAATTGTCTATTTTTTATTTCTTTAGAGAGAATGAGAATGAGAGAGAGGAGAGATAAAGAATTGGTGCACCAGGGCCTCAGCCACTATAGTTGAACGTCAGATGCTTGTACTACCTAGTGGGATGTGCAACCCTGTGCTTACCTCACCTTTGTGCATCTGGCTTATGTGGGATCTGGAGAGAGTCAAACATGGGTACTTGGGCTTCGCAAGCAAGTGTTTTAACTTCTAAGCAATCTCTCTGGCCCTATAAATGTCTAATATTATGAAACAAAACCTTTGTAGCAATTACCTAATAAGAAATAGGGGATGCATAATTCTAGATGAACTCTTTAGCATTCTTATAGTCCAGTTAGAAAAGTGACTAGAAATCTTTGGTGG
This sequence comes from Jaculus jaculus, assembly GCF_020740685.1. Lineage (NCBI taxonomy): Eukaryota > Metazoa > Chordata > Mammalia > Rodentia > Dipodidae > Jaculus > Jaculus jaculus. The sequence goes on from NW_025423493.1 coordinate 932,380, forward strand.
GACATAGCCATTGAAATGTTTTATCTCCACTTGAACTTTGGCTAGAAATGACTAAACTTATGTGCTGTCTACCAATAGTACAACAGTCAAAGCTATACATCACAAAATATCCCAGGTAACAGTTGGTCAATCTCCATGGTAACTGAACCTCAACTTTAATTTCAAGGGAAGCCTCTTACATTTCTCTTGGCTCATACACCTGCAATGACATACTGGTTATCTTCTTCCTTTCAAAAGTAAACAAGAGTGCATGGATTAAAAATAAAAACAGCCTATATTGTTTGGGCCTTTGTCGAATATCAAGTAGCTATAGTTGCTTGACCCAAAGTCCGGGTCCTCAAGTCTATTCCATTGGTCTATACTCCTGTTTTTATGCCAGTACCATGCTGTTTTTATTGCTATGGCTTTGTAATATAGCTTTAGATCAGGTATGGTGATGCCACCAGAGATATATCTTTTGCTGAGGATATGTTTGAATATGCGAGGCCTTCTGCCTTTACATATGAAATTTGAGTTCATTTTTTTCTATCTCTGTGAAAAACACTGTAGGGATTTTAATTGAAATTGCATTAAATCTATATATTGCCTTTGGTAGTATTGTCATCTTCACAATGTTAATTCTGTCTATCCAGGAGTACGGGAGGTCTTTCCATTTTCTCAAGTCCTCCTCAATTTCTTTTTTGAGTGTTTTTATGTTTTCGTTGTATAGACCTTTCACTTCCTTGGTTAACGTTATTCAAAGATATTTTTTTGTTGTTGCTATTGAAAATGGGACTATGTCCCTTATTTCTTTCTCTGTATCTTTGTCATTTTCATATAGAAATGTTACTGATCTTTGTGCATTGATTTTGTATCCTGCTACTTTGCTATAGTAGTTAATCACCTTCAGGAGTTTTGGGATGGAGTCTCGGGTCTCTTACATATACAATCATATCATCAGCGAATAGAGCTAACTTAACTTCTTCCTTTCCAAATTGTATCCCTTTTATTTCCTTCTTCTGTCTTATTGCTTAATCTAGGACTTCGAGTACTATATCTAAAAGCAGAGGTGAGAGACGACAACCCTGTCTTGTTTCTCCATAAGACACTGGAGAGGGTAGGATCAAGTCTAACCTAAATCCTTTACATCTTCCCTCCCTCCCTCTCCCTCTCTCTCTCTCTCTCTCCTCTCTAACTCCTATATATTAGTTACCTTTTTTCCTCATTCTCTTAGGGGACACTGAACTGTAACTCCCAGTACCAGCATGAGCTTTTGATCAGAGAAACCTACAAGATTTTCTAAAAGAATGACAGATTTCTGTCAGAGTATTTGATGACCCACCAAAGGTTAGTGGTAAGACCCTATTGCTGAAGACAATTATGCAGCTGACACATAAAATGGAACGGCATGGCTGGAAGCCAGGAGAGAGTCAGTCCCCCACGTCTAGTGCCAGAAGGTGCTACATGGTTGACTGGGGGAAATGACCAATATCTGTCCAAGCAACTCATGGTCCAACCTACTTAGCAGCAAATAACCTGTTGTGATGCCCACACAAGTGCAATAGTGGCACACAGCCATGGTGAGGAACCAACTGCTCTTGATTTGGCTAACTGATCCCCTCAGTGGTACGAGACCCATAGCTGAAGCTGGGAAACAAGTCAGAACCATATCCAAACATAAGCCCACTCTCCAATATCAAGCTACCATCCATCATGGGCTACAAGAGGGCCTACACCTATTAAACTCTCTTTAAAAAAAGTAAGGGCTATCTCATTTGTCCTGGTGCTAACTTACTCTCCATTGGAGAATCTGCTTCTCTTTTTCAGATATATGCAGTTCCTAAGGAGAGAGCCAGCCCACCATACCTCAAAAGGACCCTGGCTGAAACTAAGGAAAATTGGTAAAACAAGCAAGGGTTCTGTTTTCCTGATGAACCAGATACCAGCACAAGGGGGAAGGAGACCAACACAGAGAAAAAATCAATGCCTACCAAATCAGAGAGCCAGAGCCTCAGAGGCCCCCAACACCTCATCACTGAAGCAGACCAAAAATGAACCCAACATGGCTCAGGGAAATTTTGCGGAAGAGGGGGCGGAAAGAATGTCAGAGCCACATGTTGGGTCATGATATACAGAGACATTTACCATACGAATAACTGTGGGAAAACTCCACAATGCATGACCCATATACCTCAACAAGGAGGGGTAAATTGGGGAGGGGGTAGGTCATGGATGAGCCTAATAATGGTACCAAATAGTCTGTACTTGCAGAATAGAAAACATAAAAAATAAAAACAACACATTTTCCTCTAGAATGCTATTTAGCTTTTGACAAACCGATGTCTTCAACCACTCAATGTGATGAGGTCCTTCACCTACAATCCTTAGACATACCAATGACTTTTAATGACTGCATTCTAAAGCACAAAGAAGATTGTATTTTCCTCCAACAACATATGATACTGCTGTGATTTTGTTCTAGGCTGAATTCTACAGCAAATGCATACATATATACACACATACATACATACACATATATACTTACATACAAACATACACATACACACATGAACTACTATGCAGATATTACAATATAAGTGAGACTTGCTAACTTCAATCATTCTCTGGACATGTCATTACCTCCAAAAATTGAGTATGGGAGACTAGGCACAGGCATATTAATGTGTGTTTTACATTGACCATGAGAAATGAGGCCTTGAGAAAGCAACAGGGTTCACTAGCAATGCCAAGAAGGGATGAACACTGGGACACCTACTGCCACTTGGATAAGGAACCTTAACATCTTCTGTGGATGGACATGGATGCATGGCATCTCTCTGGACTGGTAACTGTAGCAATGCTGCCATGATCACTAGCTAACATGTCTGTTGAGTGAATTTCACTGTAGAGGTGAGTGGTTTCTCTGCCTGTCAGTGAGCTGGATATTCCTCATAACATGGTCACCTCAATACTGACACTGAGGCTACAATTAGCCTTCCAAATCCCAGATGAGCCACTTAGCTATACCTGCTCTGCTTTGTGGTAATAGTCTACTAAATCACTATACCATGAACCCCTGTTCTGCAGCCTTTCATGCACACTGCAACTGGGAAGTCCCCTTTTCTGTTTGATAATGTCCTTCTCTGTTCAAAACTTCTGCACTGCCTCCCAATTCCCTGTCACAAAAAAGGGGGATGTGCCTGTTTCTCCTCTCAGGAAAAACCCAAGGACACAGGAGATTTTGGTAGGAACACCAGCAGACCTTTAAATGGTGTTCTTGAAACTCCATGTCAGTCATCCGGTTCTTGTCATCTGCCTCTTACTCCTGACTAGGTGGGAAGGCGCACATTGATAGCACATGATAAAGAAAATAGCAACTGTAATTCTCTCAATCCTTTGAAAATGAAAATCAACTGTTAGGGATACAGCCATGAAGATTACAAGAGAAAACAATTTCTACTTGCTGGAAAACTGTTTTGGAGAGATGTGTCCAAATGTATGAGGGAAGGTTTAGTTAAGAAGCATCATAGCAGAATCAGTTGCACAGTCACAGTCCAACTCCTCTTCCAGAAGTAATTGTTGTACCAGATGAATTCTAGAGAAAAGGACTTTGGTATCCCCAGTAACAAAAATGTTTCATGGAAGGTTTGATGATTCCAGGTCAGAACCTAGGCCACTAGAGATAATGGTTGTCCAGCCTCTTCAGACATCATATCCACTTATTACCCTTGGCACCAATGTGACACCTTTGTCTCAGTCTCTAGCAAAATGTGCTGCTATGATGCTTCTTAATTAAACTAGGAGTAATTTCAGACTGCTCCTTAGGAAAGGTGAAAGTAAATTATGCCATAACAGAAATGAAAATCCCCCTTGATAGCCCCATAGACAAATTGTGCTTGTGAAAAAGAAGTTTTATTCACATCAATGTATCTTATTTTTAATTGTCCTTTGTGACTCTGAAATCCCCACATCTAAAGCAATATCTTGAAATGATGTGATACTCTGAAACTTCAATGAATAAGTATTTCTTGAAGTACGATATTCCTCAGGACAAGCTGCATATGCACAAAGTCCCCGTAGTAACAAATGACATATTCTATTAATTAAGATGACATGTATTGCTCACTTCTGCCTGTATTTTGAGTTTCGAATTTTGTCATTTTATGACACCCCTCCTGGAGGGACTTCCTGTGTCTAGGATGCTGACGGTTACAGTGAAAGTAGAATGTGGAGAATACTCCAGTAGCTTAAGCAGCAAAGCCCAGGATCACCAGATCTTCCACCCCATGCAACTAACAAAGAAGTTACGTTGTGCTGTACACTTATGCTGTAGGTTGCATAAGTGCATTCTAACCAAGGAGCACAGAGGTACCTGGTATAGAACTGTATCTTTAAGAAGAGAAACAGAGGGACTAAATCACTTAGATACTAAGAATATTTGAATTTATTCTACTTAGAATATAAACAGGATCTCATAAACGTATGCATTCATATTGTTCCCAAACTATAAATTTAATTGGTATTTTACATCTAAGTCAAATGTATACATGGAATTTCAAGTGAATACTGATGAGGTAAATGACCAGCTATTCTAAGGATTCTGTCACTAGATATATATTTCAGATATATTCAAAATTTTAATTCAAAAGCACTTAATTTTCCAGGAAAGCATGCATATAATTTTTGTAACTGCAATACTTTATTACCAGGACCTTGAAGATACACAGCTACTCAGAACAGCTTTCCTCTCCATAAGTTCATTGTTGCACATTAGATTTTCCCATATTGCCTTTTAAAACTTAAACTGTGCACCTTTGATTATTAACATCTTCCCATTCCCCCTGCCCTGAAACCCTAAAAACAAACAGTCCACCAATTTTTATGAGTTCATCTATTTAAAATTTAACATGAAAAAAATGCAGTATTTGTCTTTCTGAATCTGGTTTATTTCACATAACAATATCCTCATGGCTCATCAAATTATAGGTTCCTTTCATTTTAAAGGATGAATAATATTCTAGCAATATAGTTTCTTTCATGTATAAATGACTAATTCATTTGCTGTTATGTCTTAGCTATTGTGGACAGTTCTGCTAGTAACATGGAGATGTAAGCATGTATTCAAAGTACTGATTTAATTTTCTTTAGATGTGTATCTAAGCATGGGATTCCTTTTTGCTGATAGTCCTATTTTTAAAGTTTGAGGACCCTCTATAGTTTCATGAATGTCAGTGTCAATTTGGATTCTGCCCGACAGTCTGGAAGAATTTACTCCACTCCCTTCTCATAAACTTATATCTTTTTGATAATAACTATTCTAACAGCAGGAAGGTGATATCTCACTGTGGTTCTGACTTGCATTTGCATGCCCATTAATGATATTGAGTATCCTTTCTTATAGCTCTTGTCCATTTGCATGTGATAATTTACGATTTCTATTCATGTCCTCCTTCCGATTTCAAAATAGGATTATTTGCACATTAGGTATTGTATTATATAAATTACTCACACTTGTGCTAACATCCTTTTCTCCATCCCAGGTCACCATCAATGATAGTGTGCTACATTTAGTAGCTGGTTCTATTTTCACTCCAGTTGACCTTTATACTTGCTCAGTCTTTCCTTAGTTGTGATGACCTCAACAGTGAGTATATTGTGGGATTCCCTCCCACTGGGGATTGTCTCATACTTTTACATTTGATTAGACTAAGACAAAACATGGTGCCAGTTTACCACATCATATCTTAGCTCGTACTCAACAGAAACTATTGTTATTGATATGAACTTTGACAAAATGAATGAGGTGGTGTCCAGCCTATTCATTTTAAAATTACTCTTTGCAGTGATATCATAATCTGTAGCCCATGTTGATGACATGAGGAGATAAGCTTCTCAAAATGTCTGTTTTAAACATGGATTGAGTCATTGAACTGTGGTATATCTACACTAAGAAACATTTGGAGGAACACATAACAATTGAAAGGAATATCACTTCATGTTGTTTTAATACAAACTCCTGAATAAAAATGATAGATGGAATGAGAGAACTGTAGTCTCTGATATGTGTATATGTGTGTGCATAGTAACTTCCACATTCTTACCTAGAAAATTCTACAAAATTCAGAAAACAGACAGTTTGTCCATGGATTGGGCTGGTGAAAGAAGGAAAGAAATACAAAGGGTTTGAGGACTTCTGTGGGTAGATGCATAGATTGCTTGTCTTGACTGTGGTTATGGCTGTATATGTATACATATCTTTTATAGTTTCAATATGTATGACTTATGTTAGTCATAACACAGTAAGCTTGGAAAAACTCCACTGTTTCCTATATACTGTTTCATATATATTTGATGGTATGAAAATAAAGTATCTTTCTTAATATTCCAATGTTTGACTTGTATCAAAAGATGACTGTGATGGGTTTCTAATGAAAGAGGAAAGTTGGAGAGCATACAATTGCTTATAAGTGTGTGTTCATTTATTTTATTTGGCATTATGCTTACTCAGTTGAGCTTCCATCGTGGTGGATAGCTCACCATTCACAGTTGTAAGCTGGTGAGGGCAGTGTAATGTCCAATCTGTTGCTTTGTAATCACCAAGGGTAAGTGTTGTCGGTGGTAACTTATTAAACATCCACAGCCTTTGGTTACAATAGCTTATGGAGTATAGTGGCTAACAACTTAAGCTCCCACACTATTGAGAAAGAAAATCAAAATTCGTAAGTGAAATCTTATTGTTAAAATGTCTGACCAATGGGATGGAGAGATAGCTTGGTGGTTAAAGTATTTGCCTGCAAATGATAATAACCTAGGTTGGATTCCCCAGTACCTACATAAAAGCCAGATGTGCAAAGTGGCACATACATCTGGAGTTCAATTCATTTACCACAGCTGGAGGACCTGGTGTGTGTCTCCCCCCCATCTATGTCTGTCTCTTTACACTTGAAAATAAATAAAAGTTAAAATAAAATAAGTCTACCCAGCTCATAATATTTTGTATATATTAGTGACAAATTTTATATTTTTTTCTTGTTAACCTTCAGGAATATTAAAGATGGTTTGGGAAATCTGGCTTGGTGGTACACCCCTACCACTCTATCATTCAAGAAGCTGTGGGAAGGGAATCATAAATTCATGGCCAGCCTGGGATAAATAGTAAGACCCTTACCAGAAAAGCTATAAAATAATGAGCTTGGGTTCTTACTATGGGAATAACTGATTGATTTTAAACTCATTGTGAGTTTGTATGATGAGCTTTACTTGTATTTCCTGGCTCAAAGATTTAGATTAGAATTTCATGTATTTGATACCATATTAATATTGAACACATTTTTACTTGAATAATCCTACTAGAAAAGATATTGAAATTTAGGCACCATCAGTCACTTCATTTCTAAGGAAGTCTAATTTTTATCAATAGTTAATTTTGTAATAGTTTTAATTTTACAGGAATGTTGCAAAATAGAGTCCTCAGGTAATTCACATTGTCAACATCCAAATTCCCATGCTATTCTTGTCAGACCTAATGAACCAGTGCTCATGTGCTCTTGTTAACTTGGATGCATGTAGCATTGGAGAATTTCTCTGCTAGCTTCTTCTGCCTTAGGATCACTTATTAGAAATAAAACAACATATTTATATAATTGCATGCGTGACAAAATTTTACTTTTTAAACATGTTCTGAAGTTTATATAGTGTAGTGTCTGTGTGTGTGTGTAGATAAGTGCACCCCATGTGCACAGAGGCAATCAGAGGACATAGGAAGGTCTTCCTTTATGGTTCATCTAGCTTACTCATTGAGACAGGATCTCGGGCTGAACTTAGAACTCATCATCATAGGCTATACTGCCTGGCTGTTCAATTAGCACAGTGAAATTTCTCCCTGCTCCCTCAGTGCTGGTATTATAGACATGAATGGCCATGCACTTGCTGGGGATAGAGCTTGGGTCCCCATGCTTATCCATCAAGTGCTCTTATGCTGAACCATTTCTCTAGCCCAATGCTCTGACTTTTAAGATATAATTTTCCCCCAAAATGCCAAACATTTCCTCACTTTTCATAATGGAATTACACAGTGGACCTCCAGAGATTTGAACTTCAAATGATAATTTTTTCCAAACTGGAATTCAGCTCACTGCCCTCCTCTTAACTGGTCTGATTGCATGAAAGGCAGGCTAACTTCCATCCCTCTTCCTTCAAGCTCACATGGCAATGCTGTCTACATATGGTCTCCTACAGCTACTTCTTGGCAAGGTCTTGTCTTTAGGAAAACCAAATAAGGGAATATAATTTTCTGATTGTGGTCTTGTGTGTCACTGAGCTGGCTGAGTGAGGAGGTTGCCAACAATGTGATATTGGCCATGAGTTACCACTGAGCCCACGTTCTCACTAGAGAGTTGGTCAGACTGGTACCAGGGAGCCTCGGGATTTGAATTCTACCAACACTCAGGTCTAATTTATACTTCCCTTTTAAAACATTCCACTGATATTCTGCTTATAAGATTGGGATATTTGATTATCTCAGCCTAAAAATTATAGTCAAGTGGAATTATAAGATATTTAGTTTAACTAATACCTACAAAATATCTACAAAAATCATGTCCTGGAAATAAATAGGTCATGTATGTATGTATGTATGTATGTATGTATTATGTATGTATGTATGTATGTATGTATGTATTTATTTTGGGGAGAGAGGGGGGAAGAATTGGCATACCAGGGCCTTAGCCACTGCAATCACTCCAGATATGTGAACTACATTGTGGGCATGTGTGACTTTGTGTGCTTGCATCACCTTATGCTTCTGGCTTACTTGGGACCTAGAGAGGCAAACATGGTTCCTTTGGCTTCACAGACAAGCACCTTAATCACTAAATCATCTCTCCAGCCCCAAATATTTTAATATTAATAGATTAAGAGCTAGAAGTTTTGGCACTCAACATTGGTCAGGTCCCTATTGTCTAAAAGAGAATATCACACAGCATATCAGCAGCTTCCTACCACAGATACCCACATCTGTGATTCTCCTGTTATCTCTACTGTGGATAAAAGAACCTTTTTATAACTATTCATAGTACTGAAATATCTAGAGCTCTCTGTTAATGATGTTACATTTGTCAGTGGGCCCCTCGTTGAACAGTTTTGCATTTTGAGAACATCTTAAATCCATCCCTTTATCATCCATTCTCTATACACTACTTCTTCACACAGATGCCACAGACATGGTAGGAAATGTATTGGTTCTTATTGTTAGGATTATTAGATGTATTCAGCTAAGACCACCTGTAAGACTTCTCAGCATCTATCCGAAGTAGCTGAATGAAATGATAATAAACTGTGTTGAAATCCCTGAGGGCCTCCTCCACAACACTGAGTGGCAGATCTCGGAATCAGAATGCATGTGGGAAGAGAATGGGGATCAATCATCAAAGAAAAGATGGACAACCAAATGAGAAGGGCAAAAGCTATAGATTCTCTGTTTTAACAGCTAGAGCATTCAACATTGTTCTCAGCTTGGGGTCAATGGGAGACAGAGGAGAAAGAAAGCTTCCTGGTTGGGTACAGGGATAGCTCTACCAGGGCCTGATGGGAAGCTGCAGATGAACTAGCTAGACCAAGGTGTTTTATGGATTTGTGAGAGACATACCTCTGGCTCACTCATTTGTCTTAATTGCACAAAAGAACAAAAATTGGGGCTTTCAATTACTTGTGAAGTCATGGCCATTTATGACCAGTTGTTTTATTTGTTATTGTCTGAAATCTTGAGTTTTCTGAAGACAGTCTTCTGACTTTCCAAGAGCAGAGGCTGACCTACTAGGCTGCTCACTTTGGAGGACTTCTGGTTAAAATGGCAGTGTAGGAACCACGCCAAAGCAGCCTAGGGGAGAAAAAGCCAAAAAATAAGTAAATAAACACAGCAAAATACATTCTTCTACTAAAAAGTGAAGTGTATAAGAAATTACCAAGGGCAGTAGAGATGTAGGAGAGATCCATAGCATCCAGAGCCCACATAGGCAGGCAGAAGTGGTTCCAGTAGCAGTAGCACCAGGTGTGCAGGGCCACAGTTTCAAGGCTCAGCTTGAGCTTCAGGAAGCGCCAGGTGAAGGGATTTTCCACTCACACCAGACCTCTTTGCAAACTCAAGAAACGTGGAGAACCAAAGCAAACAAGGGAAGAGCAGATCATGAGTTAGAGGATCATGTGGACCAGCAGGAGAACTACAGCCACCATCCACAGCCTCCCCTCCCCCACTGCCAGTGGCGGCATCAGCAAGCACCAGAGACAAGGGGAAGGGAGATCACAGCACCTAGCACTGGTGATCCAACAACCCAGCCAGTCTACTTGATGCCACAGTGCACCAAAGAGGGAACCAAGAAGGAGCACAGCATAACTGAGACCAGAATAATCCCAAAAGGTAACTGGGACTACACCAGGTCAGTACTCACCAAATAAGCCTGGTATATAGGCCTGATCTGGAAGTGCTCATTGCACCTTCCATATCAGGATAAATTATATGTTAAATCTGATGGATGGTCAGATTTGCCATTCTTAAATAAGCTATATTTTGGTCTTGTTATTTGTTGCTTCTTGATTTGTTGTGGCTTTGTTTCCTCTTCTGTTGTACACTAGGGAGGAGTCTCACTTGGTCACAAGCTGACCGGGAACACTCAACAAACCAGAAATCTTAACCTCCTTATTAATAGGATTAAGAGTGTGAGGCAACACACACCCTAAGGGACAGTGATTTTGTTAGAGGATCTGATTGTAATAATACCTACTCTTGCATAAATACTCTCTTCTGTTTGTCATTGAAAGTGTATATTGTTTAGTTAAAATTTAGAATCTGCCTGCATTTTGTTCCACTCAGCCTACTTGAATACTCTTATAGCAGGCAAATCCAACACCTAAGGTCACTTTTTAGATACTCTGAGAGTCTTGAGGGCCACACCTATAACATCAGATTGATTGATACATCTAATAATACTGCAGCTAACTTAAAAATCAAAGCATTAAATTAACACAAGATGCAAAAATATATACATTATTACAACAGAAGCACCAAAAATCTAGACAATATAAATCCACAAAAAAGTATTAATGCATCAGAAATGACCTCTAGTGAGAATGTTAGAGGAAATGCCCGAGGAAGGTTTAAAATGAACAATTATAAATATGCTCAAAGAAGCCAAAGAGGAAATCAAAGGAATGAAAGAGGAAATCAAAAGAACCAAAGAAGATACAGAGCACCAATTTAATGAAATAAAGAGGTCAGTACCAGACATAAATAAGGAAATAGAAATAATAAAGAAAAAAACACTCATAATTACTAGCAATGAAGAATACAGTTAATGAAATAAAAATCTCTGTAGAAAATCTCACCAGTAGAATGGATGAAGGAAGGGAAAGAATATCTAAACCAGAAGATCTTGTGGCAGATCTAATACAGTCCAACAAAGTGAAAGACAAACTAAGAGGAAAGTATGAATGGGAATTTCAAGATATTCTGGGCACTGTGAAATTATCAAACATAAGAATTCAGGGTATAGTAGAAGGAGAAGAATTTCACTGCAAAGGCATAGTAGGCATTTGCAACAAAATCATAGAAGAAAACTTCCCCCAAATTGGGAAAGAGGTGCCAATGCAGATACAGGAAGCCTTTAGAACACCAACCAGACAAAACCTGTAAAGAACCTCTCCTTGCATATTATAATTAAACTATCAAATGTAGAATCCAAAGAAAAAAATATTGAAAGCAATTAGAGAAAAATCAAGTTGCCTTCAAAGGCAAGCCCATCAGGATCACAGCAGATGACTCAATACAAACTTTAAAAGCCAGTAGGGCTTGAAGTGATGTATTCCAAGTTCTGAAAGATAACAACTGTCAACCAAGGTCACTTTATCCTGCAAAGCTATCCATTCAAATAGGTCATTCCACAACAAAAGCAGGCTAAGGGAATGTTTGAAGACAAAATCAGCTGTACAGAAAATAATTGAAAGTATCCTCCATGCTGAAGAGAAAGAAAGGCACACATATAAGGAACCTGAAAAAAAGAAACAATACTCAAATACTAGTTAACACAAGAGAACAAAGGTAAAACTGGAAGAACTACAAAAAAAAAAAAAATTAAAGCAAGGCATGGTGGCGCAGGCATTTAATCCCAGCACTCAAGAGGCAGAGGTAGGAGGATCACCGTGAGTTGAAGACCATCCTGAGACTAATGAATTCCAGGTCATCCTGAGCTAGAGTGAAACTCTACCTTGAAAAAAAAAAGGCAAAAAATAAATGCACATCTTTCAATAACATCTCTTAATATCAATGGCCTCAATGTCCCAACCAAAAGACATAGGTTTGCAGGATGGGTTACAAAGCAGGAGCCTTTAATTTCTTGCCTCCAAAAAACTCACCTTTCCACACGGATGGACACTGTCTTGGGTGAAAGGTTGAAATAATGGGCCTAGAAAACAAGCAGGGGTTGCTATCCTAATATCTGACAAGGCAGACTTCAACATTAGTTAGGAAAGATAAGGAAGGTCAGTTTATATTGAATAAAGGCACACTCCAACAGGAGGACATTACAATCCTAGGCTGCTCACTTTGGACACTGTTGGTGTCCTGGGCCAGCTGTTTCAGATTGTGAGTCAGATGTCTGTTTCCATCTGGGATCTGATCATGATCCTCTCATACATTTCATTTCTGATGTAACTAAAAATGTCATTGTGCCTTCTGCCCTTCAATTATGTCAGAGCTTCAGATCTTGGGGTATCTCTGGTTTGGCAGTGTCCCCCACATGCAGAGTTGACTCACAAGGCATCAATGACAATCTGGAATCATTTAAGGTTTGCTTTAGGTTTCATAAAAGATGTGGGCTTTAGCTTAGATAGTAGTTAATTTTGAGGTACTGTTTGGTGTCACATGGATAAAACTGTGAAATGTTAAACTTGAATATATTTCTGCTTTGGAAAATATTCAGTAAGTTGGAGCAAAAACATATGAGTAAGTAAATTTAAATATACGTTTTGCAATGTGGAAACTCTAGTATTTTGCAGATTACACATTCATCTCCACATGATAAATGAAAGTAGCACAAAAATAATAAATTCTGGCCTCTCAACAGCTATGGGAGTTTGCAGGATAGACATTAACAAGCAGACCAGTCCTTTAGAAGATATGGGATGCTGACATGTAGCCATCAAAGATGTACATGAGAGAAAACTTCAATTACATTTCCAAGGCTCTGTTAAGAAATGATTCATGGGGTCCTTTTTGCTTCAGGTGGCATTAATAAATACATGCAATGCAGAGCATGGTGAAAACATGGTGCTCATAGAAATCCTCTGTTCTCTTCTGCAATTGCATCTGAGGTATTCAGAGGCAGAAACAAGCCATCCTGCTTGTTTACTAGCAGACATCCCTATGAATAAACCTTTAATCTTTCCCTCAGAAGGGGAAAAATGAATCATTTCTGATTCATGGAAGATCCTCTTAAGTGTTTGTTAGGTGAAAGCAAGTGTGTATACTGCAAGTTATAACCTTAAAGTTGACAACCCCCCTAAAGGTACCATCATGGTTTATTGCCAGGTATTGACTGAGGACAGTCCATCATCCTTGCTAGATTTCCATTAGGGCAACTACAGTTGGAAGTTGTGCAGTGGCAGTATGGTGGGAAGTATACACAGCAGATGTTTATGTGTAATAGCCACCAGTTGACTTCATATGCATTTGCTCCTGAAGGACAACTCTTGTACTAACTCCCATTAGCTAAGTATTTTCTATGCATTTTACCTAATTTCCCTACTTAAATGTGCTCCCAATTAATTTATGAGAGTATAGGATCTAAGGAAATTAAGACAGTTACTCTTTTAGCAGATATAAGCCTTGAATCTGGTGTCAAGATAAGTCGCACACTAAAGCTAGTGTGTGAGTGGGAATCTACACTGATTCTTTTGTTATTGGACTCAAGTGTCATTAACATGACCTCTGATTTCTGTCAACCCTGGACTTATGCAGGTCTCTGTGAGAACCCAGAAAAAATGAGTTGTAACCACTAATCTCTTTCCAGGACATCTGCCAACCAGAGTATTACTTCCTTGCTGGTCCCATCCATGCCTTGTGCAGAATGAAGGGGTGGCATTGGGTCTCTGCTTCACTAAAGCATCATTTTATTTCACATGAAATGTATCTTCAAAGCAGTCCTTTCCAAAAAGAAAGAAAATGAGGATTTTTCCCCAATGAGAAATCTTCCCCTTTCATCCTCAACTGATTGAAGAGCTCAGGAGATGCTATTGTGGCCTTTGTGAGACCTGAAGCCTTGGTCTCTCCATCATCTCTCTACCTGCTATGATTTGGTGAGATCTTTAGTACATGCTTATGTATCTTTATTACAGAAAATAATACTGGTATGAGAGACAATTCTTATGTGTCCCTGGGGGATCCTACTGCCCCAGATCCCATAACACTAGACATCATGCACTTGGATGATATGGAGAATCCAGGATGAGTGGAGATACTAGGCACATGCATGATGCCAACTCTAGTAAAAAATCAAAGGCAATATCCTCTACTATGGGTATTCCTTTCATTTTTTTCTGAAATCCTTAAGTCACTTTTAAACATTAAAGGCTTTTTATAAAACAGTTTTATGAGTGATATTGTAAGTGCTATGACATCAAAATATTAGTGTACAATATTTACAGTATGTTTTGTTCCATTTAATTTCTATCACCTTGTCACACTTCCTTTTTAAGTGTGACCTTTAGCATTGTAATTTTCTTTTCACAGAAACCTTGTCTTCATTGAGCAATGATTTGTAGGAAAATGAATTCAAATTATTTTACTCTGAATTTATATTACATCAGAAGGTGTCTGAGTTCAAGACTAGCAATTTATTTTAATTAAATTCTTCACGGTGTAGTAAAAACAGATAATTGACAGGCTGGAGAGATGGCTTGGCTGTTAAGGTGCTTACCTGCAAGAACTCATGTTCAAATCTCCAGGTCTCATGCACTGATGCAAGTTCCCACAAGGGGGCACAAAAGTCTGGAGTTCATTCACAGTGGCTTCAGATCCTGGAGCACTCATTCTCTCTCTCTCTCTCTCTCTTTCCCTTCCCCTCCTTCCCTCTCCCTCTTTCTTATCTTTCAAAATAAAAAAGAGAGAAACATCTAGAATACACTTATTATTGGTAACACTGTGTTCTGATTTTCTGTATTTTCCTTAGAAATTAAAACTAGCATATTAATGGACAGAATATTAAAATAAGGAAAGTTGTTTGGGCTCCTGAAAGATTTTGTATATTTTCTCTGTGGTGTCCTAATAACAGCAAATATTACTCTAAGAAATAAATGTAGAAAGGTTGGGATGAAGATGTGTCTGAAACATGGAAGATTCACATCAGGCCCTGACTTTGCAGCCATTTGTGTACAATGAATCCTTTCCCAATATAATTTTTTGCATGTGTATGTGTATTCACATGTGTGTGGGTACAAATGTACATGTATTTAGGTGTGCATGTACATGTGTTCACATACATATGGAGGCCATAAATTGAGTTCACTTGTGTTCTTACATCGTTCTCCACATTAGTTACTGGGGAAGGACCTCTCACTTGAACCCAGGACTTGTTAATGTTGTAGTTTAGCTAGCCAGCTTGTCCTGGGTATCTTTTTCCACCTCCTGAGTACTAGGATTAAAGGTGAGTGGCCATATGTACCCATCATTTATGTGGGTCCTGGGGATCTAACCTCCAGTTCTCATACATGTGCAGCAAGTGATTTGTCCACTGACCCATTGTACCACCACTCTCAATATCTGGATTGATAAAGTTTAATTTAATCTCCATCCTTTTCAATTTTATAGCCCCAATTCTGGTAACCCAGCACCATGATGCATTTACATTTTCATAAATTTAAACAATAAATTGTTTTGACCATGTCAGAATACACAATTGAAACAGCTCTAGATCCTTTTATTGGTTCATAAGCATGATGATTGGGTGTTCACGCTCTTGCGTGACGTGTGCCTCCCACTAAACCTTGTTACGCTCTGGCACATAACCCGTCTGACGTGAACTGAGAAAAAAAAAAAAAAACAGCTCTAGATTTCACTAAGAGCACTTCTCTTCCTTGAAGTTCCATGAGCACTTTCTTGGCACAGTGACACATTTTTCTCTAAATGATATTTATTGGTTCATTTTCAGCATTTCATCAGAGTCAACAATCTTGTGTCTAATGAATAAAAAAGAAAGCTGCTTAAGCCAAAATACTTGCTCCTGACCCCATTGATAGAGCTCTGTTTTCAGTGGGGATGAAGTGTTGTCAACATAAAGCTTTATCAGAATTTTCACCTCTTGAATATATTTGACCTGACAATGTGACATACTCATGTGCTCAATATAGGGTCTTGTTATTTTTCTTCTTTCCTTCCCAATTCTCATCAGCATCAGTGCAACAGTGGAAAGTGTTGGGTGGCCCTTCTATGGCTAGAAGCTAGTGTAGGAAGATGAAAACAGGCCAGCACAGGAGACCCAGATTTTCCAGAAAGATCACTGATATCAATAAGGTTAACTCCAACTTGTGCATATGCTCTTAACATCAAGAAGCTCATAAAAATCCTTGTACTTTATTTAAAGTCAGAAAGAATACCCCAGGGCATGAAACCTCACACAAGTGATGTTGTCTAGGGCAGTGATAATAACGCCTGCATTCCTAAGATGGTAGAGACAACATCAAATGTCCTTTCTTAGTATTATCAGGTATTTCTCCTCTTTGTCCTATATTAATCTTAAACTATTAATGTCACAAAACTTTCAAAATGAAAGTTTAAGAAACAAATAACATATTTCTGTAGGAATTACTATATCTATTATATGAGGAAAAAGTATTACTTGCAATTTTACTGAAAAGAAAAGCAACAATAATAACATAATATCCCTGGATGACATCTTATCCTTCATAGGACATTTCTCAACACAAGGCAGAAGTAGTCGTGACAAATTTCATTCCGGGGCCTGTTATACATCACAGTTGATGTAAGGGAGTGAAATCACAGAAAGTCTGCCTTAGGCCACAATGGATTCAAGCAGTGAACAAGTATCAGCAACACACTTGGAAAAGCTCCCAAATGCCTGGAGCTCAAGCAGGACACTTCTATAAAGTAACTAGATCAATATTCTGAATAAATGTCAAAATATTTTAATTGAATTAATGCAAATTGATTGAATTTAATATAATCAATGCAACTCTCCAAAATTTATTCATTGCAGTAAAAATGGTGCTTAGGGGCTATAAGGGTTGCTTAGTGGTTGGGAGCTTGCCTGCACATCCTAAGGACCAAGGTTTGATTCCCCAATACCCATGTAAGCCACATGCACAATGTGGCACATGTTTCTGGGGTTTGTTTGCTGTGGCTAGTGGTCTTAGCATGCGTACTTTCTCTCTGTCTCTCTTATTTCTATTTCTCCCTCTGTCTCTGCTTGCAAATACATAAATAAATATTATTTTAAATGGTATTTCGGAGTAAATTACAGAATTAAAAGCATTTATGTTAACACAAAAGTCAGCGCTTTAAACTTATGTTAGGTGCTGGATAGATGGCTTAGCAGTTAAGGTGTTTGCCTGCAAAGCCAAAGGACCCTGGTTTTACTCCCCAGGATCCATGTTAGCCAGATGCACAAGGGAGCACATACATCTGGAGTTCATCTGCAGTGGCTGTAGGTCCTGTTATGCCCATTCTCTCTCTCTCTCTCTCTCTCTCTCTCTCTCTCTCTCTCTCTCTCTCTCCCTCTTTCTCTGTCAAATAAATAAAAATAAAATATTTTTAATCTTCTGTTAGGAAATTAGAAAGGAATGAATGCAAAGCAAAGTTAGCCAAAATGAAGTAATAAAACTTACAGCAGAAATTCAATACAGAAAAATCAATAGAAAAAAATTAACAAAATTTAAAGTGGATTCTTTATAAAAACAATGTCAGTGAGTCTCTAACCAGATAAACTGTAATAAAAAATAAGAAGACACACATTTCTATCATGATTAAAGGAGAAGATGTGACTACAAGTCCCTGAATCATCAAAGTAGGGGTATCTAGCCTATGGTCCACACACCATTATGTGTTTCAGGAGAGCTATGAATGGGGCCCAGTACAAAACTTACTTAAAGCAAACTTACTTAAAATATTTTGAGATTTTTGTAAGTCATTTACATGTTTTTCAAGCAAAAGCTTTGTCGATTACACTATGAAAGCTCAATGCCATGCTAAAGAAACAAATGCTTGTTCTCACCATTTGTGGCCCTGTGCCTGGCATCTGGGGCTTACAGTGAAATTGTGTGTCTTCAACAGCCTTTAGTAGCCCCATCCTCTACCTGTGCTTCCTGCAGGCTCTACTCCATGCATGCAGCTTTTCCTCAGAGGTTCTGCAATCTCCAACATGCTGCTGTCTCTACTGCAACTCAGGCTTCACCTTTACAGCCTTATGCAGTGGCGTTCCATGGCTTCTCTGCAGGGACACTGACCTCACACATTTCCTGTCCTCAGCAGTCCTTGTAACTGTGATGAAAGCATGCATGAGCCCCTCATCTGTGCGTCTTTCATGCTTGAGAAACCAGTACTTCGAGGACAATGCTGCCAGCCCTGCTGTCAGCTCGGGATGAAGTCTGCTGCCCTTGGACCATGGTGGTATAGCCTCTATGCTGACACAAAGGAAACCCTCCCACGGCATTACTTTCTAGGAACAGAGAGCCCCTTCAGTGGCAACTTCAGTTTAGATTCTCTTTTTAAATTAATTTTATTTTCATAAGTTGAAGCCATTGATGGGCAGAGTCTTGTCCTTGGGGTGCCTTTCCCATTGTCCTGATGCAGAGCAAGAGGCTCTTCAAACATGTAAAAATAGGACATAGAACTACCATATGCTTTGGCTTTCACACTCCTTGTATATACTCAAAGGAACTAAAGTTAACAAACACATCAGCTTAGATGTCCATCAACAGGTAATGAATGGAGAAATCGGTATACATCACACACACACACACACACACACACACACACACACACACACAATAGAGGTTATAACAGCCATAAAGAAGACGGAAACTGTGTCACTGAGAAAATGAACAGATGTGGGGATTTTTATGTTAGCGAAAATAAGATAGAGTCAAAAATGTACAGGTGTTCTGCCATTGTATGATCTAGAGTTTACATGAAGAATTAGCACCAATGCTCCTAAAAGTAATATATAGAATGAGACATGAATATACAGACATTTGTATGTAGACAGCTATATGTCTATGACATGCAGGCAGAAGCAGCTCTTTAAGCCTAGGAAGACAGTGTGAGGAGAGAATTTGGAAGGATAATTTGGGGCTATATTAGTAAAATACAAAGATATACATACATGAAAATGTTATACACTTTGCTTTGTATGCTAACTAAAAATCAAGTAAAATTCCCTTTCAGAGCACTTAATTTAATTGAGACCTTGGAGGGGGTGTATAAGTTGCTAAGCATTGATTTAATAAAATTTCATGAGACCACTAATGCACCATTATGAATAACATGCCATGTAATAACCTTCAATTTCTAAAGTAAGTATGATATGTATAAGTAGGAATTTTCTACATCCTGCTGTATATTATTAGTTCCATACCATAATATGTATGTATTGTTCCTACATACTTATCAGTTTCCTGTAAGAAATGGTAAACTTGTATATAAACCTAACACATTTCCAAAAGAATGGGGAAAATACAGAAGGAATATTTTTTAATCAGAATATGTCTGGAAGTTTCCACATTTAGATTCAGTTTAAAAGATTTAAAAATCATATGACAGGAAGAAAAATGATCAGAAGTGCCTTGTCAGTGTTAATATTTCCAGTAATCGCTCAGGACATTCAGAAGCAATGTCTGCAACTGGAAAGATGGCTTAGATAAATATTAAGGTACTTATATGCAAAGCCCAAGGACCAAAGTTTAATTCTCCAGAACCCATGTAAGTCAAAGGCACATGATGCTGCATGTGTCTGGAGTTTCTTTGAGGTAGCCAGAGGCCTTGGAATGCCCTTGTCACTCTCTCTCTTTCTCTAACAAATATGTAAATAAAAATTAAAACAAAAGATTTAAAAGGGCTGGAGAAGAGGCTTGGCAGTTAAGGCACTGGCCTGGGAAGCCTAAGGACCCAGGTTCGATTCTCCATGCCCCACGTTGGCCAGATGTACATGGTTGTGCATGCATCTGGAGTTCATTTGCAGTGGTTGGAGGCCCTGGCACGCCCATTTTCACCATCCTTGTCTGTCTCTCCTTCTGTCTCTAATATTATTTTTTAAAGAAGTAATGCCTGCAATTTCTGGATAGTAAAGTGTCTCTTTTTATCCAAACATGTTAATAATAGTTATAACTATGCATTTTATTTACGTGAAGTATATTCAGTACCAGTGTGGGAAGAAGATAATTAGTAACATTTCCAATTACAAACACATATTAAATTAATTTCTATACATCTACTTATTTTTACTTGGTTGAGTTTTTTTCAGTTCATACTTTCCTTTATTCACAGTCTGACTGTCTTACTTGTCCAGAAATACTACTTTACTCTTGGTTCAAAGTCATATTTCAAATGTTCATAAATTATGCTTTGCATAGGCAAATCATATAAACAAAGAGTCATGCTGCTTACAAGTTACCATTGCCACCAGATGCTACCTTATCAGCTCTTAAGGAACCAACAGTTCTTCCATGTTTCATGAAAAAGAACTTTTTCATTCACTTAGTGACAGAAACTTCCTCCCTAATATAAACATCATCATGTGTTTTGTTGAGCAACAACTTAGTTCTCCTGATTAAGTATGATGTTAGCTATGAGGCTTTTTAAATGCATTTTTTTTATATTGGTAACATTCGTTGCTATAATTAAATTGATAAGAGTATAGAGATATAAAGATGTATCATTCTATCACATTTATCCATATATATGATTTGTAAGCTGCCAAACTGTTTTGCTTCTTTCAACTAATGGCTTTTGTTTGTACTTGGGCAATTTTATTTTCCCCTATTCCAGGAAGGATCTATTTTCCTATTGCATTTGTTTTATTATATTTTCACTTTAGTTTTTAAGCTTTATATTTATTTATTTGACAGAGAGAGAAAGAGGCAGAGAGAGGGAGAGAGAAAATGAGCATGCTAGCAACTCCAGGCACTGCCAACACACTCCAGATGCATGTGTCACCTTGTGCATCTGGCTTACGTGGGTCCTGGGGAATATAACTGAGGTCCTTTGGCTTTGCAGGCAAACATCTTAACCACTAAACCATCTCTCCACCCCCACTTTATTTTATTTTGAGATAGGATCTACTTAGGTAGCCCTCAAACTCACAATGAAGCCAAATGACCTCTAACTGGTGTACTCTTGCCTCAAGCCATGATTGCTGGAGTAACAAGTATGTGCTATCATGCCACGCTTACTTTGCTTGTGATTATGAAGTTATTAAACATGTGGGCTTAGTTGCCATAGTAACACTTTAAAGACTCCATCAGGAGGAAAAAGGAACCTCCATTCAAATGTTCCTCCAGTTCCTGGTGTAAATCATGAATATGAACAATTATCTTCCTCAAGCAGTGTATTTAGTTAATATCCCTCATAACCTGATTTGCATATATTATGATTATCTTTGTGCATCTTAATATGTATGAAGTTAAGTGTTCTTTAGCATTCTCAATAGATGGGAAAGTAAATGAATTAACACTTTTACTTTGGGATAGGTTTAGTGAATTATTAAAAAAAAATGATATGTTACCCAAAGTGTCTTCCTCTGAATAGATCAATTTCTTCCTGCCAAAATAAAAGTAGTCAACCATGACTTAATGATTTCATTTGCCTGTGGTGGCCTTCCAGAGCTGTAACTTTGCACTCACATTAAAGACAACACATAGTCTTGGACCTGAGCCAGCCAGTGGGATTTGGACTCAGAGATCTAAGAATCATCTCCCATTAAAACCAGGTGTAGGACACACAAATGCTGTGAAAGCAAGAATGATGACAGAGCAGAAGGAATTTGAGATGTTGGAAAAGATGTTAATAGCTGACCGGGGACACCTATGATAAAGTAAAATGTGTCATGAGAATGTAGAACATGCCTTGAGATGAGGGTGGGCAGATCTGGGAAATCTATTGATCTTACAGAAAGATGACTCAATGGCTCAAAGTTTGTACCACCAGGTATTTCAGATCATAAGACACTGGTGGGATCAAGTGAGGAACAGTGAAGGAAAGCTTTTGATAAATAGTATCCTATGAAAATAACATGCTCACCACCAAGATCATCATTTTAGAATGGATGTTGGATACCACAGGGTCTCAGCAGAAGCTGTGCTGAGGTGGCAGGCACACACACAGAAGGAGAAAATCAGGGGAGAAGTGTGAAGTAAAAATATCAGGAGATGATACAAAATTTTGCTGTCATTAAAAAAAAAAAGTTCCACAACAGCATTTTCATATTTCCTGAAGAAGAAGATTGCTTACCAGGATGGAGCCTGGAACTGCCAACCTGCACAGAGGCCACTAGGGAGACGGTATGCAAATTAGCTATAGTATATTAATTTGCAATGGGCCAGATGATAGATCATTTCAGCTTTATGGTCTCATGGTCTCTGTGGCCATTGTGACACTCCACTGCCATAGTGTTAAACAGACATAGGTGATGTGTAATAGATGGATGTGACACATTTTGAACAAATAATATTTAACTGTTAATCTTTTAACTTTTTTCAAAAGATATGTGTGGTGATTTCATGAATTTGTTTTTTCACATAGATGCAAATAAACTAATCAAAATATTTTACATAAAAATGTAAAATAAAAATTAAAAACAAATAAAAACCATTTATTTTATAAGGTATATAAAGTCAATGGTCCACAATTTCAAGTTTTGCATTTAATGAAATTCAGACCTCAGAAAATAATATTTGTATAAAATGAAATAATACTCCCATAAATAGATTTTGCATTATTGCCCTATTACTCTGTCTACATAGAGGGTTACATAAATCAGTCAAATCAGACACAGTTTATGGGAGGAAGGGATTTATTTCAGACTTGAAGGTCCAGGGGAAGTTCCATAATGGCAGAAGAAGCTGGCCCCTTTGACCAAATCTACCAAGAGAGAAAAGCCACCAGTAGCACCACAGGCAAGCACACTCTGGGAAGCCCAGGCAGCACTCAAGCACTCTGCATACTTTAGACTGGAAACTGATCTGGCCCCTGTAACCCTTTAGAGCTGGACTCGAGGATGTGTGCACAGTGACACCTTTTCCAGCTAGGTGGCTGGAAAGTTACAAGCTTTCTTAAACATTAAAACATTTGAGTCTACTGGGGGACATGAATTCAAATGACCACAGTGAGGAAGCAGAGAACAATGAATGCTGGTGTGTAACCCTCTCTCACCTTTTCATACAGTCCAGGACCTCTGCCTATGGTGAGGTACTACCCACAGTTAAGATGAGCATTCCTACCTTATCCAAGTCCAGGTCATCCCTCACAGGTGACTCTTGATCTCATTAAGTTGCTAATCAATATAAACCATCATCAGTAAAGTCAATACTGAGGTTTTCATGGGGTTGTTGACTGAGAAGGGCATGAGTTTTTTTTTTTTTTTTTCCTTGAGGGTAATAGAAAGATCCCATGTCTTGATCTAGGTGTGTTATGTAGGTCACATAATACATATACACATAAATATATGTGTACACATACATAACTTGATGGATTGGTTATAAACCTAGTGATCTGCTCTAATTTTAGAGGACAAAGTTAGAAACCTTCCTTATACTTAAGGTACTTTTATTATTTATTATTTATTTGGGATGAGGGTGCGAGAGGGAGTGAGGGAACATAAGCCAGGCCTTCCTTGTCACTGCACATGAACTCCACCTGCATGTGCCACTTTGTTCCTCTGGCTTCATGCAGATACTGGGAAATTGAACCTGAGCCACCAGGCATTTCAAGGATGCACGTTAGTCCCCCAGTTGGAAGTTCCTTATATGTAGAAATGAGTGTGAGTGGATGACTGGATCTCATGACTAATCACTGTCATTGTTTCACCTGGATGCCTTGGTCAGGCTGAGTCAGGATCCAGCCAAGGTCTGTGTTGTCAAGTCATGTCATAGCAGAATGGCTATGATTTATACACACTAATTGTTAGTTACAACATGTTGAAAGAATACATGAGGGCTAGCATGATGGTTCTGTGGTTAAAGGTGTTTTATTGCCTGAGTTTCCTCCCCATTATTTACATAAAGCCCAATGCAAAAAGTGGCACATGCATGTGGAGTTTGTAGTATCAAGAGGCCTGGAATGTTCCCCCCCTCTCTCCCCCCCCTCTCTCCTCTCTCTCTTACTCTAGGAAAATAAATACATAAATAAAAATTTAAAAACTTAAAAGATGTGTGATAGCTTGTAGGGTGTCTTGCTCCTATAGTTCCATATGAGGGATGCTGAAGCCCAGCACTAGGGAGTTTATGGATGGAGGAGTACTGTGAGTCAGAACCCAGCCTGAGCTGTAGTATCACACCTTGTTTCAAAGAAAAACAAACAAAATATCAAGAAATTAAAGGAAAGAGATGTGACTCAGACTGCTGTTGAATGAAATGTTAGCCTAGGATAAGAGAAAGATGAATAGCCATGTTTTCTGTTTTCATCCTATCAGGCCAGATTCTGTCTCCCTCCATTCTCGTTTTAATTTTATTTATTTATTTAGGATAGAGAGAAAGACAAAGAGTGTACGCATGTTAGAGCCACTTGCCACTATAAACAAACTGCAGACATATGCACTACTTTGTGCACCTGGGTTTACATGGGTAATGGGGAATTAAACCCAGACCAGAAGGCTTTGCAAGCATCTTTAACTTCTCTGCCTTGTCCCCCTAGCCCCTTACTTTTATTTTATTTTTGAGATAGTGTTTTGTGTATGTCTGGCTGCCATGAATTTGATATGTAGCCGAGGATGACCTTGAACTCCTGCCTCTACCTCCTCAGTGTTGGGATGGCAGACCTGCACCACTATGTCTGGTTTCTGCAGTGCTGAGAATTGAACCAAAGGGTTTGTGCATGCGAGTCAAGTACTCAACACCCTGAGTTACATCCCCAGCCATTTGTAAAAATTATTTTTCCATTTATTTCCAGGCACGTGTGTGCAATGTGTTCTGAAGTGTGTATGCACACGTATGTGCCCTTTTGTCACCTGCAGCAGAGGTTGCTCATTTGCAGCACTTCAATAGAACACCAAGGTCCTGCTCCATCATTCTTCTGCCAGGTCTTGTGTTTGGAGTTACAGTTTCTTATTCACTGATTCTTAAGCTTTCAGGTCTCTGCTGATTGTTGGGTCTCTGACCCCCTGCTGGATTGGAGTGATGAATGTATATGGCCATGCTCAACCATTTTACATGCGATCTGGAGATTTGAACTTCAGTAGTGTGGGGGCTCCCTCAGGCCGTTATGCTTGTGCAGGAATATGCATAACCACCAAATATCCGGCCCTTCTTCTTCCCTCTTTGTTTTGAGACAGTGTGTCATGTAGCACTGGAAGGCCTTGAGCTTGTTATGAAGCCAAGGCTGGTCTTGAATTCCTGATTGTTCTGTCTATGCCTCTCAAGTGCAGGATAACAGACATGTAACAACACACCTGGATTTATCTTCTATTATTTATTTATTTATTTATTTATTTATTTATTTATTTATTTTGAGGGGAGAGATTTTATGAGCTAGGGTCTCACTCAAGCCTGGGTTGACCTGGAACACATACTGTAGTCCCAGGCTAGCCTCAAACTCAGAGTGATTCTCCTAGCTCTGGTTCCCCAGTGCTGAAATTAAAACCATGGACCACTAGAACCATCTTATTTTCTATATTTATGATAATTTCATCACATTATTGTAAGAATGTTTGTTCCTTTCTCCCTTTTTTTTTGGTAAGAGGGTAAGAAGGCAGGCATCACTGAGCAAATGAAGTCAGTTATACACCATAGACCTTAGTAGGATAGTCTCAACAGGGCCAATTAAAGAACCGGGCCCTTTGAGGTTAGCTGTATTGTCCCAAGCTGTCTTGCTTTACTTTATGTGGGAAATATGAGGGCCAGAAGCTTGGATTCTCTGGCCATACATGTCTGACCTATGCTGGCTTTTAGAATGTGCATCTAGTCACATCTAAGGAGAAGTTTCTTTCCAAGAATCAGCTGATATTCTTATTTCATCACAGAGAGACCTGTGACCTCTGCTCCTGGAGAACTCTGGAGCTGCTGGTGAGGACAAGCCCTGGCACTATGCTACCATGCATTCAGCTGGGTGTGGGTATGTGTGGTTCACTGACCAAAGCAGTGATGTTCGGTGTGTGGGATCTTACAGCAGTGCTGGCCGTAGTCACACAAAACCCCATGTAAAGTCAGAAATACACTTCATAACCAAAGGGTAAAAACCACAGGAAGGGTTCACGTGTGTGTGTGTGTGTATGTGTGTGTGTACTTATGCACATATACATATGAGTGAGTTTTTGCATGTATGGAGATGGCCAGAGGGCAACCTTGAGTGTCATTTCTCATAAGACTTTCCACCTTTTTGTGAGATAGGTCACTCAGTGGTTGGCAGCTTGCCATGTAGGCTGAAGTAGTCAGCCAATGAACTTCTGAGATCTGCCTACTCCTAGCTAACACTAGGAGTACAATTTTGCACCACCACACTCAGTTTAAGTGTGTGTGTGGAGGGGGGGGGCATTGCACATACCACTGCATGTGCATGGAGGTTTGAGGTGTTTGACTTCTGCATGCACTATGTTTGAGACAAGGTTTCCCTTTTTTTTTTTTTTTTTTTTTTGGTCTATTCCAGTTTGGCTGGCCTTTGAGTTTCCAAATTCTCCTAGTTTCACCTCACATTGATATATGTATCTTGGGATCACAGACATGTGAGAGATTTTGAGTTTGGCTTTATGTAGGTGCCAGGACATCAAACTGAGGTTCAAGGTTGCAAGCAAGTACTTTACACTGGAGGCATATCCTCAATTCCAGTTTGCACAGATGCAAGATGGTATTCCTTTCAGTGTCCACCTTGTATCACTCATCCGTGTATTTCTTTCCATGAGATGGGGTCTTTCCCTCAACCTGGTCTTTCCCTCAGTCCATGAGCAAACCCCAGCTATTCTTTTTTTTTTTAATTTTTTTTTTAAATTTTATTTATTTGAGAGTGGCAGACACAGAGAGAAAGACAGATAGAGGGAGAGAGAGAGAGAATGGGCGCGCCAGGGCTTCCAGCCTCTGCAAACGAACTCCAGACGCGTGCGCCCCCTTGTGCATCTGGCTAACGTGGGACCTGGGGAACTGAGCCTCGAACCAGGGTCCTTAGGCTTCACAGGCAAGCGCTTAACCGCTAAGCCATTTCTCCAGCCCTTTTTTAAATTTTTATTAACATTTTTCATGATTATAAAATATATCCCATGGTAATTCCCTCCCTCCCCACCCCCACACTTTCCCGTTTGAAATTCCATTCTCCATCATATTACCTCCCCATTACAATCATTGTAATTACATATATACAATATCAACCTATTAAGTATCCTCCTCCCTTCCTTTCTCCACCCCTTATGTCTCCTTTTCAACTTACTGGCCTCTGCTACTAAGTATTTTCATTCTCACGCAGAAGCCCAGTCATCTGTAGCTAGGATCGACATATGAGAGAGAACATGTGGTGCTTGGCTTTCTGGGCCTGGGTTACCTGACTTAGTATAATACTTTCCAGGTCCATCCATTTTTCTGCAAATTTCATAACTTCATTTTTCTTTACCGCTGAGTAGAACTCCATTGTATAAATGTACCACATCTTCATTATCCACTCATCTGTTGAGGGACATCTAGGCTGGTTCCATTTCCCAGCTATTATAAATTGAGCAGCAATAAACATGGTTGAGCATGTACTTCTAAGGAAATGAGATGAGTCCTTTGGATATATGCCTAGGAGCGCTATAGCTGGGTCATATGGTAAATCAATCTCTAGCTGTTTTGGGAACCTCCACACTGTTTTCCACAATGGCTGGACCATATTGCATTCCCACCAGCAGTGAAGAAGGGTTCCTTTTTTTCCACATCCCCGCCAACATTTATGATCATTTGTTTTCATGATGGTGGCAAATCTGACAGGAGTGAGATGGAATCTCAATGTAGTTTTAATCTGCATTTCCCTGATGACTAGTGACGTAGAACATTTTTTTAGATGCTTATATGCCATTCGTATTTCTTCCTTTGAGAACTCTCTATTTAGCTCCATAGCCCATTTTTTGATTGGCTTGTTTGATTCCTTATTATTTAACTTTTTGAGTTCTTTGTATATCCTAGATATTAATCCTCTATCAGATATATAGCTGGCGAAGATTTTTTCCCATTCTGTAGGTTACCTCTTTGCTTTTTTCACTGTGTCCTTTGCGGTGCAAAATCTTTGTAATTTCATTAGGTCCCAGTGGTTAATCTGTGGTTTTATTGCCTGAGCAATTGGGGTTGTATTCAGAAAGTCTTTGCCAAGACCAATATGTTGAAGGGTTTCCCCTACTTTTTCCTCTAGCAGTTTCAAAGTTTCCGGTCTGATGTTAAGGTCTTTAATCCATTTGGACTTAATTCTGGTGCATGGTGAGAGAGAAGAATCTATTTTCATCCTTCTGCAGATATTTATCCAGTTTTCAAAACACCATTTGCTGAAGAGGCTGTCTCTTCTCCAATGAGCATTTTTGGCATTTTTATCGAATATCAGGTGGCTATAGCTACTTGGGCTTACATCTGGGTCCTCTATTCTGTTCCACTGATCTACATGTCTGTTTTTGTGCCAGTACCATGCTGTTTTTGTTACTATGGCTCTGTAGTATAGGTTAAAATCAGGTATGGTGATACCACCAGCCTCTTTTTTGTTGCTCAGTATTATTTTAGATATTTGAGGTTTTTTGTGGTTCCAAATGAATTTTTGGATTGTTTTTTCTATTTCCATGAAGAAAGCCTTTGGAATTTTGATAGGGATTGCATTAAATGTGTAGATTGCTTTAGGTAAGATTGCCATTTTCACAATATTGATTCTTCCAATCCAGGAACAAGGGATGTTTCTCCACTTTCTAGTGTCTTCTGCAATTTCTCGCTTGAGTGTTTTAAAGTTCTCATTGTATAGATTCTTTACTTCCTTGGTTAGGTTTATTCCAAGGTATTTTATTTTTTTTTTGATGCAATTTTGAATGGGAGTGATTCTCTGATTTCATCCTCTGTGTGTTTGTTGTTAGCATATATGAAGGCTAGTGATTTCTGTGTATTTATTTTGTATCCTGCTACATTGCTGTAGGTTTTGATCAGCTCTAACAGCTTGCTAGTAGAGTCTCTAGGGTCCTTTATGTATAAAATCATGTCATCTGCAAATAATGATAACTTGATTTCTTCCTTTCCAATTTGTATCCCTTTTATGTGTGTCTCTTGCCTTATTGCTATGGCTAAGACTTCCAAAACTATATTAAATAAAAGTGGGGACAGTGGACACCCTTGTCTTGTTCCTGATTTTAGTGGAAAAGCTTCCAGTTTTTCCCCATTTAGTAATATGTTGGCTGTAGGCTTGTCATAAATAGCCTTTATTATATTGAGATATGTTCCTTCTATTCCCAGTCTCTGTAGGACTTTTATCATGAAGGGATGTTGGATTTTGTCAAATGCTTTCTCTGCATCTAATGAGATGATCATGTGATTTTTGTCCTCCAATCCGTTTATGTAATGTATTACATTTATAGATTTGCGTATGTTGAACCATCCCTGCATCTCTGGAATAAAGCCTACTTGGTCAGGGTGAATGATCTCTTTGATATACTCTTGTATTCTGTTTGCCAATATTTTGTTGAGAATTTTTGCATCTATGTTCATGAGGGAGATTGGTCTGTAATTTTCTTTTTTTGTTCTATCTTTGCCTGGTTTTGGTATCAGGGTGATGCTGGCCTCATAGAAGGAGTTTGGTAGAATTCCTTCTTTTTCTATTTCCTGGAAAAGCTTAAGAAGCAATGGTGTTAGCTCTTCCTTAAAAGTCTGGTAAAATTCAGCAGTGAATCCATCCGGGCCTGGGCTTTTTTTAGTTGGGAGATTATTGATAACAGTTCGGATCTCCATGTTTGTTATAGGTCTATTTAAGTGATTAATCTCATTTTGATTTAATTTAGGTAGGTCATATAGATCAAGGAAATCATCCATTTCTTTCAGATTTTCATACTTTGTGGAGTATATGCTTTTATAGTATGTCCCTATGATTTTTTGAATTTCTCTGGAATCTGTTGTGATGTTGCCTTGTTCATCTCTGATTTTATTAATTTGTGTCTCTTCTCTCTTTCTTTTGGTCAGATTTGCTAAGGGTTTATCAATCTTGTTTATCCTTTCAAAGAACCAACTCTTTGTTTCATTAATTCTTTGGATTGTTCTTTTTGTTTCTATTTCATTAATTTCTGCCCTAATCTTTATTATTTCTTCCCGTCTACTAATTTTTGGTTTGCCTTGTTCATCTTTTTCCAAGGCTTTAAGGCGAAGCATTAGGTCATTTACTTGCGACCTTTCTAATTTCTTAATATAGGCACTTAAGGCTATAAATTTACCTCTTAGAACTGCCTTCATTGTGTCCCAGAGATTTTGGTATGTTGTGTTCTCATTATCATTTGACTCTATAAATTTTTTGATTTCCTTTTTGATTTCTTCATTGACCCACTCATCATTTAGTAGTGTATTGTTTAGTTTCCATGATTTTGTGTATGCTCTATAGCCTTTCTTGCTACTGATTTGTAGTTTAATTCCATTGTGGTCAGATAGAATGCAAGGAATTATTTCAATTTTCCTGAATTTGTTAAGATTTGCTTTATGTCCTAATATATGGTCTATTTTAGAGAATGTTCCATGTGCTGCTGAAAAGAATGTATATTCTGCAGCCTTTGGATGAAATGTCCTGTATATATCTGTTAGGTCCATTCCTTCTATGACCTCATTTAGTCCAGATGCCTCTCTGTTTATTCTTTCCCTGGATGACCTGTCAATTGATGAGAGTGGGGTGTTAAAGTCACCCACCACCACTGTGTTTGGTGTTATCTGTGACCTTAGTTCTAATAGTGTTTGTTTGACGAATTTGGGAGCCCCCATGTTAGGTGCATATATGTTTAGGATTGTAATGTCCTCCTGTTAGAGTGTGCCCTTAATCAATATAAAGTGACCTTCCTTATCTTTCTTGACTAACGTCGGACTAAAGTCTACCCTGTCTGATATTAGGATAGCAACCCCTGCTTGTTTTGTAGGCCCATTTGCTTTCAACACCGTCTTCCAACCTTTCACCCTAAGATAATGTCTATCCTTTGTAGAAAGGTGAGTTTCTTGGAGACAACAAATTGTAGGATCCTGCTTTTTAACCCAGTCTGCAAATCTATGTCTTTTCGTTGGGGCATTGAGACCGTTGATATTAAGAGATAGTATAGAAAGGTGTGTATTTATGTTTGCCATTTTTGTGTGTGTGTGTGTGTGTGTGTGTGTTACTGGTTCTACCTGTGCTCTCTTCTGTTAACTGGTATTTGAGTATAGCTTGTTTTTTCTAGGTTCCTTATATGTGTGCTTTTCCTTTTGTTCAGCATGGAGGATTCTATCAAGTATTTTCTGTAGAGCTGGTTTTGTCTTCAAATACTCCTTTAACCTGCTTTTGTCATGGAATGTCTTTATTTCTCCATCTATTTGAATGGATAACTTTGCAGGATAAAGTAACCTTGGTTGACAGTTGTTATCTTTCAGAACTTGGAATATATCACTCCAAGCCCTTCTGGCTTTAAAATTTTGTGTTGAATAATCTGCTGTAATCCTGATGGGCTTGCTTTTGTAGGTAACTTGATTTTTCTCTCTAACTGCTTTCAATAATTTTTCTTTGGTTTGTGTGTTTGGGAGTTTGATTATAATATGGCGAGGGGAGGTTCTTTCTGGGTTTTGTCTGGCTGGGGTTCTAAAGGCTTCCTGTATCTGTATTGGCACCTCTTTCCCAATTTGGGGGAAATTTTCCTCTATGATTTTGTTGAAGATGCCTACTATGCCTCTGGAGTGGAGTTCTTCTCCTTCTACTATGCCCTGAATTCTTATATTGGATCATTTCATAGTGTCCCGAATATCTTGAAATTCCCACTCATACTTTTCTATAAGTTTGTCTTTCTCTTTGTTGGACTGCATTAGGTCTGCCACCTGGTCTTCTAGCATAGATATTCTGTCCTCTCCTTCATCCATCCTACTGGTGAGATTTTCTACAGAGTTTTTTATTTCATTAACTGTGTTCTTCATTGCTAGTAATTCTGACTGGTTTTTCTTTATTATTTCTATTTCCCTATTTATGTCTTGTATTGCCTTCTTTATTTCATTAAATTGGTGTCCGGCCTCCTCTTTGATTCCTTTGATTTCCTCTTTGATTTCCTCTTTGATTTCTTCCTTGATTGTTTTCATGTGTTCTTTGACCTCTTTGAACATATTTATAATTATTCTTTTGAACTCTTTCTCTGGCATTTCCTCTAACTCTTTCTCTCTGGAGGACATTTCTGATGCATTAATACTTTTAGGTGGATTTATATCATCTTGCTTTTTAGTGTTTCTTGTGTTATAATGTATATATTTTTGCATCTTGGATTAAGTTTATGCTTGGATTTTCTAGCTAGCTGTGTATTGTTAGCTGTATCAATTGATTTGATGTAATATATTTTCAGGGTAGGACCTCAAGGTATTAGGTGTGGCTCTTAAGACTCTCAGAGTATCTACAAAGATGTTCTTAGGGGTTGCGATTCCCTGCTATAGGAGTATTCAAGCAGGCTGAGTGGAATAAAATACAGGTAGATTCTAAAATTTAACTAAACTCTGTACACATTCAATCAAAAACAGCCCCGAGTATGTATGCAAGAGTAGTTATTATAATGACCAGATCTTCTATCAACAAAGAGTTTTAGATTTCTGGTCTGTTGAGGGATCCAAGTCAGCTTGTGACCAAGTGAGACCCTTCCCTGGTGCAATCCCAGTTACCTTGGGTGAATTTGGTCTCAGTCAAGTTGCTGCCTGGGTCGTCGGGCTGCTGTTCTGATTTCTGGAGCTGGGCACTTGCTTTTCCTACGGGGCAAACCGAGCCGCTGCTGCTGCCTCTGCTGCTCCTATAGCTGCCACCACCGGAGCCACCACCACTGCTGAAGCTGCCGCTGCCGCGACCACCGCCGCTGCTCCCCCCGAAGCCGCTGCTGCAGGATCTGCCGCCGCTGCCGCTCCTGGGTCCGCTGCTGCTGGGGCCGCTGGTACCGGTGCTGGAGCCGCTGAAGTTGCTGCCGAACTCTGCTCCTGTTTGGGTCCTGCTGTCAGCCCAAGTTGGCGTGGCCGTGTCCCAGGCCGCTGCTGTGTTCGCTGGAGCTGGGCTCAGGCGGTGGGGGAGGGGAGGGAGCCGCGGCTGCTCTGGTTGTCTCGCTGCTCCACGTGTTCTACCTCGTGGTCTTCTCCTCCCCTGCTCGCTGCCGCTCTCCCCTCACGTTTCCCGAGTTGCGGAGAGCGCGGTGTGAGGGGAAAATCCCGCACCTGGCTTTTCCTGCGGCTCGAGCTGGTCTGGCGGTTTTCTGCTGCGCCGCGGCCGCGGCAGTTGGCCGAGCTGCCTGAGCCGCTGGAGCCGCTTTTCCCGCCTGTGCGGGCTCCGGATGTTCTATAACTCTTCTACTTCTCCGCTGCCGCCTCAATTTCCTATACACCTCACTTTTTAGTAAAAGCGTGTATTTTGCTGAGTTTTTTTTGGTCTTTTTCCCCCCTAGGCTGCTTTGGCGTGGTACCTACGCCGCCATCTTAACCGGAAGTCTGTCCCAGCTATTCTTGATCTCCACCTTCCACACACCATGGACTGGGGTTACAGATATGTGCAGCCATACTCAGCTTTGTACATAGGTTCTGAGGAGTCAAACATGGAAGTTTTAGTGGCAAGGCCTTTTAGTTCTGAGCCATTTCCTTGCCCCACTTTCTAATGGGACTTCTGGGTCTTGACCTTAGGTCTGCATGCTTATGAGGCACACATGTTAATGAACAAGCTGTCTTCCCACCCCAGGGGATACTTTGGAGGGTTCAATGGTTCTGGTTGGATTCTACACTCCTCATTGAATCCACCATCCAGGTAATTTCTGCACTTGGCAGTTGAGTAGTGGTTCACCTCAATAGTAGGAATGGTGGATCAATATGGGATTAAACCTAATATAAACTTACTACTTGGGAAACCTAGGGAAACAATTCTTCACGTGAAAAAAGGGAGAGGTCCTACATTTTATTTTGAAGATGTAATAGCCCAAAAACACTTCAAAGATAATTGCATGGCAAGTTATTGTATTTGTGCACAGAACATGTCATACCTTTGAGTCCAAGGGCTCATATTCTTCAGTTTTATTTAAATTTGCAATGGAAACATGGTTCACCCATTATGGTGTTGTTTTGCAAAGTCAAATGACCAAGGTTTGATTCTCCAGGACCCATGTAAGCCATATGAACAAAGTGGTACATGTGCCTAGAGTTTGTTTGCAGTGGCCTGAAGCTCTGGGGCACCCATGCTTCCTCACTTTCTCTCTCTCTCTCTCCCTCCCTCTCCCTTCTACCCCACTCTCTCCTCATTCCCTATCTCTCAAATGGATAAATCAAACATTAAAAAAATTAAATAACTGAATAAATAAATTTGAAATAGGAATTTGTGGCTGGAGATGAGAAAGCAGAAAGAAGGATGGGGCATATATTTCACTTCAGGCCCTCTTCACAAAACAGTTCCAGAATTCTTCCAGTGAATCAGAGTTGGGCTAGCATTTGCCATCACAGTTCATTAGTGAGCTCATGGACCTTATGGACAGATTGAGGAACCTAGTTCCTTAGGTTTTCACTTATCCCTTTACTTGGATTCATGTAGCAAGTGTCATACACCATGGGCTTGTGGAGGGATCAAATATTTTTGCTGTTTACAAGACATTATTGTAGAATACAATCCATTCCCCAACCCCCTTGCAACCAAAGAACTGTTATTGCAGTGCAGGTTCTAACTTCTACATGATCATTCTCAAACACACAATTACCTGAAGGAGAATGGAATGGAAAAAAATAAATCAGTCTTTAAGAAGCTAGGAGGAAGCCTTCCCTTGTTTTCTCTTTCCTATAGAGATATTGGTTTCAGTGATTTGCCTTCTGGTGCCAACCCTGTTGTGTCCCATCTCATTTATGTAGGAGGCTAAGTCTAGAGCTATCCAGATGAATTTGAATGGAAATAGGAATTTGGGTAGCTGAAAACTTAATTTGAATTTGAAACAGGCTAGCAACCTTTCCTCCTCACTATAATGTGCAAAGTGCAACAAGCACACGTCTTCCCATGCCCCTGTCTGCTAGTCTTGGGTATGGGATTTGGAGTTTATGAAAGTCAGAGGAGCTCTGCTAAAAGAAGTTGTTATTGGTAGGCTATTTAGTTTCAGACATCAAGGATGATTATGCAGACAAAATCTTCTCAAACATTTTCTCATGGTGACACACATTCAGAAAAGATCAGACTTATGCGGTTCATAAAGGAATGCTTCTCAATCCCATGGGTCTTCCCTTGGGCTTTGACCCTTCTGTGCCCAACTCTGACACCAGAGACTGTGGAAAGTAACCCTTATATTATTGTCAGTTAATAATACCTTATGAGAAAGATATAGCTCTTAAGAAATTGCTGAAGTTAACTGTTCCAGAACTCTGTAGATTACATAGTGTTGGGGTAAAAAAGTGAGACAATGTAAGTAAAGGATGAATTATTTATTTTTCTTAGGTATGAAAATACTGTACTGGTCTGTCAAAGGAAGTGTGTGTGTATGTGTGTGTGTTGAACAATGCCTGAAGTTTGGCTGAACCAAGAAAATATATATATAACTTGACACACAAGCATGCTTGAAGTTCTAATCAAATACATTGACTTTGTATTTATTTTAGTTTTGCGATTTGAGTCCATTTTTCTGGCTAAAGCCATTTCAGGGTGACTGAATCACATGCATTTCCTAATGTACAGTCTCTAAAATATATAAATGTAAAATAATTTGTGTTGTGCATCTTTTTTTCTCCATTTTTATTAACATCTTCCATGATTGCAAAAAATATCCCATGATAATACCCTCCCACCCCCTACCTTCCCCTTTGAAATTCCATTCTCCATCATATCCACTCCCCATCTCAATCAGTCTCTTTTATTTTGATGTCATGATCTTTTCCTCCTCTTATGACGGTCTTGTTTAGGTAGTGTCAGGCACTATAAGATCATGGATATCCAGGCTATTTTATTTCTGGAGGGAGCACGTTGTAAGGAGTCCCACCCTTCCTTTGGCTCTTACATTCTTTCTGCCACCCCTTCCACATTAGACTCTGAGCCTTGGAAGGTGTGATCGAGATGTTCCTCAGTACTCCAGTCACTTATTTCCACCACTATGATAGCTTCTGAGTCGTCCCAAGGTCACTGCCAGCTGAAAAGAGAAGATTCTGTACCCAAAGTGAGAGTAGCATTAATATAAGGGTATGAATATTAAGACAAGTGCTTACTGGGCAGTTTGATAAGCATAGTATATACATTTATCCAGAAATCAGCAGATGTTACACCCCTAGGGCTCATGACTACCCCTGTTTTAAATTTTCAGTATCAGGGATGTATTCCCAAACCAACTGCCCTCCAATTGGACTGGAGTCCCAGTCCATGTGTTGTGCATCTTAAGATAGTGAAAGGGAAAACTATTCCTGAAGTACGCAAGATACACTGGAGGAAATCTGTTCTCCTGAAACTCAAATGTGTGACAAAAATCAAAACTTCCAGGCAAAATGTCAGACTTTATAAGCAAGGGAATTGGTAGCTTACAAATCAAAGGCCACAGAAAGTAAAAGGGACTGACAAACATCTGGTTGCACATAGAAAAGTTCCCTGAGGAACATGATATTAGGAACAGGTTTAAGGAAAATGAAGCAGGATACTCTCACTTCTGGTTAGAGAAGCTTCTCTTTCAGATGCCCATGGCCACTTGCATGACTCAAAAGCCAACATAGTGCTAGAAGAAGGGGTGGAGGAGTGTCCAGCACTGAAACATCTCACACCCTCTAAGGCTCAGGATCCATTGTGGAAGAGGTGATGGAAAGAATGTAAGAGCAAAAGGAAGGGTACCACTCCTTACATACAACTGTCCAGACAGAAATTGGCCTTGATATCTAAGACCTCACAGTGCCTAGCAATACCTACACAAGACCCTCCTAATAGGAGAAAAAGATGACATAAATTTAAAGGAGTGACTAACGGAGAGAGGGAGCAGACTTATGAAGGGGAAAGCAGGGGAGGGGAGGAAAATACCATGATTTGTTGTCTGTAAGTATAGAAGTTGTTTATTATATATATGTAATATATATATATATATATACACACACACACATACATATACACACACACACACACATGTATATATGAAAAATGGATCAGGGGTCTTGGAGAGAAGGCTCTACACGGTTGTGGGGCTGGAGGAGAAGCTGAAATATCCCCTCCCCCACCCTCAGAACCCTTCTGTGACTCCTCCCCACACTATGATGCAGACCTGCTGTTGCCCAGGCAACTTTAGAACTCAGTTCTCAGACATCCTTGAGTTTCAAAGTATAAAGAAATATCTCTCTATTCTGAACAGACATACTGAACCATGGCTGAGCTTTAGCTCAACTTTCTTGGACACAGACCCCAACTGCACCTTTCTCAGAATGCTGGGGTTGCTTCTTGATTACCTGTAGTACCTGATATACACAGTATTCTTACCATCACCCTGGAAAAGTAGGCATCAGAAAGGTAAGGAAGTATGATGATCCCCTGAGAGGTTTATTTATTTATGCTTATATTTCTCATTTATGTTCTTGTGTTACTGAATGCATTTGTCTGTCCTTGGAGATGGGACACTGAGAAGAGTACAGAAATATTCCTGGTGTATGAGGCCTAGAGGCATGGATGTGTGTAAGAAGCAACTGGGGACCTAAGGTTTTCATCTGAAGCCTACAAGCTAACTCTACTGGTTTCATGAAAAGGCCAGAATACTGTAGCCAACAACAATGATTCCTGGTTTTACTCCCTTTATTAGGAAGGGTAGGTCCTCTGAGAGGAAACAGCATCTCTTGGCACTTGAGAACATGCACATTTCCTCCTTCATGCTGATAGGAGAGCAGTGCTGACCACTGAGGCCCCCAATAGAGCCTGGAGCCTGAGCTTTGTCCCCAGGACCCAGGGTCCTCAGAGGGAGCAGTGCTGACTACTGACCTCAGATACCATGGCTGAGCACAAGATTCTGACTGAAAACACCAAGTGTGAACCTAATAGGCAAGAGTCTTCATAGTTCTAATAGAGCAATCAGAACCTCTTCAATCACCTCTGAAAGTTAATGATGAAGGAATAAATCTTGTTAATTTAATAGATGAGACATTCTATATAAATGAAAATCTACACATCCTAGAAACAATACGAATAAAGTCCAACTACTTATTCTATCCTTTCTGTTCTCATGGACAGGGCATATCTGAGGAAGGAAGGAAACATTGAAGGGTAGGTCTCTGCCTGTTGGGCCTGATCATTCGAGGTTTTCCCCTCCTGTCATTTTCATAAGGTGTCAGGTCCATGATATGAAGGTGTCATATGAGGGCACATTGAGACATAAGACACTTCTCAGAGCTTATGTTCTACTCACTAATAGCAGTAATGCCCAACCTGGGCAGTGGGTGCTGCTCACACAGTTCCAAAGTGTGATGTCCAGAAAGGAGTTGTGTATTATTGCTTTGGAGTTAGAGCTTTAGTCTGTTGACAGTTTTTTATCATGGATGTTCATCATCTCACAGGAAACACTGACTTCTGACCTTCACAGATGCTATTGAACGTCACATGGGATGATGTACATTAAGGCAACTTGTACATGAAATACAAGCCTCATTTACACATGGGGACATCCTTCATGTTATTGTTGATCATCTGACCTTGTCCATTTGTTCTTGCTGCCTTCGTTATCCACTAGTCTAAGTGTCTTCCTAAAAGAGACTTGTGTTTGATCTGTATGTGTCTACCTTCATTCATATGACT
This sequence comes from Jaculus jaculus, assembly GCF_020740685.1. Classification (NCBI taxonomy): domain Eukaryota; kingdom Metazoa; phylum Chordata; class Mammalia; order Rodentia; family Dipodidae; genus Jaculus; species Jaculus jaculus. The sequence goes on from NW_025423493.1 coordinate 971,489, forward strand.
GAGTCTCCTGCTTTTGCAGGTCAGAGAACTTGGCAGAGAAAAGCAGATGGGAGGATACTGTCGTCTACTATGCAAAGGGAATTCTTCTTCTGCCTTTCACCCAAGCCCACTTTCTCCCACACTCTGTGCATCCCATAGACTCAGGGATTCCTGTTCTTGACAAGCAAGGGGTATTTGTAGGAACAGATATGTCAATGAAGACACTGTGAGAGGTTATAGAGGGCAGGCATGAATAGGACAGCAGGAATGGACATATAGCATATAAGCTTGCTCAGACACCAGACATGTTTATGCTCTGAGTAAAAATGTAAAGTTGCTTTTCATGCAGGCCCCTGTACCAGCCATATGCTCACACTCACTTTTAGCAACTGCTGTGCTCATATCCTTTCTATTGTGTCTGTAATAGTGAAAGTGCTAAGGTCAGTTTTCAGCTCTCACATGCCTCTGAAGATGGCGCTGCTTCTTCTGTGTGCCTGTGGCTTCCACATATGTGAACTTCCATGTTCATATCCTTTCTTTCCTATCTTCAGTAGTGAAAGTGCTAATGTCAGTTGTCTGCTCTATCATGCCTCTGAAGATGGTCCTGTTCCTTCTGTGTCCCTGTGATATCCATAGCTTTGCTAAGACTTCATGCACTCTGTTCTCTCACCTCTCAGAAAACCCAGCAGAGTGTTAATTTCACCTCTCCTACCCAATCTCCTCCAATCCCTTATCTAACTAAGTTATCCCCTTACTTTCTGCCATAATATTGGGGAACTCACTGCTACCAAAACTGTGCTCTCACTTGAATTCTATATCCCCAAGGGACTATATCCCACTTCAACTACTATCTTTTCTCCCTCCTCTGCCATGGCATACCATTAAGAATGCAGCACCGCTTTTCAAACCAGAAACTGCTCTGTCTAGAGTGGACTGACCTACTGAGTTTTCCAAGAATATCTGAACAACAAAAACCATTGATAGTACAAGATGTGCCAAATCAGAATCCTCCCAAGGGTGGTTCATGGGCAATGCTAGGCCATCCTGAAGCTCACTTAATGGCACTGGCTACAGGAATATATGTACCACAATGTCACTGTCTCAATCACATCCCATCACCTGCCTTTGGACAAATTGTGCAACAAGAATGGGATTTGTAGAGACTAAAAGTGTGGGGTACTTAGAGTCCTGGATCTTTCAGAACATTGAGGAAAGGTGTACACATGGGAGATCAAGGCCATGTAGAAGAGAGAGAACATCAAGGGTAGTAAAAGAGGGCTTATGTCTGTGAGCTAACCAACTGCACAAGACCAATTTCTCAAGAGGACTCTGAGTTCACAGCTCTATGTAACATGAACACTTTTCCGATCTCAAGGGGGAGCTCAGAAAGGATATTTCTCTCAGCAGAAAGAAGACACACAGGTCATCACATGACACTGAGTGAAGACAAGAAGATCACTGTGCCTCTCAGAAAACAGAAGTCATGTCTGGCAGTCACCTGCCTGTACACCAGTGGAGATGATGAGAGAGAATGTGAAGGACAGAGATATCCCACCCTTTCTCTCTGCCACACCTCTCTGCTCACAGCCAGCACTTCTGTTGTGGGCCAAACTGTGTCTCTGACTTCAAAATTCATAAATTGAACCCCAGCACCTGAAACTGACTCACTGGAGATAGTTCCTTCAGAAAGATGGCTGAATTAAAAGGAAGAATCACCATGGGTCCAAATCCCATATGACTGGCACCATTATAAGAGGAAATTTTGACATAAAGATATCAAAAGCAAGGTATGGTGGCATTTACCTTTAATTCTATCACTTGGGAGGCAGACACAGGAGGATCTCCATGAGTTCGAAGCCGCCCTGAGACTACATAGTAAATTCAAGGTCAGGCTGTGCTAGAGAAGTATTCTACCTCAAAACAACAAGAAAATACACCAGAATATGGTTCTGATTATATACATTTATTTTATTCTATGTTGTTATTCAAGTGGGGGGAGGGAGGGAAGAAGAGACAGAATTGACACACCAGGGCCTTCAGCCACTGTAATCAAACTCCAGAAGCACACATCCCGTTGTGCATATGTGCAACACTGTACCCCTGAGTCACTGTGTGTTTGGTTTACTTGAGACCTGGAGAGTTGAGCAAGAGTTTGTAGCCAAGCACCTTAACCACTAAGCAATCTCTACAGCCCTGATTATACACACTTGTAATCCCACTTGCAATACTGTGGAAGGAGAATTCAAGTTTGAACAAGCCTGGAATGCACAAAGAGAACTTTCTCTAAAAATAATGAACCAAAGACTAACATAACACAGAAAGGGAAGAGGGAACAGAAACTGGAAGGACAAATTTACAAGCCCAGACCCCAGGGAAGCCAGGAGCTAGGGAACCTGGAAGATGCAGAAAAGACTCTTCCCTGGAACCTTTGGGAAGACCAGGCTTGCTATCACCTTCGATTTGGACTGACAACTTCTAGAAGGATAAACTTTAATCTTTAAGGAATCTCCCACAAGAACCTCACTAGCTGACCAATCTCTGAGAAGGTAAGGTATATTACCTCTCATTTTTCCTCATGACTGCCAACACTATTTGTACCCTTGACACACTGATCTTTCATTCTGGAATGGGCTTGCACCTACCACAGTTTTTATAATGCTAGTATGGGATTTCCCTCCACATTTCCCCTCATAGACTCTCCTCAATCCTTGGTTCCAAGCTCAGTTTGATGGAAAGCTGTTCCCAGTATGCCCCATTTTTCCCAAGACAGCTTGCATTACCCTCACAGGCCTGCAGTCACCACATCTCATTTCTGTCCAAGCAACTATTCCCACATTCAATTACTTATGTTTAAGGCTAAAAATGGAAACTCATTCTGGCTTCATCTCACATCATATGACACAGGTCATGGCTGTTAGCCTCCACATGGATATAAATTGGAGTGAGGTCTCAAATGGAAATTACTACAGGATGGCACAGTAGTTAAATCTGGGCGGGATGAACTCAGGCCCAATGAGGACTGGACACTCTGCCTACTTTCTGGTCTTTGCTCAGCAAATTATTATTTTCTATACATGCTCATGTGTTTGTACATATGGTTCCCAATTGGTCACCGGCCCAGTAATGGGCTAGTTTGCCAACAACACTGCTTGGTCACCCAGAGACAAGCTGCATGTGGAGCCTGACATGGTGCCTTCCTCAGGACCCTGGTGAATACAGTCATATAAATAGCAAATGATGATAGTGTCTAAGAAAAAACAAATAAACAAAAACACAGAAAACAAAACAAAAACCTACCATGTCATTCATAATGCCCAAATCCCAAGAAGGAAATCCCGAGGTCTTCATGGTATCACTGCATAATTCTACCAAATTATTAAGGAAGAATTAGGAGAAATTTTGTTCAACTTCTTCCAGTAAATATGAAAGAAAACAACTCCAACATTTCTTATATTTTGTAGTACTCGGGGTAAAACCCAAGGCTTTGTGCAGAGTAGACAAGCACTTTACTACCTAGCTCACAACTTTTTTTATGAAATCTGTATTAACTTGATATCAAAAGCAGAAAGAGAGCTAGAGAGATGGCTTAGTGTGCAAGATATGTATGAAGCCTACGAACCTAGGTTCAATTCCCCAGTATCAATGTAAGTAGATGCACAAGATGGTACATGTGTCTGGAATTTGTTTGCAGTAGTTTAGAAGCCCTGGTATGCCAATCCCCCCACCACTTTTTCTCTCTCTTAAATAAATAAAAAATATATTTAAATATAGAATAAAGAAAAATACAGATATAATGTAACAATATATGCCTCATACATGAAAATCACAGATGCATAAATTCTAGCATCTCTCAAGGAATATTAAAAAAAATATATACTCCTGATTTTCCTTCAGACTTCCAGCCAAGATGGCAACTGCCTAGCTGTGCTACAGATACCTGGGAAAGAAAGGCAAGAAATTAAGGGTTATCAGGGTCTTCTTATCAGTGGGAGGGCACAGAGTGGGGAAAAACAGGGAAGCACGCATCCCCCCTCGGGTGGGTAGTCTACCCCCACATATACAGCTGTCGCCCCGCGCCACACGGCTGTGCTCTGATCGCGCGCCCACCAGCCTATTGCACGCCTGCCAGCCTGCTGCACTGACAGCTCTGCCTTTGTGCTCTGATCATGCGTGTTGGCCAGCCACGCTGTGCTCAGTTCACATGCCTGTGGGGGCCACTACTGCCATGATTAGGCGGCTGCCAGACTCCCGGCTGCTGTGCTCCGATCGCTTGCCAGCCGGCCAGCCTCTCCTGTGTCCTGATCCCGTGCCTGCATCAGCTGCCTCTGCACTACAATTGCACGTGCAGAGGGCCCAGTCCCACAGCAAGGGCCACACAAGACCACACTGAGTCACTAGCACCAGCTCAGGTGCCATCCCTTACCTGTCCGTTACCACCCATCCCCCACTCCCCTGAAGCAGGAGAGCACAGACTGTTTGCAGGTCCCAGTGCTCCCAGCCAGAGTTTGGGCAGCTTCAGGGCTTGCTACCTCAGTCGCCTTTCAAACTCGAAGGCAAGCAGCTTTGGAGCATTTCTGGGTGAGAATTCAGGCAACTTTGGCACCCCTGTCAGGCAATAGATAGGTGGCTTTGGCAAGAGAGAGCAAAAATCCAGGCTGCTTGCAACTGCCCCAGGCTGCGTTGGATTCTCATTGAGCTAGATCCCACGCTGCTCCACCCACCTACCTGCCCATGCACTGACATGGGTAGACCACAGCATAAAAGAAATAACATGAACAATAAAATGCAAGAAATCCAGACAGATCACCCAGTCCAACAAGGATTACATCTAACCAAAACATAGAAGACTGTTTAGGATCAGAACATCAAGTAGAAGCTATGAGCAATGCAACCTTGAACAACCAACTGCTAGAACTTGCAGGAAAGTTACAAAGGACAGATAATTATGTGGATGCTACCATCACCAAGCTAGAGCAATATGATAAGACACTGGAAGGAATTCAAAGAGAGCTAAGAGAGTTGAGGGAGAGTGAAAAAGAAGAGGACTTTAAAAATCAGCTGGCCACACTAAATGAAAACATAAAGAAATGCAAGGATGATTTCCAAGAATCATCAAGAAAATCAGAAAATGAGACAAAAAGGGAGCTGGACAAAGCGATGAAAGTGATACATAGGAAAGTAGTAGAAAATGCAAACTTAATTGACCAAGTCCAAAACTCGATAGAGGCTCACAAGAATAGAGTCAGCAAAGTGGAAGATAGAAACTCTGATCTGGAAGACAGGATGGAAAAAACAGTTCAAGGGCCCAAAAATTTCAGTAAGTTCAAAAGGTCCTGTGAACAGAACATGAGGGAATTGTGGGATACACTTAAACGTCCTAATATCAGAATCACTGGAATACCAGAAGGAGAAGAATTTCAGACCAAAGGCATGGAGAACTTATTTAACACAATAATTGAAGAAAACTTCTGCCGTCTCTTAAAAGAAAGGCCCATCAAGATTCAAGAAGCAAACAGAACTCCTAACCGACTAGACCAAAGGAGAAACTCCCCAAGACATATTATCATTAAGACTCTAAACATTGACACCAAGGAAAAAATCCTAAAAGCAGCTAGGGAAAAACAGCACACCACTTTCAAAGGATACCCCATCAGAATTACTTCAGACTTCTCAATGGAAGCCCTGAAAGCTAGAAAGGCCTGGAATGAAACTTTCCAAACTCTAAGAAACTATGGCTTCCAACCCAAACTACTCTACCCGGCAAAAGTCTCCCTTATAATAGATGGTGAAAGGAAAACTTTCCATGACAAAACTCAGCTTTACAATTATATGGACACAAAACCAAACCTACAGAAAGTACTCAGAAAATTCTCCACAGAGAAGAAACAAATAACCAAACACAAATGCCTACAAGAAGCAGATCACAACAACCAAACCCAGAGTAGACAGAAAAAATTTCAAATTTCATGGAAAGACCAACAAACCTCTACCACCACAACATGGAAGGGATCAAATCAAATCTCACAGTCATCACCCTTAAATATTAATGGTGTTGGGCTGGAGAGATGGCTTAGCGGCTAAGCGCTTGCCTGTGAAGCCTAAGGACCACAGTTTGAGGCTCAGTTCCCCAGGTCCCACATTAGCCAGATGCACAAGGGGGCGCATGCATCTGGAGTTCATTTGCAGAGGCTGGAAGCCCTAGCGCGCCCATTCTCTCTCTCTCCCTCTATCTGTCTTTCTCTCTGTGTCTGTTGCTCTCAAATAAATAAATAAATAATTTTAAAAAATGTTAATGCCCTTAATTCACACATCAAGAGACACAAGCTAAAAAGGTGGATCACAAAATAGGATCCCTCAATCTCCTGCCTTCAAGAAACCCACCTTAGCACTAAAGACAGAAACCTCCTCAGGGTGAAATGATGGAAAACAATATTCAAAGCAAATGGGAATAAGAAGCAGGTGTAGCTATATTAATATCAGATAAAATTGACTTTATACCAAAAACAATCAAAAAAGACAAAGAAGGCTACTTCCTACTTATAAAGGGAACAATCCATCAAGAGGATATTACAATCTTAAATCTGTATGCACCAAACACACGGGCACCACAGTTCATAAAACAAAACCTGCTTGACAATAAAACAGAAATAACCACCAACACCATCATAGCTGGGGACTTCAACACACCATTTTCAGTAATAGACAGATCATCCAAACAGAAGCTCAACAGGGAAGTAAGAGAGCTCAACAAAACCATAGAGCACTTAGACCTAACAGACATCTACAGAACTTTCCATCCCAAATCCAAAGACTACACAATCTTCTCAGCAGCCCATGGAACATTCTCTAAAATAGACCATATACTGGGTCACAAAGACTGCCTCCAATATTTAGGAAAATTGACATAATTACCTGCATGATATCAGATCATAATGCTATATTTATAGAAATCAACAACAAAAAAACCAACAAGAACCCCAACGGCAACTGGAAACTGAATAGCACATTCTTAAACAATAAATGGATAGTGGATGAAATAAAAAATGAAATTTCAAAATTCCTGGAATTGAATGACAATGAGAACACATCATACCAAAACTTATGGGACACAATGAAGGCAGTCCTCAGGGGAAAATTCATAGCACTCAATGCCTTCATAAAAAAGACAGAAAGATCCCAAATCAATAGCCTAACCATCCACCTAAAGTATTGGAAAAACAATAAAATCCAACCCAAAGAGCTCCAGAAGGAAAGAAATAATTAAAATCAGAGCAGAAATTAATGAATTGGAAACCAAGGAAACAATTAAGGCAATTGACAAAAGAGAGAGCTGGTTCTTTGAAAAAATAAACAAGATTGACAAACCTCTGGCCAATTTGATCAAGCAAAAAAAGGAAAGACTCCAAATTAACAAAATTCAAAATGAAAAAGGAGAGATCACAACAGACATGAGTGAAATTGGCAGAATCATCAGGACTTATTTGAAAAACCTCTACTCCACAAAACTGGATAATGTGGAGAATATGGATAAATTCCTGGATGCATATCATCTACCAAAGCTAAACTCAGAGCAGATTAATCACCTCAATGAACCCATCACACCCATGGAGATTGAAAAAGTAATAAAAAACCTCTTAAAAAAGAAGAGTCCAGGACCAGATGGATTCCCAGCCGAATTTAATCAAACCTTCATGGAAGAACTCAAACCAATCTTTCTAAAACTGTGCCACACAATTGAAGAACAGGGAAAGCTACCCAACTCCTTCTATGAAGCTAGTATCACCCTAATCCCAAAACCAGGCAGAGATGCCACAAGAAAAGAAAACTACCGGCCTGTTGCCCTAACGAACATAGATGCAAAGATCCTGAACAAAATACTCACAAACTGAATCCAACAACACATCAAAAGTATTATCCACCTTGACCAAGTGGGCTTTATCCCAGGAACACAAGGGTGGTTCAACATATGAAAATCTGTCAATGTAATACACCACATAAACAAGCTTAAACATAAAAACCACATGATTATTTTGATAGATGCAGAAAAGGCCTTTGACCAGATACAACATCACTTCATGATCAAAACATTGGAGAGAATCGGCATGGCCAGTTCACATCTTAACATAATAAAGGCAATATACAAAGCTCCAAAGGCCCAAATAATACTTAATGGAGAGAGACTGGAGGAATTCCCAATGAGATCAGGAACAAGACAGGGATGTCCTCTCTCACCTCTGCTTTTCAATATAGTACTGGAAGTCCTAGCTCAAGCAATAAGACAGGAGAAGGAAATAAAAGGGGTACAAATTGGAAAGGAAGAAGTTAAGTTAGCTCTATTCGCTGATGACATGATTGTATATGTAGGAGACCTGAGAGACTCCATCCCAAAACTCCTGAAGGTGATTAACTCCTATAGCAAATTAGCAGGATAAAAAAATCAATGCACAAAAATCAGCAGCATTTCTGTATGCAAATGACAAAGAAAAAGAAAAAGAAATAAAGGACATAGTCCCATTTTCAATAGCAACAACAACAAAAAGAATACCTTGGAATAATGTTAACAAAGGAAGTAAAAGATCTATACAACGAAAATATAAAAACTCTCAAAAAAGAAACTGAGGAGGACTTGAGAAGATGAAAAGACCTCCCATGCTCCTGGATATGCAGAATTAACATTGTGAAGATTACAATCCAACCAAAGGCAATATATAGATATAACGCCATTCCAATTAAAATCCCTACAGCGTTCTTCACAGAGAGAAAAAATGATCTCAAATTTCATATGTAAAGGCAGAAGGCCTCACATATCCAAACATATCCTCAGCAAAAGAAATACCTCTGGTGGCATCACCATACGTGATCTAATGCTATACTACAAAGCCATAGTAATAAAAACAGCATGGTACTGGCATAAAAACAGGAGTATAGACCAATGGAATAGACTTGAGGACCCAGATTTTGGGTCAAGCCACTATAACTACTTGATATTCGACAAAGGCCCAAACAATATAGGCTGGAAAAAAGATAGCATCTTCAACAAATGGTGCTGGACAAACTGGATAACCACATGCAGGAAACTAAAACTTGATCCACACATTTCACCATGCACTACACTCCAATCCAAATGGATCAAAGATCTCAACATAAGACCAGAAACTCTAATACTACTGGAAGAAAATGTAGGAAATACTTTCCATGATATAGGAATGGAAAAAGACTTCCTGAACAAAACCCCAGTGGCTCAAGTGCTTAAACAGTCACTCAACCAATGGGATCATATGAAGCTGAAGAGTTTCTTTACAGACAAGCATATAATAAGCAAAGCCAATAGAATACCCACAGAATGGGAGAAAATATTTGCAGGCTATCCAACTGATAGAGGCCTTATCTCTAGAATTTACAAAGAACTCAAAAGTCTAAACAATAAGAAGACAAATACCCCATTCACAAAATGAGGCACAGAGTTGAACAGGCAATTCACAGAGGAAGATATACAAATGGCAAACACACACTTAAGAAAATGTTCATCATCCCTAATCATCAGAGAAATGCAAATTAAAACAACTATGAAATTCCACCTTACCCCAATAAGGATAGCCAACATCAAAAAATCAAGTGAAAATAAATGCTGGCGAGGATGTGCAGAAGTAGGGACACACATTCACTATTGGTGGGAATGCAGGATGGTACAACCACTTTGGAAAGCAATATGGAGACTCCTGAAAAAGCTTACTATAGAAATACCAACAGACCCAGTTATACCCTTACTAGGCATCTACCCTAAAACCTTCAAACCACAGGCCAAAGAGATTTGCTCAACCATGTTTGTAGCGGCTCAATTCGTAATAGCTAAAAGCTGGAATCAACCCAGATGTCCATCATTAGAAGAATGGATAACAAAGATGTGGTATATCTACACAATGGAATTCTATACAGCAGTAAGAAAAAATGACACAAAGAAATTTGAGGAAAAATGGTTGAACCTGGAACAGATCATTCTCAGCGAACTTACCCAATCACAGAAAAAAAATCGACACATAGTCTCACTCATCTACAACCCCTAATCTGAATGTACCCAAGATACCTTACATACCCAGCAAGTACCTCATGGACTAGACAATAGGATGGAAGGGGAGGACGGGGAGGGTATCGAAGGGTGGAAAACAGTAATCCGGACCCAAACGGCAATGGTACCATAAAATTCTACTTCCTAAAAGACAGATCAAATGGCTGAACCTTCACTAGACCCTTACAGGAAACACCTGAACCACAAGACACTGGAGAGGGTAGGATCAAGACTAACCTAAATCTACTACATCTTCCCTCCCTCCCTCTCCCCCTCTCCCCTCTATTTCTCTCCTCTCTAACTCTTGTATATTTGTTATGTTTTTCCTCAATTTTTAGTGGGCACTGACCTGTAACCCCCACTTCCAGCCTGGGGCTACCATCCACAATGAGCTTTTGATCAGAGAAACCTACAAGGTTTCCCAAAAGAATGACAGACTTCTGTCAGAGTACTTGATGACCCACCAAAGTGGTAAGACCCTATTGCTGAAGATTCCATACACATCTCACACATAAAATGGAATGGCATGGCTGGAAGCCAGGAGAGAGTGAGTTCCCAGACATTTAGTGTGTCTAGTGCCAGAAGGTGCTACATGGGCGACTGGGGGAAATGACCAATATCTGTACAAGCAACTCATTGTCCAACCTAATTAGCAACAAATAACCTGATGTGATGCCCACACAAGTGCAATAGTGGCACACAGCCATGGTGGGGATCCATCTGCTCTTTATTTGACTAACTGATCCCCTCAGTGGTACTAGACCCATAGCTGGAGCTGGGAAACAAGTCAGGACCATACCCAAACACAAGCCCACTCTCCAATATCAAGCTACCTTCAATCATGGGGTACAAGAGGGCCTACACCTATTAAACTCTCTATCAAAAAAAGTAAGTGTTATCTCAATTTTCCGGGTGCTAGCTTACTCTCCATTGGAGAATCTGTTTCTCTTTTTCAGATAGATGCAGATCCTAAGGAGAGAGCCACCCCATCATACCTCAAAAGGGGCCCAACTGAAAGTAAGGACAATTGGTGAAACAAGCAAGGGTGATGTTTTTCTGTGAACCGGATACCAGCACAAAGGGGAAGGAGACCAACACAGAGAAAAATCAACTCCTACCAAATCAGAGAGCCAGAGCCTCAGAGTCCCCCAACACCCCAGCACTGAAGCAGACCAAAAATGAACCCAACATGGCTCAGGGAAATTTTGCGGAAGAGGGGGTGGAAATAATGTCAGAGTCACATGTCGGGTCATGATTTGCAGAGACATTTATCATACCAATAACTGTGGGCTAACTCCTTAATGCACGGCCCATTTACATCAACAAGTAGGGTCCAATGGGAGGGGGTAGATCATAGATGAGCCTAAACAATGGTACCAAACTGCCTGTGTTTGCTGAATAGAAAACTAATAAATTAAATTTAAAATATATATACTCCTGATCTATTGAGTTTAACCAAATTATAGGATATAATCTATGGCCATATCACCCAGAACACACCTTACATTCTCTGATCTAGAAGCTACACAGGGTTAGTACTTGGATGGTTGACTCCACAATTGTAGACTATAAAGTCAATATATAGTTGATATTTTAATATAATTACATATTAGTTATATGTAAACACATAAATTTCTTGTATTTAGCAAACCAAAATTAAAATGTAATGCATTTCAACTGGTTTAAAGCAAAGGAAACACTTGAGAACACTCCATAATGTGATTTCCATTCTATGTGGTGAGCGGATATTGTGGTGCATATCTTGAATCCCAGCACTTGGGATGCAGATGTATGAGGATTGCTCTTATTTTGAGGCCAATCTGGGCAAGAGTATGACCCTATCTTCAAAAATTATAAAAGAATAAAAAGAAAAGAAAAAAGTGCCAGTGAAACCTGGAAACAGTTTAGGTGGAAGAGATCCAAGACAGAGAGAGAGAGAGGTTGGGCGGGGGGGGGGGGGAACTATGAGAAATGTCTATAGAAAATGGAAATATTTAATCCCAGCACTCGGGAGGCAGAGGTAGGAGGATCGCCGTGAGTTCAAGGCCACCCTGAGACTACAGAGTTAATTCCAGGTCAGCCTGGACCAGAGTGAGACCCTACCTCGAAAAACCAAAAAAAAAAAAAAAAAAAAATGGAAATAAGACTTAGTGGGATTTTTGCCCAAAGAAGACAGTGGATGCAGCAGCCACACCACCAAGAGATTGGATCCCACCAGGCAAGTGCAGGAAGGACTCCAGGGCTCCAAGAGCAGCACAGGCCATGGAGCAAGTTTGCAGTATTAGAAACACAAATCTAAACATAACTCAGATGGCAGAGCAAAGATTGGATCAGAGCAAACCACAGACACACACTAGAATTTTTAAAAAATACATGAGAATATGAAATCAAAATATTTACAGAACATACTATATCCCTCACTTCTCTCTCCTTTGGTCAAGGGAGCAAGTCCCTGGCTGCAGGGCAAGCTCAACAGTGGCTGATCAATTGTCTCCACAGGGAAAGGCATCTGATGTGAGTTTTAAACATACTTGCTTTTAACAAGTGAGCACAGGATATTAAAGACATCCTAGGAAAGATAAAAGGATACATTCAAGAAAGAGAATACAGAAGAGCTTCTATAAATGTATGATGGGCTCCAGAAGGAGAATAGGCTACAAAATTTGGTTGGGAAGTAAAAATAGACAGAATTATAGCAAAGGGTAATCAATTTAGGGATTTTTATTTATTTTTAATTATTTGTCTAAGAGAGACAAAAACAGACAGATTGAGAGAGAGAGAGGGAGGGAGGGAGGCAGAGAGAGAGTATGGTTGTGCCAAGGCATCCAGCCACTGCAAACGAACTACAGACATGTGCATGAGCTTGTACATCTACCTTATGTGGGTACTGGGGAATCAAATCTGGGTCCTTTGGCTTTGGAGGAAGGTCTCTTAGTTGCTACAACATCTTTCCAGCCCCAGGGCTTTTTAAAAAATAAGCAAAAGGAAGCTGTTGCAGTCAGGTTCACATTTCTGGTATAAATCACCCAACCAAGAGCAGCCTGTGTGTGTGTAGGGGCGGGGTGTATGGTTAATTTTGGCTTACAGACTCGAGGTGAAAAAGCTCCATGATGGCAGGGGAAAGCAACAACATGAGAAGAGGGTGGACATCACCTCCTGTCCAACATCAGATTAACAACAGGAGAGTGTGCCAAACACTGGCAAGGGGAAACTGGCTCTAACACCCATAAGCCTGTCCCCAAGAATACACTGCATCCAGGAGGCATTAACTTAGTTTATGGGGACCCAGAATTCAGAACATCCAAGTTTATGGGGTCATCTGAATCAAAACACCACATTCTGTCCCTGGCCCCCATGAACTGATAACCATACATGATATAAAATGCAATGCATTCATCCAACTTTAAAAACCCACATGGTGTTTATCAATCCTAATGATGATCAAAAATCCCCATAGTCCAACATCTTTTAATTGAGTTGCCATACCAAAAAGCCTCCAAACCCATAATGGTACTGAATAAACATTCAAACTACAAAAGATGGCACTGAGCATATCTAATAAATATTCAACCAATACAAGATTTAAACAGAGCAAACATCAAACTCTGTTGCTCCAAGCCCAACAACTCTAGACAGTAATGAGTGTCCAAGTCAATTCTAAGCAATGATGATTCACTGGAGTTCCAATTCTACCCCTCCAGCTAGGCTACTAACAATTTTGGAAAACCTCATCTGGTGCTGGCAGTTCTTAGCAGCCATCCCAAAGTCCCAGCATCTCCACTGAGTCTCCATTGCAACACACAGTTCATCCTCATGGATCCATTTGGTTGCCACACAGGTAATCCAAGAAGCCTAGTTCACACTTCCAATGGCCATTTCCCCATAAAAGAAAAGAAAACCATGTTGCAAATGACCCTTTATTTCTTGTATTTTTTTATACTCCACAATACCATGTGGGCTGCCAATTTGTTAATCCAGGGGAGAATAAAGCAGACTTTGAAGAAGAGGACACTCTTTCAGCACTCAGGCCCCTTCAAAAGAGTCTATATTCTTTGTGTTGTCCCAATGCAGGTCAACTGGCCCATTGTCAATGCTTGTAATCTCTCAAACAAGTGCAGCTAAACAGGGAGAAATTTGGGGCCAACTATTTCATTTCTTTCTGTGTTATATCCCTCTGCTCACACCAGTCCATTTTTATGTAATGCAACTCTGCACACATTCTCAGGTCATGGACATAACAGCAAGCCTCTCACACAAACTGCTTCTATCCTGGTCCCTACAAAGTTCTTTCTCACTCTTATAAGCCAAACCCCACAGTCCATATTTCTTACTCCATTTCGGTCTTTCAACACATATCGGAATAGTCCATCAAGTTGTACTTGCAGCACTGCAAGGTGTCTTTTAGGCCAATATTTCAAATTTATCCCTATTCTTCCTGCAAAGCAGTTTCAAAAGGCAAAGCCACAGAATCAAATTTCTGGCAGCAATAGCCCCACTTCTGGCACCAACTTTACTGATACAGTCAGGTTTGCATTGCTTGCAAAAGAAACCTGACAAAAGCAGATGGTGGGGAAATTGCCATCAGCTGGAGAGCTAACATTCAGAACACCTAAGTTTATGGAGGACAACTGTATCAGACCACCACAGAAGCCAATGGAAATTTTGTTTTTGTTTTTGTTTTTGTAAAAATTTCCTTAGTGGATGGGCTGGTGAGATGGCTTAGTGGTTAAGCGCTTGCCTGTGAAGCCTAAGGACCCTGGTTCGAGGCTCGGTTCCCCAGGTCCACGTTAGCCAGATGCACAAGGGGACGCACGCATCTGGAGTTCTTTGCAGAGGCTGGAAGCCCTGGCATGCCCATTCTCTCTCTCTCCCTCTATCTGTCTTTCTCTCTGTGTCTGTCACTCTCAAATAAATAAATAAATAACATATAATGAAGAATGAAATATTATTAAAATATATTACATACATAAAATTGTCAAAAATAAAATAAAATAAGCAAAACTCTGGTTTAAAAAAAAAATTCCTTAGTGGAGATAAAGTCTTGCAGCACAAGCTTCAGTGCCCAAGTTCAACTCTGGATTCTATGTAAAATCCAGAAGCCATGGCAAGCTTCTGTAATTCCATCATGCTGAACATGAGATGGGAGGATTTCCTAGAAACTCAAAAGCTCTTGAGAGTGAACAACTTTCCCTCACAGTAGATGGAAGGCAAGAATCAATACCTGAAAATTGTTCTCTAATCTCTGTGCCAGCCCTCACACATGAACATGCTCATATGTGTGTTCATGTGCATGTGCGTGCACACACACACACTCACATGCAGCCAATTTGCCACTGGAAGATCTATCATCACAATACTTTAACATTACTGTAGACTGGACAGAGCTGCAACAGAAAAATAATGAGTTCTTAAGAACGTGTGGACAAAACAAAACAGAAAAAAATCTGCCAACACTTCACTGACACAGTTGTTTTTTTCATAATTACATTTTTATCTTGAGTCAGGACCATGTAGCCTAGGCTAATCTCCAATTCCATATATAGCTGAGGATAGCTACATTATGTGCTACCATGTCCAACTATGCAGTGTTGGGGCTCAAACTCAGGTCTTCATGTTTGTTTGGCAAGCACTATACCAACTGAGTTATATCTCTAGCCCCTACTCATAATTTTAAATGTGTCACACAAAATTAAATTGACATTCCTATTATTTTCATTAAAAAATTCACTTCATAGTCAACATTTCAGCACATTGAAGTGTAGTTTTCTTTTGAAAATCTATTAGAAATAAACATATTTTATATCTAAAAAAAACAGGATAATAAAGACTATCTAAGCCAGGGGTGGCACAATATACCCTTAATCTTAGCATTCAGGAGGTTGAGGTAGGAGGACGGTGGTGACTTTAAGGCCATCCTGTGCTTCACCAGTGAGTTCAGGTCATTCTGGACTAGAATAAGACCCTTCCTTAAAAAGAAAAAAAAATCCCACTGGGTGTAATACAGCTTGCCTTTAATCTCAGTACTCAGAATACTGAGGCAGGAAGATCTTCATGAGTTCAAGGCCAGCCTAAGACTACATATGGAATTTCAGGTAAGCATGGGCTAGGAAATATCCCAAAGAATGGATTAATGAGATTACATATATATTACCTTGTAGAAACTTTCTAATTATACATGTATGTATACACACACACACACACACACACACACCAGAGTGAACAGGCAGCACACAGAATAAGAAAATTAGTTCAATCCATACTTCATATTATGATTTGATTACAGAATAACTCCATATCTTATGTTTAACACTTGGTGTTCAGGTGGTGGGGCTGTTGGGGAAGGTTGTAGTACCTCTAAGAGGTAAAATTTTACTGCAATAGATCACTGGGGGTGGCCTTTGGGGTTTTGTAGACAAGCCCCACTTCCTGTTCATCATCTCTATTCCTGACTGTGGATATAATGTGGACATCTCATCACCCACCCCTACGTCATGTCTTCTCTGTTGAGATGGACTGTATGCTCTGCAATTGTTAGCCAAAATAAATCTTTCCTTCCTTAAGCTACTTCAAATATTAAGTCATAGAAATGAGTGAGTAACTAATACATTTCAGTAAGTGACTAATATCGAAAATACACAAAATTTATCTAAATGAATAAAATCTAGAATCAAAATTTAAACACCAGGGCTGGGGAGATGGAGCTCTCAAGAAAACTTGCTGCTTAAATATAAGTGTACGAGAGGGCCAGAGACCACTCCATTTCAGTCCCCAGAACAGCTAGAAGGGGCTAATGCATATCTATAACACATGTACATGGAAATCAGGGGAGATCAGTGAATTTCTAGGGCTCATTGACTGAAAAATGGCAGCCTCATTTTGAGTGAGAGACCATGTGTGAAGGAAGAATGAAAGAGAGGGGGCACCCAAAGTTCTCCTCTGGTCTCTACATAAACACAGGCTTCAGTACACACATGTGCATTCACAACACATAAACAAAAACCACATGCCAATCTGCTACTTCTTCCCTCCCTCCCTCTCCCCCTCTCCCCTCTATCTCTCTCCTCTCTAACTCTTGTATATTTGTTATGTTTTTCCTCATTTTCTTAGTGGGCACTGACCTGTAACCCCCACTACCAGCATGGGGCTATCATCCACAATGAGCTTTTGATCAGAGAAACCTACAAGGTTTCCTAAAACAATGACAGACTTCTGTCAGAGTACTTGATGACCCACCAAAGGTCAGTGGTAAGACCCTATTGCTGAAGACTCCATACGCAGCTGACACATAAAATGGAACGGCATGGCTGGAAGCTAGGAGAGAGTCAGTCCTCAGACAGTCAGTGTGTCTAGTGCCAGAAGGTGCTACATGGGCGACTGGGAGAAATGACCAATATCTGTCCAAGCAACTCATGGTCTAACCTAATTAGCAACAACTAACCTGGTGTGATGCCCACACAAGTGCAATAGTGGCACACAGCCACGGTGGGGAACCAACTGCTCTTGATTTGGCTAACTGACCGCTCAGTGGTACGAGACCCATAGCTGGAGCTGGGAAACAAGTCAGAACCATATCCAAACATAAGCCCACTCTCCAATATCAACCTACCATTAATCATGGGGTGCAAGAGGGCCTACACCTATTAAACTCTCTATCAAAAAAGTGTTATCTCAATTTTCCGGGTGCTAACTTACTCTCCATTGGAGAATCTGCTTCTCTTTTTCAGATAGATGCAGATCCTAAGGAGAGAGCTGCCCCAACATACCTCAAAAGGGGCCTGACTGAAACTAAGGAAAATTGGCGAAACAAGCAAGGGTGCTGTTTTCCGGATGAACCAGATACCAGCACAAAGGGGAAGGAGACCAACACAGAGAAAAATCAACTCCTACCAAATCAGAGAGCCAGAGCCTCAGAGGCCCCCAACACCTCATCACTGAAGCAGACCAAAAATAACCCAACATGGCTCAGGGAAATTTTGTGGAAGAGGGGGTGGAAATAATGTCAGAGTCACATGTTGGGTCATGATATGCAGAGACATTTATCTTACCAATAACTGTGGGGTAACTCCACAATGCACAACCCATTTACATCAACAAGGAGGGTCCAATGGGAGGGAGTAGATCATGGATGAGCCTAAACAATGGTACCAAACTGCCTGTATTTGCTGAAAAGAAAACTAATAAATTAAATTTTAAAAAAGGTGGTGGTGGAGTTGCAGTCGTACTTCCAGGAGATTCTGAGATGTGTGCATTGGGGAACTACCCTCACTTCTTGAATTTTTCCTGCCCATCTTTCTGACTTGAATGCACCATAGCTTCTAACTCATGGATCAGTGGTTGAGTGAGAGAATCCTTTCTATCTATCCATTTAAAAAAATGCTTAATTAATTATGTAATACATTAATTTATTTGTGAGAAAGAGATAAGATGAGCATGTCTTGGCCTATACCCACTACAAGCAAACTCCAGATACATGCTTCACCTTGTTCATCTGGCTTTACATGGATCCCAAGGAATTAAACCCGGGTATGCAGGCTTTGCAGGCAAGTGTCTTAACCACTGACCTATCTCTCTATCCATTCTTATGGGATTTTAACAGACCTAAGGGTAAAATTTGTTCAGCAGAACTATGACTTTCCATTGATATTAAACAATGTTTAATTTAAGCACAAGAAACAAGATGTAAGATAGATGGACTTTTGCTTCCAGTCCATGAAAAAAATGTCATTGATGTCAGGTGTGATAACTCATGTCTATAATCCCAACAATGGAGAGACTGAGATAGGTGAATGGTCATGAGTTTCAGCCCAGACTGGGCTTCACAGTGAGCTTCAGGTCAGCCTGGGATTTGTGACAGCTTTTCCCTTAAAAAAATCAGGGCTCAGCAGCTAAGGATCTTCTCTGAAAAGCCAAAAGACCCAGATTCAATTCCCCAGTACTCACATAAAGCCAGATCCACAAGGTGGCTGCATGCTTCTGAAGCTCACTTGCAGTGGCTGGAGGCCCTAGTGCTTACTCGCTCTCACACATTCTCTCTCTCTCTCTGCCTATTTCTCTCTCAAATAAATAATTAACTAATAAATAAATATTATTAAACATGCCACTTTTAGTCAGAACTAGGCCCAATAAAAAGAACATCAATGTTACAATGGTTACCTTCCCCCACCCCCACAAAAATTATCTTTATTATCAGAACCTTCAAACCATGAATAAGCCCTGTGGCACATAACACTCACTTCTTAATGTACTTGTCCTTTCCCCCATTGGATATATGAGTAGATACTAAATCCCTGAAAAGGATATTTCCACACCATCTATCCTGTAACTCCCAAGTCATCTTTGCAGTAAAACAACTTCTACAATAACTCACCAAGTCCAAAAATATGTAAAATTCCCATATCAATGTGTTGCCTTAACCCAGTTTACAAAAGCATTTAGTCCACTGCCAATAGAATAATTGAAGATAGCCAGGCATGGCGGCACACGTCCTTAATCCCAACACATGGGAGGTAGAAGTCAGAAAGTTGTGGCCATGAGTTTGCAGTCAGCCTGAGACAGCATAATGAATTCCAAGTCAGACTGGGCTAGAAAGAGACGCTACCATAAAAACAAACAAAAATGAAAAAGAATGAAAGTAAGTAAGAAAGAAATTAGTAAAAGATGAAATACTCCATTAGTCATGTGCTTAGTCAATTTTCCATCACTGAGTGTGGTTTATTTTTTTTTTTTAATTTTTAATGACATGCTTTCTTTGTTGTTGTTTTTGAGGTAAAGATGTGCTCTAGGCCAGGCTGACCTGTAATTCACTATTGAATTTCAGGATGGCCTCAAACTGCAGGTGTTCCTCTGACCTTTGTCTCCCAAGTTCTGGGATTTACTGCATGTGCCACCATGCCTGGCTTAATGTTCTTTTTTTTTTTTTTAAATAATTTGTTTGACAGAGAAAGAGGGAGAAAGAGAGAGAGAGAGACAGAATGGGCATACCAGAGTGTCCAGCCACTGCTAAGAAACTCCAGACACCTGTGCCCCCTTGTGCATCTGGCTATAGTGGGTCTTGGGGGATTGAACCTGGGTCCTTTGGCTTTGCAGGCAAACACTTTAACCACTAAGCCATCCCTCCAGCCCTTTCTGTTCTTTTAAATAAATATTTTATTTATTTATTTAAAATAAATTATTTTTTAAAAAAAGAAAAAAAAACAGGTAGATCAGAGAAATATGACCTATATCCTAATGGGAGGTCTTTATTTAAGTCTCTTTCTCCCCATAATGGCAGCTAATTCCTCACTCTTAATTACTGCATCTAAATGGTCACAGTATCTCTCTTTGTTGCTGGAAGGTTCTTCTCAAAGATGGAAAAGAAATTTCTCTTTGTTTTCAACTTATTGTCTCTTCTTCAAGGAAACCAGCCATCTATGGCACGTGTGCAGGCACGCGCGCGTGCGTGCGTGCACACACACACACACACACACACACACACACAGGAAGTTACAACAATGCATCATCCAAGACTTGAGAGATGGTCTTACAGTTAAGGTGCTTGCTTGCATAGCCTAAGGACCCATGTTGGGCTCTCCAGATCCCACATAAACCACAGGCACATAGGTAGGCAAGTACACGGTTGTACATGCCTATTGGTGGTACAAGCATCTGGACTTTGCAGCATCTTAGGCCCTGGTGCATCAAATCTCTCTGTTTCTCTCTTTCTTTAAACAAAAAATAAATTCATCATACATATAATGCCACTCCTAACTGTCAAAACCATCTGCTTCTCATGAGGCCTTGTGACTAATTATGCCATGATAAATTAAGCAAAAGTGATAGCAGAGATATCACAGACAGATACCCTTGACTGGTTTCACGTGCATACTGAATGGATACACACCTGAGTGAAATGATTTTTAGAAATAACCTTGTACATCTAGAAGTTCTCATTTCCACCAAGCATGGTGGCCCACTCCTTGAATCTCAGCAGATGGGAAGCATACATAGGTAGGAAGATTGCTGTGAGTTAGAGGCCAGCTTGAGACTACATAGTGAATTCCAGGTCAGCATGGGCTAGAGTAAGACCATCCACAAAAAAATAAAATAATGAAATGTTTATGGGACTGAAGGGATTGCTCAGTGGTTAAGGCACTTGCCTGTGAAGCCTAAACACCAGGTTCAATTCCCCGGTACCCACATAAAGCCAGATGCACAACATGGCACATGTGTCTGGAGTTCTTTTGCAGTGGCTGGAGGCACTGGAGAATCCATTCTCTGTGTGTCTCAAATAAGGAAAGAAAGAAAGGAAGAGAGAGGGAAAGAGAGAGGGAGAGAGAGAGAAAAAGTAAATTCTGGGGCTGGAGAGATTGCTCATTGGTTAAGGCACTAGCCTGAAAAACTTAAAGACCCAGGTTTGACTCCCTAGCTCCTACATAAAGCCAGATGCACAAGGTGGCACATGCGTCTGGAGTTCATTTGCAGTTGCTGGAGGCCCTGGTGCACTCATTATCTCTCTCTCTCTCTCTCTGAAATAAATAAATAAATATTTTTAAAAGAAATGCATTCTGGTAGTGTATTGTGGTACACACCTTTAATCCCATCACTTTGGAGGCAGAGGTAGGAGGCTTGTGGCCATGAGTTCAAGGCCAGTTTGAGACTGAATGAATTCCAGGTCGGCCTGGGCTATAGCAAGACCCTACCTAGAGAAAACACAAATAAATAGGATAAAATGCAGTCTAGATTAAGGCTAAGGAGAAAGCAATATTGAAACCAAGGTCAAGTGCATATCTTGGTTTGCCCTCCCTTTGGACTGGACACAAAGTACTCTGAGGACCTGAGTGATGACCCAATTCTGCCTGTGAATCAGGACAAGGATCCAGAGTGGAGAATGGATGCTAGATGCTGATCCTGGATGGGGGCCCCAGCTCACCTCAGTATATTACCCCATTACACCATGAATAAGAATTCACTTTTTAAGTACAGGATACGAGAGTGTGAAGGTCATAGTCAGGATGTTTATAAAAGAGGACATCATGCCAGGTGTGGTGTGGCACACCTGTAATCACAGCACTGGGGAGGCAGCGGTACAGGATCACAATGAGTTCAGGGCTGCCATGAAACTCCATAGTGAATTTCAGGTCAGCCTGAGCTAGATTAGTGTGCCAAATACTGGCAAGGGGAAACTGGCTATAATGCCCATAAGCCTACCCCCCACCCCAAAAATACACTGCTTCCAAGAAGCATTAATTCCCAAATCTCCATCAGCTGAGAAACTAGCACTCAGTATACCTAAATTTAAGGGTGGTCACATGAATCAAACCACCACATTCTGCCCCTGGCCCTTATACACTGGTAATGATACATGATGTAAAATGCAATGCATTCACCCAACGCTAAAGTCCCCATAGATTTTTTATCAGTTCCAATGGTGTTAATACACCCCCATAATCCAAAGTCTATTAACTGAGTCAAAATACCAAAAAATTCTCAAGAAAAAAAAAAACACATAATGGCACAGAATAAACCTTCACACTGCAAAAGATGGCAATGGGTATAGCAAAGAAATATAAGAAATAAAAGATTTAAACATAGCAAATAACAAATTCAGTAGGTACAATTCCAACAACTCTACTAAGTGACAAATCTCCAAGTCCAATAATTCTAGCCAACCACAAGTCATTGGAGTTCCCATCCAGTCCCTCCAGCTAGGCTACTTACAGTCCTGAAAACTTCATCTGGGGCCAGAAGCTGTCCTTAGTAGCCATCTAGTCATCCCAGAATTTCCACTGGGTCTCCACTCCTTATGGCCTCATGGAGGTCTCCATTCAGGCATCCAGCAAACCTGCTTCACACTGCCCATGGTCATTTCCAAAACACAAGACTGTGTTGCAAACTCAATGACACTTGCTTTCCTAAACTTCTTATACTCCACAATGCCAATTTGTTAATCCAAGGGAGAATCAAGCAGATTTTGAAGGACAAAGAACTCCTTGAGCACTCAGTCCCCTTCAAGAATCTACATTCTTCCTGTTGTCCAAGTGCAGGTCAACTCACACAATCTTGAAGATTGTAATCTCTCAACTGCAGCTGAACAGACAGAAGTTTTGGCCTAAAGATTTCTTTCTGTGCCAAATCCCTCTGCACACACCTGTCCATTTCTATGCAAAGCAGCCCTGCACAACTTCTGAGAACACAGGAAAACAGCAAGCTTCTCACACAAACTGCTAGCACAGTCCAGGCAAAGCTCTTACTCACCCTCATAAGCCAAACCTCACAGTCCACAGTTTTTAATGTATTGAGGTCTTTAAACTTTGACAAGAATAGTCCATATCAAGCTGTACTTACAGCACTACAAGGCATCTCTTAGACCAAGGTTTTAAATCCCTCCACATTCCTCTTGAAAATCAGCTCCAAAAGGCAAAGGCCACACAGGCAGATGTCTAGCAGCAATCCCACTCCTCCGTACCCATTTACTGTTGCAGTCAGGTTCATATTGCTGGTAGAAATCACCCAACCAAGAACTTCTTCTGGGGAAAAATGGTTTATTTTGACTTACAGACTTAAGAAGACACTCCATGATGTCAGGGAAAATTATGCCATGAGTAGATGATGGACATCAACCCTGGCCAACATCAGGTGGACAACAGGAACAGGAGAGTGTGCCAAACACTGGCAAGGGGAAACTGGCTAAAATTCCCATAAGCCTACTCCGAAAACTACACTGCCTTCAAGAGTTGCTAATCCCCAAATCTCCATCAGCTGGGAACCTAGCATTTAGAGCACCTAAATTTATGGGGGACACTTGAATCAAACCACCATAGGGTGCAATACTGGCATATCTGTTATGGGGGAAAACAGCTGCCCTCTAGTTAGACTAGAGGCCTGACCCATGGGAGAGAATACATCCCTGATACTGAAAACAAACAACAGGGGTAGTCATGAGCCCTAGGGGTGTAATGCCTGCTGCTGTCTGGCTAAATGTGTATACCATGCTCACAAAACTGCCCAGTAAGTACTTCTCTTACTGTTAATACCCATATGTTAATGCTACTCTCAATTTGGTTAGAGAAACACATATATCCAGATGACATTGACATTGGGATGACTCCGATGGAACCATAATGCTGAGAAGAATTGACAGAGGAGTGCTCAGCACTAAAACATAATTTTAAAATATATTTTTAATAATTTTCATTTATTTATTTGAAAGTGACAGAGAGAGAAAGAGGTAGATAGAGAGTAAGAGAGAGAATGGGCGCACCAGGGCCTCCAGCCACTGCAAACAAACTCCAGATGCGTGCACCCCCTTGTGCATCTGGCTAACGTGCATCCTGGGGAATCAAGCCTCGAACCGGGAACCTTAGGCTTCATAGGCAAGCGCTTAACCACTAAGCCATCTCTCCAGCCCTGAAATATCTTGATTACATCTTTCAAGGCTCAGGATTGCAGAAGAGGTGGCATAGAGAATGTAAGAGCCAAAGGAAAGGTAGGACACTCAGTCCATATGCATTGTGGGCAAGGGCCTTTACCACTAAGAAATCGCTCCAGCCCTGATTTTTTAAAATTGTTTGAGACATGGTTCCCAGGCTGCCTCAGTTTCCACAATTGTAGACAATAACCTATGGTAATTTCCTCCCTACCCCCACTTTCCCCTTGAAACTCCACTCTACATCATATCCCCTCCCAAATCAGTCTTTTATTTTGATGTAATCATCTTTTCCTCCTATTATGATGTTCTTGGGTAGGTAGTGTCAGGCACTGTGAGGTCATGGATATCCAGGCCATTTGTGTCTGTGGGAGAAATGTAAAGAAACTCAGTCATTATGTGACTATATGTCATTTTAGATCTCTCATTTCAGTTTGTACATCCTATATGGAAAAGTTCCAGGGCATGGAGGCCCAAGCTTGCAATCAAAATATCCACAAGGCTGAGGGAGGAGGATGGAGAGTTTTAGGCTGACTGGGAGCCATGTCTCAAATAATGTAAAAAAAAAAGGGGGGGGCTGGAGAGATGTTTGGGTGGTAAAGGTACTTGCCTATAATGTCTAAAAGCCAGGTTCAATTCTCCAGGACCCATATAAAGGCAGATGCACAAGGTGGTGCAATCATCTGGAGTTCATTTACAGTGGCTGGAGGCCCTGGCCTGCCCAATCTCTCTCTCCCTCTCTCTCTCCCTCTCAATCTCTCCCCACTTTCTCAAATAAGATATTAAAAAATCAAGGATATTTCCTGAATTTCTTTTTCCATGGTCCATACAATGCATTTTTTTTTTCTTTTGAGGCAGGTTCTGGCTGTAGCTCAGGCTGAATAAGAATGTTGGAGAGATGGCCTAGCAGCTAAGCCTAAGGATCCTGGTTCAAGGTTTGATTCCCCAGTACCCATGTAAGCCAGATGCACAAGGTGGTACATTGGAACATGTGTCTGGAGTTTCTTTGCAATGGCTGGAGGCCTTGGTGCACCCGTTTTCTCTCTCCCTCTCTTTTTCTCTCTCTCAGATAAATAAGTTTTCATTTCCTTCTCCTGACTATGCACTTGATGTATTGTTTCCTATAGGATTCTGGGGAAAAGCTGTCACATTAGGAGCTTGGACCTGTCTTTGGACCTGAACCCCATTGCAGGTCTATTTCAAGAAAAACACTTCTCTCTCTCTCTCTCTCTCTCTCTCTCTCTCTCTCTCTCTCTCTCCTTCCCTCCCTCCCTCCCTCTCTTTCAAATACATAAATAAAAAAATAAAAATATGTTTCAAAGGAATGTCAACCTCCAGCCTTCACTCAAATGCATATCCCACATGTGTGTATGGACCACACATCCAAGCATGTGTACCATATACATATATGAGCATTCCAAACAACCAAAAAGAGAACTAGGGCTGGAGAGATGACTCAGCAGTTAAGGATCCTGCTTGTGAAGCATTAAGTCCCAGGTATGAATCCCCAGGGCCCATGTTAGCCTGGTGCACAAAGTGGTGCATCCATCTGGAGTTTGTTTGCAGTGGCTGGAGGTCCTTACATACCCATTTTCTCTGCCTGTCTGTCTCTCTCTCTCTCTGCTTGCATATAAACAAGTACAATATTTTAGAAAAGGGAACTAGGCATTGAGACATGGCTTAGCGGTGATGATGATTGCCTGCAAAGCCTAAGGACCCATGTTCAACTCTACAGGTACCATGTAAACTGGACACACAAAGGTGAGGCAAGCACAAGGTTGCACATGCCCACTAGATGGTGCATGTTCCTGGAGTTTTTCTTTCAGTGGCTGGGGCCCTAGTGCACTACTATTCTCTCTCTCTCTTTTTCTAATAATAAATAAATAAGAACTCACTGGATGCATGATTATAATTTCTTTGTTTAAATATTTAATTTAATTTAATTTAATTTATTTGAGAGAAGGAGAGAGAGAGAGAGGAGGGGGGAGAGAATGGGCACATCAGGGCCTCTAGCTATGGCAAACAAACTCCAGATTCACATGCTACCTTGTGCATCTGGCTTTCATTGATACTGGGAAATTGAACCTGGGTCTTTAGGAATTGCAGGAAAGTGCCTTAACCACTAAGAACTCTCTCCAGATAATGATGATAATTTCTAATGTGAAAGGATAATGGACCTTCATTCAATTAATGCATTTGTGGTAGTTTCAATGTTTGGTCCCTTAGACTCAGATTTTTTTTTAATTTATTTTTAAGCAGAGAAAAGAGAGACAGAGCGAGGGGTGGAGAGGGTGGTGGACCAGAGAATGAATATGCCAGGGCCTCTAGCCACTATGAACAGACTCCAGATGCATGTGCCACCTTGTGCATATAGTTTTATGTGGGTCCTGAGGAATCAAGCCTGGTCCTTGGTCTTTGCAGCCAAATGCCTTAAGTACTAAGCCATCTCTCCACCCTAACTCAAGCATTTTTTTTTTATTAAACATCCTCCTCAAGCCCCTTGAGGGCAGAGTCCTGCTAAAGGGGTCGTGTCCAGTTCTAAGGTGTGTTTGGGGGTGAATCTCCAGTTAAGACTTATTAGGTATGTGTAGAGATGTTTGAGCTCTGGTGGTTCAAGCTTGCTGGTGGTAGTGGGATTTGATGATGTCTCTCTGCTTGGATCTGTGAAAGGAAACCAGCTTCTTGTACCACTGATGCTGTTCCCCTGGACTCTATCAGCATGAAATTAATCCCTTCATCCTGTATACTGTATCCGGTTGGATGTTCGTCCCAGCAACATGGAACTATACAATAATAATGCTAAGATTCACTTCAGTAGGTATGTATTGATACACTGTCTTTATGAACTAAACATGTTCATCACAAACTACACACCCATGCTCAAAACAGGATCAAACCTGCTCTGGGGAGGTGACTCAGTGCTTGAAGGGCCTTGATTGCAAAATCTGGTGATCCACGCTTGATTCCCCAGTACAAACATAAAGCCAAATGCACAAAGTTTTCAGTGAGAGTTCAAGAGGGCTTGGTGTATTAATTCATTCACTTCTTTCTCTAACAAATAAATAGAAATATTTAAAAAAATAAAATAAGGGCTGGACAGATGGCTTAGTGGAAAAGACAATTGCCTGTGAAGCCTAAGAACCCATGTTTGAATCTACAATCCCATGTAAGCCATATGCACAAAGGTGAGGCCAGTTCAAGGTTGCACATGCCCACTACATGGCATAAGTGTCTGGTGTTCAATTTCAGTGGCTGAGGCCCTGGCACACCAATTCTCTTTCTCTCTCACATGTGTGTTCTCTCAAAAAATAGAAAATGAATAAATAAAATAAAATAGGTACTGGAGAGTTTGCTCAGAGGTTAAGGCACGTGCCTGCAAAGCCTAATGACCTGGCTTTGATTCCCCAGTACCCATGAACAGCCAGATGCACAATGTGGCTGGAGGCGCAGGCATAACCATTCATGCCTCTCTTCTCTCTATGTCTTTCTGCTTGCAAATAAATTAATAGCATTAAAATATTTTTTTTAAATCAGATCATAGGCAAAAGGATGGATTGCCAAACATCATTACAAGGACTCAAATAATATACAATTCAGGCTCAACTGACCTTTCATTTCTCTGAAGCAAGCAGTGAACCCTGGCATTATAAAACAACAATAAATTACAATGGAAATGCGGGCTGAAGATGGCACTTAAGATGCTTGCATGCAAAGCCTAAGACCCAGGATTTGATTCCCCTAGGACCCACATAAAGCTAGATGCACAAAGTTGCTCATGTGTTTGGAGCTTGTTAGCAGTAGCGGGAGGCCCTGTTGCTCCTATTCTACCTGCCTCTTATTCAATCTGTCCTAAATAAATAAATAGTTTAATGAATGGGAATGAGAGGGTGGGATTGTTTCTCAAACCATTTTGTTAATAAAAATGTATTTGCTAACTTACTGGTCCAAACTACCTTTCCGTATATTGGAGCACATGTACGATATTGCCATTTAATCAAGGTTGAAATTAATTTTTGTTGCCCAGAGTTTCAACAAAATTAGTTTATACATAGATAACAAGCAATCATAGGAAGGTGATGCCTGGGGAAGATACATCCCCATCATAGTATATGCAACCAACATGATAAAAGCATGAATAAAAGTGTGGAGAATTCAATGTATTGGGCATTCAAGGTAAACAAGAATTTTAGAAATATATGAATGGTGAAGGATGATTTTGCCTCCCCTATACAAATGTCTATGTCCAATTAATATGGGACTGCAAAGTCTTTCAAAAATTGCTGTATTTTACTCTAGCACCATGAAACTGTAAATAAAAACTGTAAACTATAAATACACAGTCGCAAGTCATTCTCATCAGCTATACTGTTCAGAGCTCAGAATAGATTGTTTTAATAAAAGCAGTGGAGAACGTATTAACATTTGCAGTGGGCTTAGCAGCTAATTAAATCTTAGGGGAAAATATCTTCATTAGGTTTGAAGTAACTGGATCACCCTTAACAATATCTTTCCCCCTTCTGTAAGAAAGCAGAAAGTTGTCTTCTTCACTAGAAATTGAAAGTATCTGATTGAATCCTTCCATCCTCAACTCCTTCCCCTCTCCCTCTCTCACTTCTTCCTTCCCTTCAGAAAAGTGGCTTAAAACATTAAAATATTTATTGAAACTTACAGACCCAGAAGCAGTTCCATATAGCAGAAGAAGCTAGCCTGCTTTCACAGGTCCAAACACAAAGAAGCCACAAGCCCAAAACTTACACAGCACACTTCAGAAACTGCAAGTGGAACTAGCCACTTTGCATATATTTAGACTGGAATTTCAAACCCACCACCACACCTTAGGGCTGGAACCTAAGATCCATCCAGTGGCACTGCCTCCAGACAGGGTGCTGCAGATGTAAACTACAAACCAATAAATCACTGTATATCTATCTATCTGTCTTATATGTATATCTATCCATCCCAGGAATTGAGAGGCAGAGGTAGGAGGATCACTATGAAATGGAGTCCAGCCTGATATATATATTTTCTGTGAACAAGTAAATGTCTCCCTCATAAGAATATACAGGAACCATCATCTGTAAGCTTGCCCCTGTCAGAACACATACCTGGATAATCCAAGGAAGAGCTCCCATTCTAGAAGTTCAAACTCAAGGAAGTAAGATCCTGGGGGAGGTGGAGGAGAGACAATGAGGCAGGAAGCGACCTTACAAAGCAGTGGAGTTTGAGTCTCACTTCAGGAACTTCTGATATGTGTGTATGGGGGGGATATTACCCTCACTTCTGGAATTGTACCTGCTCTTCTTTCTGACTTGACTGCACCAGTTTCTACCTCATAGATCAGTGTTTGAGTGAGAGAATCCTTTCTATCCATCCATTTAAAAATATTTTAATTGATTATTTAATTAATTAATTTATTTGAGAGAGAGAAGATGGGCATTCCAGGGACTATACTCAGTACAAGCAAACTCCAGACACATGCTCCACCTTGTACATCTAGGCCCCAGGCAATCCAACCTGGGTATTTAGGATTTGCAGTCAAGTGCCTTAACCACTGATCCATCTCTCCATCCAATCTTGTGGGATTTTAATAGACCTAAGGGTAAAATTTGTTCAGCAGAACTATGACCTTCCATTGATATTAAACAATGTTTAACTTAAGCACAAGAAACAAAATGTAAGATAGTTGGATTTTTGCTTTCATTCAATTAAAAAAATGTCATGGATGTTAGGTGTGGTAACTCATGTCTATAATCCCAACAAAAGGTAATTGGAGTTTCAGCCCAGCCTGGGCTTAAGAGGGAGCTTCAGGTCAGCCTAGGATATAGTGGCACTTTCTCTTTCAATTGAAAAAGCAAAAATCATGGCTTGTGATATGGCTCAGTGTTTAAGGATCTTGTCTGAAAGCCAAAAGACCCAGGTTCAATTCCCCAGCACCCATGTAAAGCCAGATCCATAAATTGGCTGCATGCTTCTGAAGCTCACTTGGAGTGGTTGGAGGCCCTAGTGCTCACTCACTCTCACACATTCTCTCTCTCTATTTCTCTCTCAAATAAATAATAAAAAAATCAATATTATTAAAGAGGTCACTTTTAATCAGAACTAAGTCCAATCCAAAAGCAATGTTAAAATGGCTCCCTTCCTCCACCTCTACAAAAATTACTTTATTATCAGAACCTTCAACCCCATGAATAAGACCTGTGGCATACCACACTCAATTCTTAACATCCTTGTCCTTTCCTCCATGGATTCATGAGTGAATATGAAACCCCTGAAAGGTATACTTCCACACCATCTATATTGTAATCCCCAAGTCATCTTTGCAGTAAAATAACTTCTAGAATAGCTCATCAAGTCCATAGATATGTAAAAACTCATGTCACAGTATTGCCTTAACTCAGGATGTGAAAGCATTTAGTCCACTGCCAATAGTAAAATTGGAGATAGGCTGGGCATGGTGGTATATGTCCTTAATTCCAACACTTAGGAGGCGGAAATCACAAGATTGTGGCCAAGAATTTGAGGGCATCCTGAGACAACATAATGAATTCCAAGTCAGCTTGGGCTAGAGCAAGCCCCTACCATAAAAAAAAAAACAAAAACAGAAATTAGTATAAGATGAAATACCCCATTAGTCATGGGTTTAATCAATTATTTCGGTACTTGAGTGTTTTTTTTTTCTTTATTTGTAATCACATGTTTTCTATTTGTTGTTCTTTTCTTTTCTTTTCTTTTTTTTTTTTTTTTTTTTTGAGGTAGAGTCTCACTCTAGCCCAGGCTGACTTGGAATTCACTATTTAATTTCAGGGTGGCCTCCAGGTGATCCTCCGACCTCTGCCTCTCAAGTGCTGGAATTAAAGGCATGTGCCACCATGCCTGGTTTAATATTCTTGTTTAAATGTATTTATTTGGCAGAGAGAATGGGCTTACCAGGCCCTCCAGCCACTGCAAATGAACTCCAAATGCATGTGTCCCTTGTCCCCATCTGGCTAACAATGGTCTTGGGAAATCGAATCTGGGTCCTTTTGCCATTCAGGCAAACACCTTAACTGCTAAGCCATCCCTCCAGCCTCTGCTGTTCTTTAAAAAAATACATCATATCTTCCCTTCCTCCCTCTCTCCCCCTCCCTCTCCTCCCTAACTCTTGTATATTAGTTATCTTTTTCCTCATTTTCTTAGTGGGCACTGACCTGTAACTCCCAGTACCAGCAGAGGCCTATCATCCACAATGAGCTTTTGATCAGAGAAACCTACAAGGTTTCCTAAAAGAATGACAGATTTCTGTCAGAGTACTTGATGACCCATCAAAGATCAGTAGTAAGACCCTATTGCTGAAGACTCCATATGCAGCTGACAGGTGAAATGGAACAGCATGGCTGGAGGCCAGGAGAGAGTCAGTCCCCAGACAGTCAGCGTGTCTAGTGCCAGAAGATGCTACATGGGCAACTGGGGGAAACGACCAATATCTGTCCAAGCAACTCATGGTCTAACCTACTTAGCAACAAATAACCTGGTGTGATGCCCACACAAGTGCAATAGTGGCACACAGCCATGTTGGGGAAACAACTGCTCTTGATTTGGCTAACTGATGCCCTCAGTGGTATGGGACCCATAGCTGGAGCTGGGCTACAAGATGGCCTATACCTATTAAACTTTCTATTAAAAAAAAAGTAAGAGTTCTTTCATTTGTCCTGGTGCTAACTTACTCTCTGTTGGAGATTCTGCTTCTCTTTTTCAGATAGATGCAGATCCTGAGGAGAGAGCCACCCCATCATACCTCAAAAAGGCCCTGACTGAAACTAAGGAAAATTGGCAAAACAAGCAAAGATGCTGTTTTACTGATCAACCAGATACCAGCACAAGGGGGAAGGAGACCAACACAGAGAAAAATCAACTCCTATCAAATCAGAGAGCCAGAGCCTCAGAGGCCCCCAACACCTCATCACTGAAGCAGACCAAAAATGAACCCAACATAGCTCAGGGGAATTTTGCGGAAGAGGGGGCAGAAAGTATGTCAGAGCCACATGTTGGGTCATGATATGCAGCTACATTTATTGTACCAATAACTGTGGGCTAACTCCACAATGCACGAACCATATACATCAACAAGGAGGAGCCATTGAGGAGGGGTAGGTCATGGATGAGCCTAATAATGGTACCAAACTGCCTGTATTTGCTGAATAGAAAACTAATAAAAAAAATTTAAATAAAGAGATTATCTGCCTCTATTTAAGCATGATTTTTTTCCTTCCTTACAGCAGGACATTTAGGGGTAGCATGCCTAACCACACATAAATCTTTGCTTAAATTGCTTTAATTCTTCATGCAGACATACTTCTGATATTACATGATATGTCTTAGAGAAGAATTGTTATTTTCTAATTCATGTCACATGCTTTTATAGCTGCTGTTTCCATGTGATAGCCTTGGGGGGAAAGTAACATTACTGTGTCTTATAGCCCTTCCCCTCCAACTGAACCTGTTTGTCTTCTCTAACATTCCCCTCCTATTTTCATGTCTTTTGGGGGAACCCACTGAATTTACTTTGAGGTTCTGATATTTCTTGCAAATGTAAATATTTATATTGCTTTCACTTTCAGATGTTTTCTTCTCAGGGTACATGTTTTTAAAATATCTTATCTTTGGAAACCACAGGACATAGGCATGGAAAAATTAGAAAAAAAAAAAGTACAATTAAAATTAAGCCTCAACCTGGGGAGATGGCTTAGGAGTTAAGGCACTTTTCTGTAAAGCCTAGTATCACAGGTTCCATTCTCCAGTACCCATATAAAGTCAGATGCACAGGTAGTGCATGGGCCTGGCATTCATTTGCAGGGGCTAGCAACTCTGGTACACCCATTCTGTCGCTCTCTCTCCCTTGCTCACTCTCTCCCACTCACTCTGCTTATCTGTCTCTCAAATATATAAACAAATAAAATATTAAATTCAGCCTCTTCATATATGTTTAGCTGCTCATGAATTATGGGATAGACTTCAGAGTAAAGGATGATTTATTTTAATCTGATATAGGAAAAACAGAAACCCACATTAGTCATTGTTGTTTGAACTAGAGTTACATCATAATGTGCCGAGTTTATAAAATATGTTAGACTATTTCTTTTTTGTGCAGTAGGGTTTCACTCTAGCCAAGGCTGGCCAGGAACTCACTGTATTTTCAGACTGGCCTTGAACTCATGGTGAGCCTCCTTTATCTGCTTCCTAACTGCTATGATTAAAGGTGTGAGCCACCATGCCCAGCTTTTCAGTTATACTATTTTTAACATTTGCCTTAACTGATGAACCATGATAAAATCTTTTAATTCTTCTGAATATCAGTAACTGGGTAGTAGCCAGACTTTCAGTTGCTGTGAGGCAAAGTCAATAAGTAGTAATTAGAATGTAAAAGTGTCCTAAGTGTTTGTTGGATTCAGCATTACAATGGTTTCACACAGCTACAAGGCTGTGTGCATTCATCTCAGTTCCAAAACATTCTAATGTCTTCCACAGTGGGCTAAGTGTTTTAGTAATGATTACTGGGGCTGGAGAGTGGTTCAGCAGTTCAGATGCTTGCCTGTAAATCCTAATGACCCAAGTTCAAGTCCCCACATAAAGACATGCAGAAAATGGTCCATACCTCTGGGATGTTTGCAGCCACCAGAGGTCTTGGCACACTCATTCCCCACCCCCTCTTTCTCTGTTTGAAAATGCATAAATATAAACATTTTTTAAAAATAGTGATTATTGGTTCTTACTTCAAATAAGGTGAGTCAGAAAGTGAACAATCTGTATACCCACCAGAGGCTCTATTCAGGTTGGTGAGCTTCTTTCAAGGAACTGTGAAGTGATTTTATGGCCATCTTCTCTACCTAAATGTTGACACTAAATAAAATCAGAAGTCATGATGTAGAAGTCTTTAAACTTGGCACGAGGAAATGGAATACAAAGCCATAAACCTTACCCAGCTGTTCCATGAGTCTAGTGCCATGGCGTAGATGTGTATTTTGTCCACTTGATAAAATTCATTCTTGATTGGACTGGATAAGCTTATATCTTCTCCTCAACCCATCTCTGCCTTGTCTTAGTATGAACCCCTCCTTTTACACAGCAAGCAGCTGGAGCCACACTTTTTTTTTTTTTTTTCGAGGTAAGGTCTCACTCTGGTCCAGGCTGACCTGGAATTAACTCTATAGTCTCAGGGTGGCCTTGAACTCACAGGATCCTCCTACCTCTGCCTCCCGAGTGCTGGGATTAAAGGCGTGTGTCACCACGCCCGGCTGGAGCCACACTTTGTTGTTGCAGAGACACTCTGCTCTCAGGCTTCACACACCATCAAATGAAAGTCATTTTTATTTTTTATTGTGAGAACCAATCCATCGATCATTATTTTTCCAAGACCATGATGTGTTTCCTGTGCCCCATTTCTATGATGCTTCTTCCATATGGTAGTCCCAGTACAAACTCAAACAAAGATTTACTTTATGACCCAACCATATATATGATTTCCTGAATTATTTTTGCTTTAATAGTCCTAATATATTCCCCCCCCACACACAGGAAAAATCTCACCAAATAAATGTCAGGAGCATTCAGACCACTTCTTGGATGGTGGATTTTCATTTCTGTCTTTAGTAGTCCATGGGTCATCCCCCATGGGAGCCCTGGATTGGGAGTGTAGTCCGTGCCCTGTGGTGGATGATGCCTGCTGTGTCTTCTGCAACTGCACCAGCAGGTGTTCAGTCACATGTCTTCAGAGTGCTCTTGCTCAGGGCTTTTAGGTCTCAGACTTCTTACTGACTGTCAGACCATCAAGACAATGATTGTGTGGAAGGTCCACCCCAAAACAGATTATGGACATGTTTACAGGTCATCTCATCAGAGAGGCTGAGAGTGTGAGAAGCTGGATTGTCCAGAGCCAAATTGGGGGATGGGGTCCTCCTCGAGGGTTCTGCCCAGCAGAAAGACCGCCTGCTTGAGTAGACCTACCACATCTCACTTCTAGCTACAACTCAGACCAGTTCTGTGATGGAGTCAGCTTCTCCCTGGCAAACCTTTATTTGGGACTTTATGGTACCCTTGATGCCACCCACAGTGCACATTTCTTCAGAATCAGGATGTTGAATAGTATGCAGATCATGAGCCTGGTACAGAGACTGGGACTGTTGCAAACACGAAAACCTGTCCTAATTTAGCCTTCAGGGATGAATGCTTCAAGAATAAAGTAAACATGGTGAATATTTAACAATATTTTCCACATCCAACAAAAGTAGGCAGATATGAAAGGCTGGCTATGTGGTGGTGAGAAGTATGTATTTCCCATAAACTCATATGTTCTGAATGCTTGGTTCCCCAGCTGGTGGCTGTTTGGGAAGTGAAGCCTTGCTGGAGGAGGTGTGTTGCTGGAGGTCAGCCTTGAGTCTTACAAGCCTCTACCTTACCAGTGTCACTCAGCTCGCTCTCCTGCTGATATTTGGCACCTGATGTGGCAAGGAGGTGATGTCCAGCCTCTGCTGTGCCACTTTTCCCCTGCCATAATGGAGCTGCCACTTGGTACTACAAGCCAAATAAACAACTTTCCTCCCATGAGCTGCTTCTGGTTGGGTGCTTGTGCCAACAATAAGTAAGCACCACCCCAAATCCCACCCCAGAGACACTCTTCCTCCAGTGCAATGCTTCACCTCTCCAAGTGGAAAGCATGGAGTCTTCAAGCATGCAGAGGTGAGGCTAAGGCACTTGGACATGGGAAGAACTCCTCCTTTCCCTCTGACCTGTGCTGCGGCTCCTCAAGACATCTGTGCCATCTGCAGCTTGCTGACTCCTTTGGTGTCTTGCTGCCCTGGCCACAGTCCCACCCCACTGTGGTTCCACTGGCAGGGCAGCACAAGCTTGCTCTGGTGAGGAGGTTTTACTCCTCTCCATACCCGGGTTCTGTCCCTATTCCTTTCTTGCTTCTCTCCCTCTCAGTGTTCCTCCCAGTCCACTGTCAACTGGTCATGTTCTCCTGCAGACTGGCCCCAGACAGGCAGTTTAATGAGATGACTGGAGAGAGCACCCCCCCCACACACACACACACAGACCACTGCCAAGGTCAAGGACAATCAGTATGAGAGTTGGGGCTGGGCAAGTTTGGGCACGTCGGCAGCAGGTTCTGAGACCTCAGTTTATCATCCTCTTTCACTCATTTCCTCTACTTCCTGCCTTTTGTTCCCCTCCAACCACCCTCAGGAATTCTCCCTTCATCCATTGTGCAGTTGTTCTGCCTCTTCACCTTTTATATATGTGCACTGTGTCTAATGTTCACCTAATCACGTCATTCCTTGCTCATTTGTTCTCATTTTCTCACTCGTCATGTTCTCATTTATTCACTAACTTACTCTTTTCCTCTAAGCATCTGGTGTTACCCTCTTGTAGATAGATAGAGTGGGTAGCTAGATGGTAGCTAGTGATAGATAGATGATACATAGATGTCAGATAGATAAACAGACAGACAGACAGTTATAGAGACAGAGATTTCTTGTGCCCTAGGCTCGCCTCAATCTTCCTGTGCAGTCCAGGATAATCTGGAACTTCTGAATCTCCTGCTTCCTAGTGCTGACATTACAGGCATGTGTTGCTGAGCATGTTATAACATTTTTTCTCTCCCTTAATCCTCCTCTGTGCCTTATGCTGAACAAAGGATCTGCCACTGAGCTACACCCCAGCCTAGTGGTTTCTTACAGTAACCAGTGCACAGAGACCCTCTTTGCCTTCAGGCTATTTAATGTGTGCTATCTTTATGTGTGCTATCCTAGTCCTCTCACTCTTTGTTTCTGTTTGTTTGATTTTAAGGTAGGATTTTCATTTTAGCCCAGCCTGACTTAAAACTCACTCTGAAGCTTCAGGCTGGCTTCAGACTCACAGCCATTCTCCTACCTCTGCCTTCCACGTGCTGGGATCAAAGGTGGGTGCCACACTGCCTGGCACAGTCCTCTCACTCTTCAAGAAACATTTCAGAAGCATTCTTTCTCAAGCAAAGGAGAAGGTTTCCTCACCAACTCATAGGCACTCAGCTGGCCTGGGGTCTCACTGAGAAGTCCAGTCTTCCCCAGGGCCTCCTGGGAGTTCTGATCTCTGCACAGCACTGATGGCAGCCTGGCTCTTGAGAATTTACATATGTACAATGGCAACACCTGGCGGCAACAGGGCCAGCCACCTGGTATGATGTGTGCTGA
The DNA here is from genome assembly GCF_020740685.1 of Jaculus jaculus. Taxonomy (NCBI): domain Eukaryota; kingdom Metazoa; phylum Chordata; class Mammalia; order Rodentia; family Dipodidae; genus Jaculus; species Jaculus jaculus. The sequence continues at coordinate 1,009,143 of NW_025423493.1, forward strand.
GATAGGGAGTGGCCTTGGGGACAGAAGGAGGGACATCTTACATGCCATCTGTATTACTCTTCAAGATGCTCTCTTGTTCCATGTCAGCTCTCTGCAGTGATAAATCTTGGTCTCTGTGACCTTCTAAGTAAAGTTGGCTGTCCTGTGGAGAGACGAGCATGCTGTGAGGCTTGATGTGTCACTATGGTTTGTATGCACATGTTCACTCTGTGGATGTGCATGTGTGTGCCATATGTGTTGCAGTCGGGTAGAATGATTCAGGACTGAGTGTAGATGGTAGGGTTTTTCACTTCTTTTTTTTTTCAATATAATTTGAGTACTACCAGCATATTTATATGTGTTTTGATTTGTAAAATGAAAGATCAAAGCCAGCAATGAGTCCATTTTCTGTTTTTTTTGAAATGCGTGGGGAATGTGGAGAGAGGACCATGGGGTGGCGATGCTTTGGTTCAGCATCTGGAGGCCAGCAGTCCTACATGCTCCATCTTAAAGTGAAACCAGATGCATCTTCAGCCCCAGTCACTGTCACCCCTTCCTGGTTGTCCCTCCAGGTTTCAGCATTGATCGAGGTTCCAGGAGCACAGAACAAGGCAGACCTGTCCTTTCCTTAAAGGCATGGTGGCCAACACCTGTAGTCTCAGCACTGAAATCACAGTAGTGGCAAGAGCATCAGAAATTTAAAGCCAGGGCTGGAGAGATGGCTTAGCGGTTAAGCACTTACCTGTCAAGCCTAAGGAACCATGTTAGCCAGATGCACAAGGGGCGCATGCGTCTGGAGTTCCTTTGTAGTGGCTAGAGGCCCTGGCGTGCCCATTATCTCTCTCTCTCTCTCTCTATCTATCTATCTATCTATCTATCTATCTATCTATCTATCTATCTACCTACCTATCTATCTGCCTCTTTCTCTGTCTGTTGCTCTCAAATAAATAAATAAACAAACAAATAAATAAAACTAAAGCCATCCTCAGCTGCATAACAAGTTCTAGGTCTGCGTGATGGGACCCTGTCTCACCACCATACCTCAAAAAAGATATCCCACTCTCACTGCCCCTAGTGTTCTCTGCCAGCCTCAAGGCCTTGAATTTGCTGTTTGCCCTGCCCAGAAATGCTTCCCAGACCTCCATATAACTACCCCTCCCAGATTCTACCCAGCTAAATAAATCATCACTTCAGTCAGAAATCATGCTGCCACCTTAGATGTCCATTCCTATACCTTCCAAACCTGAAGAGATTTACTTGGTTCATTTTTTAAAAAAAATTTAATTGTCTGAGGAACTTTTATTTATTTATTTGAGAGAGAGAGACAGAGACATGTAGAGGGAGAGAGAATGGGTGCACAAGGGCCTTCAGCCACTGAAAAAAACTCCAGACATGTGCAACACCTTGTGTATCTGGGGAATTGAACCTAGGTCCTTTGGCTTTGCAGACAAGTGCCTTAACTGCTAAGCCCTCTCTCCAGCCCTTGGATCATTAATTTTTGATCATTTTTATCTTGTTCTATAAGCTCCTGAGAATCCATGTGCCCCAGATCACTGTCCTGTGCAGTGTAGATGCTCTGACATGCATGGCCTCTCTATGTGAGGTGTTTCAGTCTGTACCAGCAGCAGGGAAGATGATTCCTGGTCTCTCCCCAGGGTACTGGGATTTAATTGTCTTCTAGGAAATGGGAGGCAATTTGTACTCATGTGTGTCTCTCCAGGTAATTGGGGTTGTTACTGCGTACTCAGGATCCTCTTCTAACATGTCCTGACTTACTAGTGGAGATTAGAGTGGGGCCCACCTTGTCTCAGGAAAGCACAAAAACATGAGCACCTGGATTCCAAGCTTTGTACTGGGGTAGGATCCAAGAGGCGCTCTGGCCAGGTGAGTTGGAGGCTGATGATGAAACTGATGGCTGTGTTCCCACATGGCTCTAGTTTTTTTTTTTTTTTTTTGTTTTGTTTTGTTTTTTAGAGGTAGGGTCTCACTCTGGACCAGGGTGACCTGAAATTCACCAGGTAGTCTCAGGTGGTTTCAAACTCACAGCGATCCTCCTACTATTGCCTCCCAGGTGCTGGAATTAAAGGCCTACACCACCACACCCGGCATGGCTCCAGTTTTGTGTTAGCCTTCACACTACCTGACCTGGCAGAGAAGGCGTGTCATATCCAGAGGCCACAGACCCTGTCCCATGTCTAGAGCTACCTGAAGACCCTGCTTATGAGCATCAAATCTTCTATGCTAGCAACATCATGTGGAAGGTCAGTCCCCTGTGGACTGGAGGAGGACTAGACTTTCATGAAGTTCAATGAGGGAGGCTCAGGTCCTTGGGGTATGTATCCAGCAATGTGACAGTAGAGGAGACAGGGGACTGGACTACCTTCCCCACCTGCCCTAAAGTCCTGTGGAGATACAGGGAGACTGATGCTTCTTCTTGTGTTCCCAGGACCTGCTAATTTGCTCATCAGCCAAGCAGTTTTTCAAAATATCTTTTTCTTTATTTATTTCAGAGAGAGAGAGAGAGAGAGAGAGAGAGAGAGAGAGAGAGAGCAGGGCAGGAGTGAGGGAGAATGAGCATGCCAGGGCCTCCAGCCACTGCAAAAGAACTCCAGATGTATGCACTTCCTTGCGTATCTGGCGTACATGGGTCCTGGGGGACTTGAGTTTGAGTCCTTTGACTTTGCAGGCAAGTACCTTACCACTAAGCCATGTCTCCAGCCCTGGGATAGTTTTACACTTCTTTCACAGAAAATGGAAGAGAAGGTGTATCTGATGTGAGGCTGTGATGTTACGGAGCTCTCCAGGGTATCTGTGTTGTAGAGCTGAAAGCTTATTTGGAGGTCCAAATTCCCTGACTTTGTATGTCTGGACCTTGGCCTTGGCCAAGTTTTGATCTGGTTGGTAGGTCAACATTCCATAGATGAGATTTCAACTGCTTAGACTCTGTATTCACAGGACTGTGGGCTGCATCATGGGAAAGCTATGGATGAGGCTCCCCTTTTCTTGGGAAAGAACAACATCAAAAAGATTTGTGATGTGCTTTGCATCTTGGGCACTCTCAGGCCTCAAGTCCGTCCCATTTGTAGCCATTTGAATGGTATGGGTGACAACGTCATTCTGTTCCCTCTCTACCCTCTCAAGAAGTAGCTTTTCTCCCCTGTGTACCTTTGCAAAGGACCCTACCCCCTTTGACCAGCAAGGACAAATGTCCTGGACCAGTATTGACTTCCTCCCTCTGGGCCAGATGCAAGAGTCAAATCTCGTCCTCTGCTCGTCTCCACTGTAGCATGCTAGCAAGCTGGCCCTGGAGAAGTCCTCTGAGATTATGAGGGGTGAATAAAAGAGTGACAGAGACCATGTATTAGGGCACAAAGCAAATCAACAAATACTGGAAAATTGAAATAATCCCTTGTACTCTATCTGACCACAATGGGATTAAACTACAAATGAACAACAACAATGCCAAAAAAAAAAAAAAAAAAAAACTACAGAGCTTACAGAAATTCATGAAGTATAAGCAGAACACTATTCAATAATGAATGGGTCATGGAAGAAATCAAAACAAAATCAATAAATTCATAGAATCAAATGGTGATGGGAATAAAACATACTGGTACATATTTGACACAATGAAGGCAATGCTAAGAGAGAATTTTATAGCTTTTAAGTGCAAATATTAAGAAATTAGAGAGTTCACAAGTAAACAAGTTAGTACCTCACCTTAAGGCTTTGGAAAAAGAAGAACAAGGCAAAGCAAAAATCTGTAGGCAGGAAGACATAATAATGATTAGAGCAGAAATAAATGAAGTAGAAAACAAAACAAAACAAAAATCCAAAGAATCAATGATACCAACAGTCGGTTCCTGTAAAGGATAAAAACAATTGATAAACCCTTAGTAAATCTGACCAGAATAAATAGAGAAGAGACAAAAATTAATAAAATTTGATTTGAAAAAGGCACCATTACAACAGACACCAAAGAAATTCAGGAAATCATAAGGATATACTTTAAGAATATATATGCCTGTAAATTTGAAAATCTGAAAGAAATAGATGATTTCCTTGATACATATGAGCTCCCAAAATTAAATCAGGATGAGATAAACCATTTAAATAGACTTATAACATCTATGGAGATCCAAGCAGTTATAAAAATCTCTCAACTAAAAAAAGTCGTCCAGGCCCAGAAGGATTCAGTGCTGAATTGTACCAGGCCTTCATGGAAGAACTAACATCCCTACTTCTCAAATTTTTCCATAAAATAGAAAAGGAAGGAATTCTACCAAACTCCTTCTATGAAGCCAGCATCATTCTGATACCAAAATTAGACAAAGACAGAACAAAAGAGAGAGAGAGAGAGAGAGAGAGAGAGAATTACAGATCAGTCTCCGTCATGAATGCAGATGGAAAAATTCTAAACAAAATATTGGCAAACAGAATAAATGAATATATCAGAAAGATTATTCACCCATACAAATAGGCTTTATCCCAGAGATGCAGGGATGGTTCAACATATGGAAATTGATAAGTATAAACACTACATAAATGGACTGAACAACAAATACCACAAGATCATCTCAATAGATGCAGAAAAGGCATTCAACAAAATCCAACTTCCCTTCATAGTAAAATGCCTACAGAAACTAGGAATAGAAGGAACATATCTAAACATAATAAAAGTTATTTATGACAAACCTATAGCCAACATAATTGTAAATGGGGAAAACCTTGAAGCCTTTCCCACTAAATTCAGGAACAAGAAAAGGGTGTCCACTATCCCCACTTTTATTTATTATAGTACTGGAAGTCCTAGCCAAAGCAGTAAGGCAATAGACACTCCTAAAAGGGATAGAAATTGCAAAGGAAGAGATCAAATTATCATTATTTGCTGATGATAAGATTTTATACCTAAAGAACAATAAATACTCTACCAATAATCTGTTTGAGCTGATAAATATTTTAGCAATGTAGCAGGATACAAAATAAGCACACAGAAATCAGCAGCTTTCCCATGTACTAACAACAAACAGGCAGAAGAGGAAATCAGGGAATCTCTCCCATTTACAATTGCCTCAAAATAAAATAAAGTACCTTGGTATAAACCTAACCAAGGAAGTGAAGGATCTCGACAATGTCTTTAAAATACTCAAGCGAGAAATTGCAGAAGACACAAGGAAATGGAGAGACATCCCATGTTCTTGGATTGGAAGAATCAATATTGTGAAAATGTCAATCTTACCAAAAACAATCTACACATTTAATGCAATAACCATTAAAATCCTATGGTATTCTACAAAGAAAGAGGGAAAAAAATCCTAAAATTCATTTGGAAGCACAAAAAGCCTTTAATGGGCAAAACAAAAATAATTGAGCCACAAAAATAAGATTGGTGGTATCACCATACCTAATTTTAAGCTATATTTCAAAGCCATAGTAACAAAAACAACACAAAGGTACTCGCACAAAGACATACATGTAGATCAATGGAACAGAATAGAGGGGCCATATTTTAATCCAGATAGCTGCAGTCATATGCTTTTTGACAAGAATGCCAAAAATATTCATTGGAGAAAAGACAGCCTCATCAACAATTGGTGTTAGAAAAATTATATATCTATATGTGCAAGGATAAAAATAGATCTTTTTCTTTCTTCATGCACAAGAATGAAGTCCATATGGATCAGGGACGTTAATATCAGACCTGAAACTCTGAAACTGCTAGAGGAAAAGGTTTGCAGATACCCTTTAACTTATTGGCATAGGTAATGACTTTCTAAACATAACCCCAATTTCTCAGGAAATAAAATCACTAATAAACCAATGGGATCTCATGAAACTACAAAGTTTTATACAGGAAAAGACACTGTGAATAGAGCAAAGAGACAACATACAGAATGGGAGAATATATTTGCCAGCTATACATCTGACAGAGGATTAATATCCAGAATATACAAAGAACTCAAAAAACAAAACAACAAGAAATCAAACCACCCAATTAAAAAAAAATGGGCTATGAAACAAAATAGAGAGTTCTTAAAGGAAGAAATACAGATGGCATATAAACATCTGAAAAAGTGTTCTATATCCTTAATGATCATGGAAATTCAAATTAAAAATACTTTGAGATTCCATCTCACTCCTGTCAGAATTGCCATCATCAAGAAAACAAATGACAATAAATGTTGGTGAGGATGCAGAAAAAGGGAAACCCTTCTACACCATTAGTGGGAATGTAGTCAGGTACAGCCATTGTGGATCTCAGTGTGGAGGTTCTTGAGACAGCTAAAAATAGATTTATCATGTGACCCAGCTATAGCACTTCTAGGCATATATCCTAATGAATCTTATCACTACCTTAGAGATACTTGTACAAACATGTTTATTGCTGCTCTGTTCACAATATCTAGGAAATGAAACCAGCCTAGATGTCCGTAAACGGGTGAATGGATAAAATAAAAAAAGATGAGGTATATTTACACAATGGAGTTCTATTCAGTGATAAAGAAAAATTAAAGTATGAAATTTGGGGGGAAATGGATGGACCTGGAAAGGATTATACTAAGTGAGGTAATCCAGGCCCAGAAAACAAAACATTGCATGTTCTCTCTCATGTGTATCCTAGCTACAAATATTTAGACCTGGGTGTGAGCTGGAACCAAAATTCGGTAGCAGAGGCCAGCAAGCTAGAAAAAGCCATAAAGCAGGGATGAGATTGAAGGACTTTAGGTGGTTATATTGTAGATATTTAAGTAGAAGTGATTATAGGGAGGGGTATGGCCTATGTGAGGCCAGGAGAAGAGATTAAAAGAAGGGTGGGGGACGGTCAAACAAAATTCAAAATATTCTGAATAAGACATATGAAAGCCTACTTTTTAAGATAATGGCACATGCAGAAGCCAAAGGTTGCTACTAGAATAATTTTTAAATATATCTTAATTTTATTTATTTATTTGAGATGGAGCACAAGAGAGAGATAGAGAGAGAGAGGGAGTGGGGAGATAGAGTGAATGGGTGCACCAGGGCCTTCAGTTGCTGCAAATGAACTCCAGATGCATGCACCACCTTCCATGGCTTATGTGGGTCCTGGGAAATTGAACCAAGGTCCTTTGGCTTTGAAGACAAATTCCATAAGCACTAAACCATCTTTCTAGTCTGCTACTAGAAAATTTTCAGTGCCTGGGATGGGATACCTTCCAGTGAGTTGTTTGAAAGGGAGGTCGCTGTTGCCTTCAAAACATTATAGGGTATTTCCAAGGCCCTTGGTTTCCCATGAGTAACAGATGGTAAGACCCTATTGCTGAAAATTTCACATGTCTGGGTGGCAAGGTCACTGAAAAATCAAGCTGATTCTGAGGTGAAAACCTTCTCCCTCTAGACAAGTCAACTGTAAGGTAGAAAAAGCTGTACTGCAGGTAGCCTTATGGGAGATAAAAGTCATCATCAGTAACAACAGTGGACACTGGAAGCCTCAAGTTTGACCAGACAGGCCAAATGATTGGACGCATGCAATAGTGGCATGTCTGCTCTAGGGGAAACCAGTTGTTCTCTAATTGGACTGAAGGCCCATTCTATGTCTAGTACTGAAAATCTAATCAAAAGCCTATGGCAGGGGAGATCATGGCCCAGGGTATAAAGCCTGCTCTTGTCTGGATAAATGCACATATTATTCTCACCAAACTGTCCTGAACATACTACAATTATTATTTATATTCATACATTAATGATACTCTCCCAAAAGGCAACATGGTGCTGAGAAGAAGTGACAGAGAAGTGTCCAGCACTGAAACATCTCCATCACATCTTCCAAGGTTCAGGGTCCATTGCAGAAGAGGTGGCAGAAAGAATGTAAGAGCCAAAGAAAGGGTACCCGTCCTTACAATGCAACTGTCCAGGCAGAAATTGGCCTTGATATCAATGACTTGACAGTGCCCCGCAATGCCTTCACAAGACCCTCATAAGCAGAGAAAAAGATGATGCCATCAAAATAAAAGAGAGGCTACTGGAGAGAGGGAGGGAATATGATGGAGAGTGGAGGTGTGAAGGGGGAAACTGAGGGAGGGAAGAGATTTATCATTTTTTTATGGTCTGTAAGTATAGATGTCAATAATTTTTGTAAGTCAGGCCTGATGGCTCAGGCCTCTCATCCTAGCACTTGTCAGGCACAGGTAGGAGGACTGCCCTGAGTTTGAGGCCACTGTGAGACTACAGAAAATGAGTTCCAGGTCACCCTTGGCTAGAGTGTAGTTTTACCCTGAAACACACACACACACTTAAAACCCAGAGTGTTTGGGCAAAAAGTACTCTGGGAGGGTGGACAATGATACATCCATAAGTCATATGTTGTTAAAGGAAAGTATCAGTGAGTTGTAGATAATGGAGTTCCCAAAACAATGCAGGTTGTTTTTTTTTTTTTAACCAGTTTTGTTGTCCAGCATAACTAGGATTATAGAGCCCAGTTGTGAAAGCCAACACAAACTTTGGTTACAATACACTGAGAAATCAAGCTGGAGGTGAGCTAGAATCTTTCTGTTGGCTAACTGTCATAGAGCAGGAAACTGCTATTCAGGCTTTTGGGGAAGAAAAGCCACTTACGGTTTTAGTAGGCAGTGGACTCAGTGAGCTATATATCCAGTCACAGAGGCAATTTAGTGTGCAGTTGTGGCTTCACTATCATAGGGTAATCAACTACTTCCTGATTGTATTTAAGGCCCGCTCCACAGGAGGGAATTTATGCCTGGCACTGAAAACCTAGTTAAAAACCTATAGCTACGTGGGTCATAGGCCCTTGAAGGGAAGCTGCTACTTATTTTGCTAAGTGGATATGTTGTGTCTATCAAATTGTCCTCTAAATATTTATGCTCATGCCCATATATTAGCATTCTTCTCATTTTTAGCCAGAGAATCTTATTTTTACAGATAGTGGTGATTAATGGAATATTCAAAATTCATTAAAATGCTGAGAATAAGTGATTTTTGAGTGTTCAGAAATGAGACATATATATCATCTTCTGAGAAGCTTGAGGAACTTTTAAGAAGGTAACAGAAAGAAGTTAAGAGGTAAGGAGTGGGGAGGACAGCTTTGGCACACTACTTTCCAGATGCAAACTGACATTTGCATTCATAACTTCACAATGAATGTCATTTACTGCACAATTTCTATATGATATTAGGTCCATGTCATTGTGGATGACAGAGGTCAAAAATAGACATCAAAATAGAAGCAGCTCTACTTGGAAAGACAAAGTGGTTCATTGTGGTATGGAGATATATGTATATATTTGAGAGAGAGAGAGAGAGAGAGAGAGAGAGAGAGAGAGAGAGAGAATGGGAACACCAGGGCATCTAGCTGCTATAAACAAATTCCAGATGCATGCGCCCCCTTGTGCATCTGGCTTACATGGGTCCTGGAGAATCAGACCAGGATCCTTTGGCTTTTCAGGCAAACGTCTTAATCACTAAGTCATCTCTCCAGCCCTGGATAAAGCATTTTTTTTTTTTGAGGTAGGGTCTCACTCTAGCCCAGGCTGACCTGGAATTTACTATGGAGTCTCAGGGTGGCCTCAAACTCATGGCAACCCTCCTACCTCTGCCTCCTGAGTGCTGGGATTAAAGGCATATGCCACCATGCCTGGCCTAAAATATTTTTTAACAACTCAAACCACCCCCCCAAAAAAAAACTTTTCTAACATACCCTGATACAGTGTTAACCAGGTAAATAAGGACCACAATGTAAATAAGTAGAACAAACAATGGAAGACCAACATAGGACTCACAGTTGGTACACTCACCAGGTGGAGAGTACACCACTATTATTGGTACTTTTTAGAATACTTATGCTAGGGTATGCATTATTGAAAAACCACAGGAAATTTTATTTTATTGTATAATACAAATTATAACCAAATGCACATATATAGCACATAGAAAGATTGTTTAAAATTGAAACATAGTTTGTTTTTTATTTTCAGACAGGGCTTGATGCAGGAGAAGCCAGCATCAAAATGAGGATGTAGCTGCCAAGTGTTGAGATGACATGCATGGCCACACTACTCCTAATGGTAGTGATTTCAATTAAAATAAATTAAAAATCAAATATTCTAGGTGAGACAAAGATGGTTACCTGAATTAAAATGGAAATGAAACTGGCATTTACAAGAAAGAATTCAATAACATAAATACCAAACTTTTGTAAACAAAAGGATAAAAAAATTACAAACAAAATTTGGTATAGTTGTTTACCATCAAACAATCAATTTCATAGGAAAGATAATTACTAAGGATAAACATTATATTCTAATGTTAAAACAACCACTACATGTGCAAATTTTTCTACATTTGTATGTACATAATTGTCTCAGTTTTGGAAACAAGGTTTCATGTAGTACAGGCTGGCTTCAAACTCACTGTGCAGCTAAGGGTAACATTAAAGTCCTTCTGCTTCCTTCCCAGTGCTAGGATTACATTTGTGTACCACCACACCTGCTAAAAATTGAATCCAGAACTCCATGCATAACAGGAAAGAACTCTACCAACTGAGCTACATACACAGCCTCCAAAAGTGGCATACTCCTGTAATCCCAGAACGCTGGACAGGTGGAGACAGGAGGAACCTAAATTCAAGGTCAACTTCAGCAACACAGAGGTTGAGGCCAAATGGGATACATGAGACCCATGTGTGTGACAGAGGGGGGGGGGGGGCGACAGGGAGAGAGGGAGGGAGGGAGGGAGGGAGAGAGTCAGAGACACAGTGAGAATGAATGAATAAATGCAGGAGTTTAATTGAACCATCAAATAAAAATAGTTCTATGATACAGTCACCAGCACTTGATGAGCTTTGACTCTAGTAGTGGTCCCCAGCATCTGAAAAGAGAAGGTTATCTGGCCAAGGCTTAGAGCTGCTCTAATTCATAGGTATAGACATAAATATTGGGAAGCTAATTTGCCGAATACTTGAGGAAATTATCGGCAGTAATCTCACCTGTGGGGCCGATGAGCTTTCCCCAACTATACCTCTTGACAATGTTCATTATAGCAGGTATGAATTCCTCCCTGTGGAGCAGGCGTCAAACCCAATCAAAACCAGCTGGTTATCTTCATGACACTCATGTCACTACTGTACTAGTGTCACCTCTTGATGTGCAGGTTGGTATAGTAGAATTCAGGTTGTTCAGCTGGGTAAGGACAGTGCTTTCTTTTGTCTCCCATATGGCCCAGTGCATCCAGCATGGTTCCCTCCGCATGGTAATAAGATAAAGGCAAAGAGTTTGTCTACTTGCTCACTGCTGCATAACAAACTGTCCAAAATTTAGTGAGTTAAAACAGCATCCTGTTTATTATAGTTCATTGTGCTATGGGGTAAAAATCCAAAGAGGATTGAGTAGGGTGGTCCCTCTGCAACACCTGTCTATCAGTTGGTTCATCTATACTGGGCAACTCACAGCAGTCTCCCCCATGACTGGTGCCTAGTTTGTGATGCCTGGCTGAACTGGGCTCTTCTTCCCCTTCAGAGAATCTCAGACTTCATAGGTAATCCTACCAGAGCATTAGTCATATGTGTTAGTTCCAGGTTCTGAGAGACCAAGGAGGAATCCTGCAGTTAGATCTTCATGAGTCAAAACCATATGGAATAGTTCAGATTCAAAGAGGAGGAAACACACCTTTTGGATTCAGATATGTAGAAAAATCTGTTATTCTTTACTTATCACAAACATCCTATTGAAAAAAGAAGGAGTTAGCTCATGGAGATAATGAAGACTGGAATTACTAAAGGGGCCTATGGACAAGTTTGCCATAAATATAGGGAGCAACTGTAGGCAGGGGGAGCTGCAAGGTGGGCAGAAAAGGGTATCTGACCTGTGTTATTTCTGTGGTTGGTTAGCTCAAATCTCTGTGTCATAGCCTCTGTAGTTGGTTAACCCTTACGTATTTTCACTTCTTGTGTAATACTCTACAAAGGAACCACTAAAGCATCTAAACTGAACTTCACAGAGTATGTCATGGCTAGGATTGTAGATTCAAGGTAGGCTCCCAGACATATACCCTGAAGACTCTACTCTTTATAGATATTTGCTCACTAATGCTTATTTCTGCTGTATTCACAATACCTAGGAAACAAAGTCAGCTCAGATGCCTACCAAGTGATGGGTGGATAGTGAAATGGCCTACACATACACAATAGGATTCCATTCAATGTTAAGGAAGAATGAAATAATGAAATGTTCACTTGGGGAAGTCACAATAAGCCAGGCTACACAAGCTCAGAAAGTCAAATGCTTCATGTGCTCGCATAGGCGGCTCCTAACACGGAGAGTTTGATTTGGTTATAAACTGTAGTAAGCATTAGTCATATAGGCAAGGAAGCTAGAATGAGAGTTGGAGAGCAGGGAAGCAGGAAGGGATGAGAGGAGAGAACTTAAAAGCGAATGGACAGAAAAATAGAGTGGATGAAAGGGTTTGGAGTGGGGACTCAGATAAGGAGGTGGGAGGGTGAAGTGCAGAAAACAAATCACAGCAAGTATCAGTAATATAGAAACCTTTCTCTTGGTCAACTGATTAAAGGATGCCACACTTTTATATTTAAATTAAATTAAATTATTAAATTAAATTAAATTAAATTTAATTTAATTGCTGGAGACAGCAAGCATGCCATTTTAGGATCATGAGGAATTGAGCGCTGAAGAGCTGCATGACACAGTTCCAGCCCAGCTGTCTCTTCCTTGATGTCCAATGTGGCCCCTCTATAGAAAAATCTTTGGCTCTCTATGCTACAGATATCTGTGGTTTTTTGTATAATGTTTGTCTTTCTCTTTCACATGGTGTCCCAAACTTTAAGTTTACTTTTCCAGTAAAAACTGGTGTTAGTGAAGTGTTGGTCAATATATCTGAAAGAGGCTCAGGCATAGAACTGGAAAAACAAGAAAATGGGTTGAAGATAATTGTTTCCCTTAAAGGCCATAAATAAAGTCAGGCATGGAGTACAGTACACATAGGAGGAAACAATGAACCTCCTGGAACAATGTAAAAATTGTTTTATGACTAATTTTTCTAAGTGGTGGCAATTGTAGCAAACTATGACTCTTTACCAAGAATCCTTACAGAAAAACAACTGAGGTCAGAAACTGTTCAACTGGGGGAACCAAAGTAAGTATTGGAGAGACATGAAAAGGAAAAATTCAAAGTAAATGATTGGAAAATAAATGGATCTATTGGATCAATGATTAATGGTGGTAACCCCCATTTGTGGTTGTTTTGTCTCTCACCTTTAATATAGTAATTGAAAGTAGAAGTTCAGGCCGGGTGTGGTGGCGCACGCCTTTAATCCCAGCACTCAGGAGGCAGAGGTAGGAGGATCACCATGAGTTCAAGGCCACCCTGAGACTACAGAGTTAATTCCAGGTCAACCTGGACCAGACTGAGACCCTACCTCAAAAAAAAACAAAAAAAAAAAAAAGAAAAGAAAGTAGAAGTTCAGGAAATCACAAGTGCTTGACCGCACATACATGGGGAAAGTGTGAAAACAGTTAATCATTATAGGGGCCTGATGACTGTACTTGAGATGAATAATTATAGGATTGTTTGATGAAAAGTAATAATAAAAAGTTTCTATGAATTCTGTGAAACTGTACCTTTCTTGAAGTTTGCTCTTGCATGACATGATCAGCAAATAAAAGACTGAGGCTAAGAGCTGTGGCAGCAGAGAAGCATAGAAGTATAGAAGCAGGGAAAAACAGAGAACAGAGAAAAACACAAAAAAAGAGAAAAACAAAAAAATAGAAATAGAGAAAAAGAAAAAAAAAAGAAACCGAAGAGGAGAGAGAGAGAGAGAGAGAGACAGAGATGAGAGAGAGAGAGAGAGATAGAAAAACTCAGTTCCCTTCAGCATTAGCCTGTCAGATTGCACCAGAACTTGACTTCAAGTCATTATTGCGCCACTCCCTTTCACACACACCTCTCTTTGGGGACCCTCCTTCAAACCAGGGTTGGACCCTGGCATTTTAATTTATTTGCAAAAGAGAGACAGTAAGAGAATAATCTCTGTCTCCTGTGAATCAGAACCTCCATCCACTGCAAATGGTTTCCAGATGCAGGGGCCATTTTGTACATCTGGCTTTATATGGGCACTGGGAAATTAAACTCAAGTCATTAGGTTCTGCAGGCAAATGCCTTAACTGCTGAGCCATCCCTCCAGAATTTAAAATATTTATTTGACAGAGAGAAAGCGGAAAAGAGAGAAAGAGTGAAAGAGAGGGAGAGAATGGATGTTCCTGGGCCTCCAGCCACTGCAAACAAACTCCAGACACATGCATTACCTTGTGCATTGGGCTTAAGTGGGTCTTGGGGAATCAAACTGGGGTCCTTGAGCTTCTCAGAGAAACTCCTTAACTGCTAAATCATTTCCCCAGCCCAACATGCAACTTTTAATAAGAGAGGGTATATCCTTTGGGCAGAAACACCCTGTAGAGGGAGAAGAAAGCTTCATCCTAAAACCATAACCTCTTACTGGTAAATCCCAGTACTGAACTGGAGTACACCCATAGTAAGCTATTAGTTGGTTAGGGAGGCCTGCACGTCTCCCTAAACAATGCAGGACATTACCAAAGCATTTGATTGGGCCCCTGTCTAAATGGTAAGACCCTATTGCTGAAGATACCACAAACTGTAGTTGAAGGACACTGAGAAGTCAAGCTTGAACTGATATGGAAGCTGGTTTCAATATGAGGCCAGCCCTCATATTGGTGGAATGAGCATCACTGCTGCTGGGGGATGATGGTCTCCAGCAGCTCAACAGTGTGAACAAGCAGGAGCTCCTGCAAGCTACAAGCAACCAGCTATGCAAGAAGTACACACCTGTGCAAGAGTGGCACACAGGGTACAGGGGTTACCAACTGAATAGTCCTGCTCAGGGAGTACCGAGAACCTGGTACTGAGAGTCAAGTCAGAAGTTATTGGCTTGCAAAGTAGGAGAACCTATAGGGAAGCTCCCACTGTTCTTAGGCTAAAAGGAAAGGATATTCCATTAAAGAGTATTTTAACTATCTAAGCTCATCCCCATTGATCCATGCTGCTCTCATTTCTGATTAACGAATTTGCTTTATACAGATGGTAGTGGATATCATGGAGACATAAGACCCATCAGTAGGGTAAGAAAAGAAAATCAAATGCATGAGATGAGTCATCTCTACAACTTCTAGGGCCAAGCAAACATTACTAAGGAACCAAAAAACAAACAAATAAACCAGGCGGGGTGTGGTGGCACACACCTTTAATCCCAGCAGTTGGAGGATAGCCATAAGTTCAAGGCCACCCTGAGACTACCTAGTGAATTCCAGGTCAGCCTGGACTAGAGTCATACCCTACCTTGAACTCCCACCCAACCAAAAAAAAAAAAAAATTACAAAGGAAGTGGCAGATGAAATATCAGTGCTGCTCTCATGGCTGGTGTGAGAATCTCCTCCAGGAAGAAGCAGATAGACACTGAGGAGATTCAGAACTCATCAAAGCAGAGGCTTTGATGAAAAGAGACATACAAGTGCTCTGAAGTCAGGGGTCATTGTGGAAGAGGGGTAGTGTTGCAGTCAGGTTCGCACTGCTGGTAGAAATCACCCAGCCAAGAGCAGCTTCAGAGAAAAAGAGGTTTATTTTGGCAAATAGGCTCAAGGGGAAGCTCCATAGTGGCAGGGGAAATGATGGCATAAGCAGATGGTGGACATCACTCCTGGCCAACATAAGGTGGACAATAGCAACAGGAGAGTGTGCTAAACACTGGCAAGGGGAAACTGGCTATAACATCCATAAGCCTGCCCCCAAAATACACTCACTCCAGGAGGCATTAATTCCCCAAACTCCATCAGCTGGAGATACAGCATTCAGAACACCTAAGTTTATGGGGGACACCTGAATCAAACTACCACATTCCACCCCTGGCCCTCATGAATTGATAATCATCTGTGATGTAAAATGCAATGCATTCATCTAACTTTAAAAGTCCCTGTAGTTTTTATCAATTCCAATGATGTTCATACACCCCCATAATCCAAAGTCTTTTAACTGAGCCCTAACACCAAAAAATAACCTCCAAATATCCATAATGGCACAGAAAAACATTCACACTGCAAAATATGGCATTGGGCATAGCAAAGAATTACTCAAGCAATACATGATTTAAACAGTCAAACACCAACTGCAGTTCCAAGTCCAACAACTCTAGCCAGTGACAAATCTCCAAGTGTGATAATTCTAACCAGCAACAAGTTTCTGGTATTACAATTCTGTCCCTCCAGCTAGCCTATTCACAGTCCTGAAAAACTTCATCTGGGGCCCGCAGCTATCCTCAGCAGGCATCTTGTGGTCCCAGCAGCTCCACTGTGTCTCCACTGCAATCCACATTTCATCCTCATGGCCACATGACCATGTTGCAAACTCAATCATCCTCTCTTTCCTGCATTACTTATACTCCACAATACAGGTAGGGTGCCAATTCGTTAATGCAGGGGAGAATAAAGCAGACTTTACAGAATAGGACACTCCTTGAGCACTCAGGCCCCTTCAAAAGAGTCTATATTTTCCTGTTGCCCCAGTGTTGGTCAGTTGGCCCGATCTCAATGGTTGTAATCTCTCAAACAATTTGCAGGTGAACAGGCAGCAGTTCACCCAAAGACTTCTCTTTTGGTGCTATATCCCTCTGCTCACACACAGTTCATTTCCACAAAAAGTAACCCTGCACAACTTCTCAGGGCACGGGCATAACTGCAAGCTTTTCACACAAACTGCCTCTAGCCCAGTCCAAGCAAAGCTCTTTGTTACCCTAAGCAAAACCTCACAGTCTTACTGTATTCAGGTCTTGCAGCTCTGACCAGAATAGTCAATCAAGCTTTACTTACAGCACTGCAAACCATCTCTTTGGCCAAGGTTTCAAATCCTTCCACATTTCTCTTGAAAATAATCTTCAAAAGGCCAAAGCCACACCATTAGGTGTCTAGCAGCAATCCCACTTCTTGATACCACTTTACTGTTGCAGTCAGGTTCACATTGCTGGTAGATATCACCCAACCAAGAGCAGCTTCCTGGAAACTGAGGTTTATTTTAGCTTACAAGCTCTAGGGGAAGCTCCACAACAACAGGGGAAAACAATGGCATGAGCAGAGGGTGGACATCACCTCCTGGCCAACATAAGGTGGACAGTAGCAACAGGAGAGTGTGCTAAATACTGGCATGAGGAAACTGGCTATCACATCCATAAGCCCACCCCCAACAATATACTCACTCCAGGAGGAGTTAATTCCCCAAACTTCATCAGCTGGGGATCTAGCATTAAGAACACCTAAATTTATGGGGGACACCTGAACCAAACCATCACAGGTGGAAAGACTGCAAGAGCTACAGGGTGGGAAGGGTATCCTAGACCTTGTTTCCCTCACAGAGACTGGAGCATTCCTGACCCCACAGTGAGTACCTTACCTCCACCGAGGAGAGTTTCAATGGAATGGGCGTGGAGGACAGGGAACATAAGAGTGTATCAGCTGAGGGGAACATGATCAGCATGCAATGTGTTCATAGAGTAACATTCCCAATTTAGTTTGTAAATTTTTAATTATTTATTTATTTACAAGCAGAGGCAGAGAGGAGAGAGGGAGAGAGAGAACGGGAATGGGCATGCCAGGTCTTCTTCCACTGCTAAGGAACTCCAGTTGCATGCAGCACTTTGTGCATCTGGGTTTATGTGGGCTCTGGGGAATCAAACCTGGGTGGTTGAGCTTTGCATGCAAGGGACTTAGCGGTTGAGCCATCTATGGAGCCCCTAACATTCTCAATTTAAAACCTATAAAGTGAGCTGGGCATGGTGGCGCACGCCTTCAGCACTCGGGAGGCAGAGGTAGGAGGATCGCTGAGAGTTCAAGGCCACCCTGAGAATTCAGAGTGTATTTGAGGCCAGCCTAGGCTACAGTGAAACCCTACCTCAAAAAAACCAAAAAAAACCCCCCCAAAAAACCTTATAAAGTGGAAAAGTGTTCTGCGCATGCTCAGAGCAGGGGCGGGTCTGTTGGGAAGGGCTGGGAGGGCGGGGCAAAGAGGACTGCACATGCGCACAGCGCACTGCGCGCACTATGACGTCAGTGCTGAAGGAGGCGCGTCAGCTCCGGGTCTTCCGGTCGCTGTGGAGACGGAGCCCCGCCCAGGGCAGGACCGGCGCCTTGGGACGGGACCTGAGCGGGCTGGGCGGCGCCCGAGGCAGAAGGGGACTGAGCGGTGGACCGCGCGCTGGCTGAGGCCTCAGCCCTCAGGAGACCCAGGCAGGCGTACCGAGGGGCGCCGGGGCTCGGCCGACCGTGGTCTCCTCGCAGGTGAGCCCCGGGCCGCTGCGTCCGCCCTCGGGCGCCCAGCTCCCCTGGTGTGGGACCCGTGGGGCCGCTGCGTCCTGTCCGGGCGGAAGGCCTTCAGGCCCCTCCGCAGCCTCGTCGGGGGCCCTGCGAAGACCCGGGGTCTCGGCAGACCCTGACAGGTCTGGAACCTCTGTGGCCAGCGTCCTGGGAAGTGAGGATGGGGAGAGCCTTCTAGAAGCAGAGGCTCAGGGGGTTGTGAATGTCTCTCCTGGGAGATCATCAGAGCTGTGTTCGTGCTGTGGCCCACAGAGCTTCACGTGTTTGCGGTACAGCGACCTCGTAACTAGAGCTGCGTGATGCTTATGTGGTCAATTTAGTGTCTGATGCAAGCAGGTTCAGTCATAACCGTATCATGTAGATAATAGACTGAACGGATATGCTATGTTTATTCAACGAAGCTTGAGAATAATTGTGATATGTATTATACCAAAGTATAAACCAATAAAACTTATATTGGGGGCCATCTATTCAAACTACCACAGGCATGCAGACCAGGAAGTGAGGTCAGTGTGAAATGGGTTGTATGGTGCCACTTGACTTGGTAGATGGTTTCCTTAGCTGTAAAATAGCTTTTAGTTTCATGAGGTCCTGTTTGTTGTTTGCTTTATTTCTTGCGTAACCAGGGCTTTATTCAGAAAGTCCTTCCATGCAGCTATATCTTGAAGTGTTTTCACTACTTCTTAATATCTACTTAAGAGATTCAGGTCATATGTTGAGGATTGTGATTTATTTGAGGTCTGTTTTCTCCCATGTCTCAGATTTCCACCTTGATGCAGCATGTTTTGTCCCTAGCCAAACTTAAGCTGAATTACCTTGGAGCTTGCCTGGCCATGCCTTCCCCTAGATGGGATCTGGTTTGGTCTTCACATCTCCACTGCCTACCTTGGCCTTGCTTCCCCTGTGAGTTGCACTGGACCTGGCTTGGAATCTCATCCCATCTGCATGGCAGGCTCTTGCCTTCACCGTGGCTTAGCTTGGAATTATTTTCTTGCTTGTCATACATACCATCTTGCCTAACTATATCTTCCCCTGACCTTGCTGGCTTTTGTCTTCACTTAACTAGCCTCCTGGCCATTCCTCTGAACATGACTTATGCCTGCCTTCACTTCCTCCTTGTCCTTCACCTTGCCAGGCCTTGCTTTCCCCATCGCGTGCCTGGCCTTCCATGTCCGGCCCTCCCTGGCCTTCCCTCCCCTTGCAGGCCTTTGCCTTCTCTTGCCCGGCCTGACCTTGTGCTTTGTCCCTTGCCTTCCCATTGCCTGGACTTGGCTTCTTCCTGTCCTTCATTGGTGATGACTCACCCCTGGACTTTCTTCTTGTTTATCCTAGCCTTTTCTCCCTTTTTCCCTCAGCCTGGATTTCCTGACCCCTAACCTTATGTGACTTAGCATTAACCTTTCCTTCCACCTGTCCTTGCCTGGCCCCTTTCCTGGCATTTAGCCTGGCTTGACATTGCCTTCTTCCTTTCCTTGCCTGGCCATGCCCTCCCCTGCCTTGCCTTCCATCTTGCTTGCCCTTCCCCCCATCGTATCCTGCCTTCTTCTTGTGTCTTACTCCTTACTTCTGCCTTGATTTTAGTCTCCTGACTTAGGCTTCCACATTGTCTTGTCTTGTCACCTTTCTTCTGTGTCTTACCTGTGGCTTGTCTGGCTTTGCTTTCTTCTGAATGACTTTTCATTCCATCTTACCTTATTGTGCCTTGCCTTGACTCTTCCTGCTTCATCTTTGCACTTGCCTTATCCTTCTTCCTTGTTGGATCTTGCTTTCCTCCTGTCTCTCCCTGGCCTCCTTCCACCTGCCCTTGCCTTCCTTCTGGCTTGGCTTAGCCTTGGTTCCCCCTGGCTTGGTCTGGATTCTTCCTTGCCTTCCCCTAGCCTGACCTGCCCTTAATTGTCACCATCCATGCTACTCCTCGCCTTCCTTTGCATGTCCAGCCATGTCTGGCCTCTCTTCTCACTCGCCTCCTGGCCTGGCCTTCCTCCTTTCCTTGCACTTCACCTTCCCAGTCTGCTCTTGTCTGGGATGACACAGGACTTGTCTTTACCCTTGCTGTGCACATAGCATTTCTTGGCCAATGTGAGCTCGAGCAAGCCAGGATAGCTTTGTAGTCAACCTTCCATGTTCTTTCCTTTCTTCCAGTGCCCTGGCCTGGCATTGTGTGCACAGTGACTGTGCCTGGATAGCCTATACCCTCACCTTCTCCTTTGTCAGGACTAGCATGCCTTCCCTTGGCCTGGCTTGGCCCGGCCTTTCCTTTTCCTTTGCCTTCCCTGGCTTTCTTCACCCTGTCCTTTATCCCTGGCCTGGCCTTCCCTTCTCCTTCGCTTTACCTGGGTCGTACCTTTCCCCTCCCTTGTCTGGTCTGCCTTCTTTTCATCTAGATTGCCTTCCCTGCCTGGACTTGCCTTCTTCCTTGCCTTCTCCCTTGCCTTCTCCCTGCTTCTTCCTCACCTTCTCTGCCCATGTCTTACATCTTGCCTTCACATTGACAAATGGCCTTGATGTCTCTCTTGATGTAATAGTTGCCCATCAACCTGGACCATTTTCCCCTGTGTTTCCCTGGAGCTTGAATAGGGTTCACCTTAGCCTAGGCTTAGATGGGCATTGCCATTCCCTTGCTGCACATGCCAACATGTCTGTACTTGTCATGGCCCTGGCCTTACTTAACCTTGCATGGCTTAGCCTTCCATCTTGCCTTGCCCATCCTTTCCCCCACTCCCTCCCCTGGCCTTGCCTTCTGCCTTGCCTGGCTTTCACCATATTGATTCTTCCAATCCAAGAACATGGGATGTCTTTCCATTTTCTAGTGTTTTCTGCACCTTCTTGATTGAGTGTTTTAAAGCTTCCATTGTAGAGATCCTTCACTTCCTTGGTTAGATTTATTCCAAAGTACTTTATTTATTTATATTTTATTTTTTTTTAGGCAATTGTGAATGGGAATGATTGCCAGATTTCATCCTCTACATGTTTTTTTGTTAGTGTATAGACAAGCTACTGATTTCTGTGTATTTATATTGTATCCTGCTACATTGCTAAAATTGTTTACAAGCTCTGACAGTTTGCTGGCAGAATCTTTAGGGTCCTTCATATATAGATCTCATACCATCTGCAAATAATGATAATTTGATCTCTTTCTTTCCAATTTGTATCCATTTTATGAATGTCCCTTGTCTTACTGCTATAACTAAAACTTCCAGTACTATATTAAATAAGAGTGGTGTTGCCAGCACTAAATTCATTAGTCCAGAGGTGGATTATGTAGATTCAGTTTACACACTTTATTCCCTCTTCACACATGCTAATCAAGCCAATTCCCTTCCCTTGTTCTCTCAACTATCCTAGCCTCCTGGCCTTAACCCCCTGGAGCACGCACAGTGACTCCACTCCACTTGGTCTGCAGGCAGCAATGTCTGGGCCGAGCCTTGCTCATTTCCATACCAGGCTGCTGAGGGGTCCCACTGGCAGCTGTTCTCATGGTGGGTATCAACACATAGAGAGATGTGGAGTCTGCCTCTCTGAGTTTAGTGACAATTTTTCTGAATCTCTGCTGGAATTCTTATACTAGTTTCCCCCCCCCACAATCATTCTGGCTGCTGATAGCCACCTTACTGTTAGCTCATTTACATATCAGCATGCAGAGAGTCTCTGGTCAGTCTCTGGTCTTGGCCCCTGGTTGCCACTGCTAACTGAGTGCTCCATTTCTATTTCTAACTATTGCTTCTCACAGCTCCCATTTAATTCTAACATCCCAGTTTTATTTCTAATTATTGCTCCTAACAAGTGGGGACAGTGGCCACCCTTGTCTTGTTCCTGATTTTAGTGGAAAAGCTTCTAGTTTTTTCCCATTTAGTATTATGTTGGCTGTAGGTTTGTCGTAAGCAGCCTTTAATATGTTCCTTCCATTCCCAGTTTCTTTAGGACTTTTACCATGAAGCATTGTTGGATATTGCCAATCTCTTTTCTGCATCTATCTATCATGGGATTTTTGTCTTTCATCCAGTTTATGTTGTGTTTTACATTTACAGATTTGTGTATGTTGAACCATCCCTGTATCTCTGGGATGAAGCTTATGTGGATGAGTGGATGATCATTTAGATACATTCTTGTATTCTGCTTGCCAATATTTTGTTGAGAAATTTTACATCTATGTCCATGAGGGAGATTGGGATATAATTTTCTTCTACTTTTTTTTTTCTTTTGGTTCTGTTCTTGTCTGGTTTTGTTATCAGGGTGATGCTGATTTCATAGAAGGAGTTCAGTAGAATTCTGTCCTTTTCTATTCTATGGAAAAGATAGAGAAGCAGTGTATTAGTTCTTCCAAGAATTTCTGGTAAAATTCACCCATGAAGCCATCTGTGCCTGGACTCTTTTTAGTTGGGAGACTTTTTATAACTGCTTGGATCTTCGTACTTGTTAAAGGACTATTTAAGTGAATTATCTCATCTTGATTATTTTGGGTAGGTCATATGAATCAAGGAAATCATCTCTTTCAGATTTTCAAACTTAGAGACATATGTATTCTAAAAGTATGTCCTTATGATTTTCTGAGTTTCTTTGTTATCTGTTGTGATGGTGCCTTTTTCATCTCAAATTTTATAAATTTTTGTCTCTTCTCTCTTTCTTTTGGTCAGATTTGCTATGTATTGTCAATCTTGTTTATCCTTTCAAAGAACCAATTCTTTGTTTCATTGATTCTTTGGATTTTATTTTTTGTTTTATTTCATGATTTTCTGCCACAATATTTATGATTTCTTCCTGCTTGATTTTTGGTTTGCTTTGTTCTTCTTTTCACAAGGCCTTAGTGTGAAACATTAAATTGTTTACTTGTGAACTTTCTAGTCTCTTAATATAAGCATTTAGAGCTCTAAACTTCATTCATTTTTTAAAATTTAATTTATTTTCTTTTCAGCCAATACAGGCAGTTTGGTACCATTGTTTAGGCTCATCCATGATCTACCCCCTCCCATTGGACCCTCCTTGATGATGTAAATGTGCATTGTGGAGTTAGCCCACAGTTATTGGTATGTTAAATGTCTCTGCATATCATGACCCAACATGTGACTCTGACATTCTTTCCGCCCCTCTTCCGCAAAATTTCCCTGAGGAATGTTGGGTTCATTTTTGGTCTGCTTCAGTGATGAGGTGTTGGGGGACTCTGAGGCTCTGGCTCTCTGATTTGGTAGGAGTTTATTTTTCTCTGTGTTGGTCTCCTTCCCCTTTGTACTGGTATCTAGTTCATCAGGAAAACAGCACCCTTGCTTGTTTGGCCAGTTGTCCTTAGTTTTAGTCGGGCCCCTTTTGAGGTATGTTGGGGCAGCTCTCTCCTTAGGATCTGCATCTATCTGAAAAAGAGAAGCAGATTCTCCAATGGAGTGTAAGTTAGCACACGGAAAATTGAGATAACAATTACTTTTTTGATAGAGAGTTTGATAGGTGTAGGCCCTCTTGTAGCCCATGATTGATGGTAGCTTGATATTGGAGAGTGGGCTTATGTTTGGGTATGATTCTGACTTGTTTCCCATCACCAGCTATGAGTCTTGTACCACTGAGGGGATCAGTTAGCCAAATCAAGAGCAGTTCATTCCCCACCATGGCTGTGTGCCACTATTGCACTTGTCTGGGCATCACATCAGGTTATTTGTTGCTAATTAGGTTAGACAATGAGTTGCTTGGACAGATATTGGTCATTTTCCCCAGTCGCCCATGTAGCACCTTCTGGCACTAGACACGCTGACTGTCTGGGGACTGACTCTCTCCTGGCTTCCAGCCATGCCATTCCATTTTACGTGTCAGCTGCGCATGGAGTCTTCAGCAATAGGGTCTTAACCACTGGCCTTTGGTGGGTCATCAAGTACTCTGACAGAAGTCTGTCATTGTTTTGGGAAACCTTGTAGGTTCTCTGATCAAAAGCTCATTGTGGATGGTAGCCCCAAGCTGGAAGTGGGGGTTACAGGTCAGTGCCCACTAAGAAATTGAGGAAAAACATAACTAATATACAAGAGTTAGAGAAGAGCAAGAGAGAGAGGGGAGACGGGGAGAGGGAAGATGAAGTAGATTTAGGTTAGTCTTGATCCTACCCTCTCCAGTGTCTTGTGGTTCAGGTGTTTCCTGTAAGGGTCTAGTGAAGGTTCAGCCATTTGGTCAGTCTTTTAGGAAGTAGAATTTTATGGTACCATTGCTGTTTGGGTCCGGATTACTGTTTTCCACCCTTTGATTCCCTCCCTGCCCTCCCATCCATCTTGTTGTCTAGTCCATGAGGTGCTTGCTGGGTATGTAAGGCATCTTGGGCAGATTCCGGTTAGGTGTTGCAGATGAGTGAGACTATCTGTGATTTTTTTTTCTGTGATTGGGGAAGTTCGCTGAGAATGATCTGTTGCAGGTTCAACCATTTTTCCTCAAATTTCTTTGTGTCGTTTTTTCTTACTGCTGTATAGAATTCCATTGTGTAGATACACCACATCTTTGTTATCCATTCTTCTAATGATGGACATCTGGGTTGATTCCAGCTTTTAGCTATGACAAATTGAGCCACTACAAACATGGTTGAGCAAATCTCTCTGGCCTGTGGTTTGAAGGTTTTAGGGTAGATGCCCAGTAAGGGTATAACTGGGTCTGTTGGTATTTCTATAGTCAGCTTTTTCAGGAGTCTCCATATTGCTTTCCAAAGTGGTTGTACCATCCTGCATTCCCACCAATAGTGAATGAGTGTTCCTGCTTCTCCATATCCTTGCCAGCATTTATTTTAATTTGATTTTTTGATGTTGGCTATCTTTATTGTGGTAAGGTGGAATCACATAGTTGTTTTAATTTGCATTTCTCTGATGATTAGGGATGACGAACATTTTCTTAAGTGGGTGTTTTCCATTTGTATATCTTCCTCTGTGAATTGCCTGTTCAACTCTGTGCCCCATTTTGTGAATGGGGTATTTGCCTTCTTATTGTTTAGACTTTTGAGTTCTTTGTAGATTTAGAGATTAGGCCTCTATCAGTTGGATAACCTGCAAATATTTTCTCCCATTCTGTGGGTATTCTATTGGCTTTGCTTATTATATGCTTGTCTGTAAAGAAACTCTTCAGGTTCATATGATCCCATTGGTTGAGTGACTGT
The DNA here is from genome assembly GCF_020740685.1 of Jaculus jaculus. Classification (NCBI taxonomy): domain Eukaryota; kingdom Metazoa; phylum Chordata; class Mammalia; order Rodentia; family Dipodidae; genus Jaculus; species Jaculus jaculus. The sequence continues at coordinate 1,034,610 of NW_025423493.1, forward strand.
TTAAGCACTTGAGCCACTGGGGTTTTGTTCAGGAAGTCTTTTTCCATTCCTATATCATGGAAAGTACTTCCTACATTTTCTTCCAGTAGTATTAGAGTTTCTGGTCTTATGTTGAGGTCTTTGATCCATTTGGATTTGAGTGTAGTGCATGGTGAAATGTGTCGATCAAGTTTTAGTTTCCTGCATGTGGTTATCCAGTTTGTCCAGCACCATTTGTTGAAGATGCTATCTTTTTTCCAGCCTATATTGTTCGGGCCTTTGTCAAATATCAAGTAGCTATAGTTGCTTGACCCAAAATCCGGGTCCTCAAGTCTATTCCATTGGTCTTTACTCCTGTTTTTATGTCAGTACCATGCTGTTGTTATTACTATGGCTTTGTAGTATAGGTTTAGATCAGGTATGGTGATGCCACCAGAGGTATTTCTTTTGCTGAGGATATGTTTAGATATGCGAGGCCTTCTGCCTTTCCATATGAAATTTGAGATCATTTTTTCTATCTCTGTGAAGAACACTGTAGGGATTTTAATTGGAATTGCGTTAAATCTATATATTGCCTTTGGTAGGATTGTCATCTTCACAATGTTAATTCTGCCTATCCAGGAGCATGGGAGGTCTTTCCATCTTCTCCAGTCTTCCTTAATTTCTTTTTTGAGAGTTTTTATATTTTCGTTGTATAGATCTTTTACTTCCTTGGTTAATGTTATTCCAAGGTATTTTATTTTAATTTTTTTTGCTATTGAAAATGGGACTTTGCCCTTTATTTCTTTTTCTGTATCTTTGTCATTTGCATACAGAAATGCTACTGATTTTTGTGCATTGATTTTGTATCCTGCTACTTTGCTATAGGAGTTAATCACCTTCATGAGTTTTGGGATGGAGTCTCTCGGGTCTCTTACATATACAATCATGTCATCAGTGAATAGAGCTAACTTAACTTCTTCCTTTCCAAATTGTATCCCTTTTATTTCCTTCTCCTGCCTTATTGCTTGAGCTAGGACTTCAAGAACTATATTGAAAAGCAGAGGTGAGAGAGGACATCCCTGTCTTGTTCCTGATCTCAATGGGAATTCCTCCAGTCTCTCTCCATTAAGTATTATTTGGGCCTTTGGAGCTTTGTATATTGCCTTTATTATGGTAAGATGTGAACTGGCCATGCTGATTCTCTCCTACGTTTTGATCATGAAGTGATGTTGTATCTTGTCAAAGGACTTTTCTGCATTTATCGAAATGATCATGTGGTGTTTATGTTTAATCTTGTTTATGTGGTGTATTACATTGACAGATTTTCGTATGTTGAACCACTCTTGTGTTCCTTGGATAAAGCCCACTTGGTCAAGGTGGATAATGCTTTTGATTTGTTGTTGGATTTGATTTGCGAGTATTTTATTCAGGATCTTTGCATCTATGTTCATTAGGGAAATAGGCCGGTAGTTTTCTTTTCTTGTGGCATCTCTGCCTGGTTTTGGGATTAGGGTGATACTAGCTTCATAAAAGGAGTTGGGTAGCTTTCCCTGTTCTTCAATTGTGTGGCACAGTTTTAGAAAGATTGGTTTGAGTTCTTCCATGAAGGTTTGATAAAATTTGGCTGGGAATCCATCTGGTCCTGGACTCCTCTTTTCTGGGAGGTTTTTTATTACTTTTTCAATCTCCATGAGTGTGATGAGTTCATTGAGGTGATTAATCTGCTCTGAGTTTAGCTTTGGTATGATGTGTTCTCATTGTCATTCAATTCCAGGAATTTTGCAATTTCATTTTTTATTTCATCCACTATCCACTTATTGTTTAAGAGTGTGCTCTTCAGTTTTCAATTGCCGTTGGGATTCTTGGTCGTTTTTTTTGTTGTTGATATCTAGGAATATAGCGTTTTGATCTGAAATCATGCCCGGAATTATGTCGATTTTCCTAAATATGTGGAGCCAGTCTTTGTGACCCAGTATATGGTCTATTTTAGAGAATGTTCCAAGGGCTGCTGAGAAGAATGTGTAGTCCGTTGATTTGGGATGGAAAGTTCTGTAAATGTCCATTAGGTCTAAGTGTTCTATGGTTTTGTTGATCTCTCTTACTTCCCTGTTGAGTTTCTGTTTGGATGATCTGTCTATTACTGATAATGGCGTGTTAAAGTCCCCAGCTATGATAGTGTTCGTGGTTATTTCTGTTTTATTGTCAAGTAGGTTTTGTTTTATGAACTGTGGTGCCCCTGTGTTTGGTGCATACATATTTATGATTGTAATATCCTCTTGATGGATTGTTCCCTTTATAAGTAGGAAGTAGCCTTCTTTGTCTTTTTTGATTGTTTTTGGTTTCAAGGCCATTTTATCTGATATTAATATAGCTACCCCTGCTTGTTTCTTATTCCCATTTGATTGGAATATTGTTTTCCACCCTTTCACCCTGAGGAGGTTTCTGTCTTTAGTGGTAAGGTGGGTTTCTTGAAGGCAGCAGATTGAGCGGTCTAATTTTTTGATCCACCCTGTTAGCTTGTGTCTCTTGATGGGTGAATTAAGGCCATTAATATTTAGTGTGATAACTGTGAGATTTGATTTGATCCCTGCCATGTTGTGGTGGTAGAGGTGTGTTGATATTTTCATGAAATTTGAAATTTTTTGTATCTACTCTGGGTTTGGTTGTTGTGATCTGCTTCTTGTAGGCATTTGTGTTTAATTGTTTGTTTCTTCTCTGTGGAGAATTTCCTGGAATATTTTCTGTAGGTTTGGTTTTGTGTTCATATAATTGTAAAGGTGAGTTTTGTCATGGAAAGTTTTCCTTTCACCATTTATTATAAGGGAGACTTTTGCCGGGTAGAGTAGTTTGGGTTGGAAGCCATAGTTTCTTAGAGTTTGGAGAGTTTCATTCCAGGCCTTTCTAGCTTTCAGGGTTTTCATTGAGAAGTCTCAAGTAATTCTGATGGGGTTTCCTTTGAAAGTGGCATGCTGTTTTTCCCTAGCTGCTTTTAGGATTTTCTCTTTTGTGTCATTGTTCAGAGTCTTAATGATAATATGTCTTGGGGAGTTTCTCCTTTGGTCTAGTCGGTTAGGAGTTCTGTTCACTTCTTCTATCTTGATGGGCCTTTCTTTTAAGAGACGGGGGAAGTTTTCTTCAATTATTGGGTTAAAAAATTTTTCCATGCCTTTGGTCTGAAATTCTTCTCCTTCTGGTATTCCAGTGATTCTGATATTAGGATGTTTAAGTGTATCCCACAATTCCCTCATGTTCTGTTCACAGGAGCTTTTGAACTTACTGAAATTTTTGAACTCTCGAACTGTTCCTTCCATCCTGTCTTCCAGATCAGAGTTTCTATCTTCCACTTCGCTGACTGTATTCTTGAGAGCCTCTATCGAGTTTTGGCCTTGGTCAATTAAGTTTGCATTTTCTACTACTTTCCTATGTATCGCTTCCATCGCTCTGTCCAGCTCCCTTTTCATCTCATTTTCTGATTTTCTTGATGATTATTGGAAATCATCCTTGCATTTCTTTGTTTTCATTTAGTGTGGCCAGCTGACTTTTAAGGTCCTCTTTTTTTTTTTTTCACTCTCCCTCAACTCTCTTAGCTTTCTTTGAATTCCTTCCAGTGTCTTATCATATTGCTCTAGCTTAGTGATGATAGCATCCACACGATTATCTGTCCTTTGTAGCTTTCCTGCAAGTTCTAGCAGTAGGTTGGTCAGGGTTGCATTGCTCATAGCTTCCACTTGATGTTCTGATCCTAAACACTCTTCTATGTTTTGGTTAGATGTAATCCTTGTTGGACTGGTGATCTGTCTGGATTTTCTTGCATTTTATTTTTCATGTTATTTCTTTTGTGCTGTGGTCTACCCATGTCAGTGTATGGGCAGGTAGGTGGGTGGAGCAGCCTGGGATCTAGCTCAATGAGAATCCAAGGCAGCCTGGGCCAGTTGCAAGCAGCCTGGGTTTTTGCTTTCTCTTGCCAGAGCCTCATATCTACTGCCTGACAGGGGCGCCAAAGTTGCCTGAATTCCCACCCAGTAATGCACCAATACTTCCTGTCTTCGAGCTTGAAAGGGGACAGAGGTAGCAAGCCCTGAAGCTGCCCAAACTCTGGCTGGGAACACTGGGATCTGCAAACAGTGTGCGCTCTCCCGCCTCAGTGTAGTGGGTGATGGGTGGTGACGGACACGTAGGAGATGTCACCTGAGCTGGCGCTAGTGAGTCAGTGTGGACTTGTGTGGCCCTTGTTGTGGGACTGGGCCCGCTGCACGTGCATTTGTAGTGCAGAGGCAGCTGATGCAGGCACGGTATCGGGACACAGCAGAGGCTTGCCGGTGGGCACGTGATCGGAGCACAGAAGCAGGGGTCTGGCATCCACTTAATCGCGTCAGAGGTGGTTCCCATGGGTGTGCTTATCAAGCACTCTCTGGTGGGCTGGCGTGCGCGATGGGCTGGCAGGCCCGCTTGGGGCGCAGGGTGCACCGGCCGTATGGGGTGGTAGACTACCCACCCGAGGGAGGATCCGTGTTTCCCTGTTTTTCCCCACTCTGTGCCCTCCCACTTGCAAGAAGACCCTGATAACCCTTAAATTTCTTGCCTTTCTTTCCACGCTATCTGCAGCGCAGCTAGGCGGTCGCCATCTTGGCCGGAAGTCTCTATAAATTTCATTCTTACAACTGTCTTCATTGTGTCTCATAGGTTTTAGTATGTTGCATTCTCATTATCATTTGAGTCTATGAATTTATTGATTTCCTTTTGATTTCTTCAGTGACCCATTCATTATTCAATAGTGTATTGTTTAATCTCAGTGAATTTCTGTATGCTCTGTAGTTGTTCTTGTTGTTGATTTGTAGTTTAACCCTATTGTGGTCAGATAGAGTACAAGGGATTATTTCAGTTTTCCTGTATTTGTTAGGATATGCTTTGTGTCCTATTATGTGGTCTATTTTAGAGAAAGTTCCATGTGCTGCTGAAAAGAATGTGTATTCTGCAGCATTTGTATATATGTTTTGTGGATATTTCTAAGGCCATTTGTTCCATGACATCATTTAATCCGGATGTCTCTCTGTTTATTTTTAGTCAGAAAGACCTGTCAATTGATGAAAGTAGGGTATTGAAGTCACACACTGCAATTGTGTTTGGTGTTATCTGTAACTGTAAGTCTAATTGTGCTTATTTGATGAAATTGGGAGCAACCATGCTAGGTGCATATACGTTTAGGATGGTAATGTCCTCCTATTGGAGTGTTCCTTTAATCAGTTTGACTTGATCTACTTTATCCATCCTCAGTAACATTGGTTTGAAGACTATCCTGTCAGATATTAGGATAGCAACCACTGCTTGTTTCCTAGGCCCATTTGCTTGAAATACCATTTTCCTTCTTTTTACCCTAATACATAGTCTATCTCTTATTAGCAGATGAGTTTCCTGGAGGCAACAAACAGTAGGATCCTGCCTTTTAATCCAGTCTTCAAGGTCGTGTCTTTTGGTTGGGGCATTGAGACCATTGATATTAATGGTGATTATTGATGGATATATGTTCATTCTCACCATTCTTCTTGTTTTATACTGCTTCCTGCTTTCTCTTGACTCTCTTGTTTAAACTGTTATTTGGGTATGATTTACTTTTTCCTATTTCTTCATGTGTGTACTTTGCTTTCTCTTCAGCATGATGAATCCTTCAAGTATTTTATGTAGATCTGGCTTAGTTGTTATAATTCCCTTTAGCCAGTTCCCATTGTGGAATGTCCTTATTCTCCATCAATTTGGATAGATAGCTTTGTAGGATGAAGTTATTTTTGTTGACAGTTGTTTCCTTTCATAACTTGAATTATATTATTAAAAGCCCTTCTGCTTTTTAATGTTTGTGTTGAGTAACCTGCTGTTATTCTGATGGGCTTGCCTTTGTAGGTGACTTGCTTTGTCTCTCTAATATAATTTCTTTGATTTGCATGTTTAGATGTTTAATTATAACATGATGGGAGAAGTTCTTTCCATGTTTTGTCTGGTTGCTGTTCTAAAAGCTTCCTAGATCTGCACTAGCATATCTTTCCCAATTTGGGAGAAATTTTATCCTATGATTTTGTTGAGAATGCCCACTATACCTTTGTATTGAAATTCTTCTCCTTCGACTATACCGTGGGTTCTGATGTTTGATGTTTTCATATTGTCCCAAATATTTTGAAATTCACATTCATACAATCCTATATTTTGTCTTTCTCTTTGTTGGACTGTATTAGATCTTCCACCTGGTCTTTTTGTTTAGATATTCTGTTCTCTCATTCATCCATTCTACTAGTGAGACTTTCCACAAACTTTCCAAGTTTTTTATTTGTCTTACTGTGTTTTGCAGGGCTAGTATTTCTTCCCAGTCTTTCTTCAGTATTTCTATTTCCCTACTCATGTCTTGGAATGACCTCCATCTTTCATTAAGCTGGTTTCCTTTGTTCTCTTGGGATTCCTTCAGCAGTTTTTTTTTGTTTTGTTTTTCTTTTTGTTTACTTCTTTGATTTCCTCTTTGATCTCTGCAAGTATAGATAAAGTCATGTTTTTGGATTCTTTGTCAGGATTTCATCTAAAACAGTCTCACTTGGGGTCATTTCAGATGGATTAATAATTTGTGTTAGGATTGTATTGCCTTGATTGTTTGTGTTTCTTGTATCATGATGTAGCCATTTTTGCATCCTGAGTTGATTTGTTGTTTGGGTTTTATAGTTATGTGCAGTGCTCTTTGACTTGGGAATCCAACTTTATATACCCTCAGGGTACGTGTTGAAGGCGCAAGGTATAGCTCTTATACTCCAGTCCAACCACAGAAGTAATCCTGTGTGTTCAGTGTGCCTGTTATTCAAGTATTCTAGTGTGATGGATGAAACAGTTTCCTGGCAAGTTCTAAAATTCAACTGAGCAATATACATCCACATTCAAGAAAAACCAGCACAGAGTATACAAGTGTGAGGATTAAAACAAACGTATCACCTTATAAAATCTCTAAGGGTATATTTTGCTCTACGCTCTTAAACTTGTACACTGGGAGGTGGAGTTTTCTGTTCTGAAATGGATTTCAGGTCAGCCTGGGTCTGAATCTAACCCTGTCTCTAGTAATGACAAAGGAAAAAGACGAAGGCCCTATGAATCTGAAAGCATCAAAGGCAACAGTAGTCAACCTCCTAATACAGCTTCATTGAGAATGAATATATAGAAGAATATATAACCTGTAACCTACCCTGACATGGAAAAAGTGATAAGTACTTCCAGTGCAGGCCTATGTACCTGCTTTGTGTGTGTGTGTGTGTGTGTGTGTGTGTGTGTGTGTGTGTCAGTCAGCCTCATTATCTCTTGAGGTGGCTTCCAGTCTCACCAATGCTGAGTGCTCACCTCAAACCCACTGGTTTGTGATGCGGATCTGGTGTTCTGATAAGCTGTGCTGGATTTCCAGCCACTGGGGTTAAATGAGTTCTCTGGAATTGCACAGCTTTGATGGCTGGGGCAGGGGAGAGTGCAGAAAGCCTGGCATTTACTGGAACTGCTTAGCTGGTCCTACCTGTATCCCCTTTACCACCTCCTCAGCTGGTCTCTGCTGTCTCCCCTTGAGGTTTCTTGACTTTGCAAGGTGGCTGATAAGGTTGGAAAACACCCTTGCTTGGCCTCTGCTCCTGCATCCTGGCACTGGGCCAGACCATGTGGGTGCACGGGTTGCATGGATTGGTGCCACAAGTGCCTTGGCAGGATTCTGGCCAGTTTCCTCCTTCCTGGTAGATATGGTCTCTCCTACTTCTCTGCTGTGGCTGATAATAAACTATACCTTCACTTTTCAGAAAGAGTTTGTATTTTGGTATGGTTTTGCTTAAATCCCTCCCTGGGCTGGTTTGGCGTGACTTGTAATGCTGCTATCTTACCCGGAAATCCCTAACTAATTTTTACAGATAGATAGCATGTCACTGAAGCTCAGGCTGATATGAAACTCACTCTGTCACTCAGGCTGGTCTCCAACAGTGATCCTCCTTCCTCAGCCTTCCAAGTGCTGGGTTTAAAGTTGTGACCCTCCTGTGTGGCTAACTTAACTGATTTTCTGCCATATTTTTCCAGGGCTTGAGCTACTGTCCCTGCTTAAAATCATGGAGCTCTCTGAACCTGACAGTTCAGAGAAGTCTGTCTTATAAGCTAATGGCATGACTGGCAGCAAGGAGGGGACTGTCTGAGGGGCATGTCCATGATGAAAGATCAGGGATCATGTGCACAGTGCCAGTGCCCTTGAAGAAAGCAGTGGGGCTCCATGCACCCCCACATCTCAGAGGATTTTATATTCAGAAACAGAAGCAGTACTCCTGTGCTTTCCAACTTTCTTGGATCCTCGGCTGTACTTATTTCCTGGGACATGATGCACAAAGTGGCACATGCATCTGGAGTTCATTTGATGTGGCTGAAGACTCTGGCATGCCCATTTTCTCTCTCAAATGAAAAGAAAGAAAGATACAAAAGGCTCTGTAGACCATTATTATTAAAATTAAAAGATAAACATTTAAAATACTGACAAGTCCTACAAAGTTTGTAGCAATGTATTATAAGAAGACCCTCATGGAACAGCCTGCCCCTGCCTAGAGAAGGAGAGTAAGATAGACAGAGGCTTTGCCTCACCCCTCAGGAGATGCCCAAATGACTCTTGAGAATGTGGCCTAAGAATAACTTGGTCACTCCTCCTAAGTAAGCACACTGCATGAAGATGGTGTCCCCTGCTGGTGACATTGCACTCCACCCCCACCATCAGCCTTGCAGTGCCTTCCTGTGTGTCCAGCATTGACCATAGTTTCCTGTGGAGCAGGTCTTCAGCTACAGAGCAGGTTCAGGTGGAAAATATGTAGAGGTCTCCTACCAAGCCATGCAAATGTGGTCTATTCATGCACAGATCAAGACCCGTCAACATTTTAAAAACTTATTTATTTTTATTATTTAGGAGAGAGGGAGAAAGAGGAAGAGTGAGAGGGGGAGAGGGAGGGAGAAATAGAGAATTAGTGTTCCAGGGCGGGCCTTAGCTACTGCAAACAAACTCCAGACACATCACTTTGTATATTTGGCTTAAGTAGGATCTGGGATATTGAACCTGGGTCTTTAGCCTTCATAGACAGGTGCCTTAACTGCTAAGCCATCTCGGTACCCTGAATTTTTTTTTTTTTTTTGTAAACCTAAGAACACTAAGTGCAATCTTTTTACGTTCTGTTGATCCATATTCTTTTTTTTTTTTGTTATTTTTATTTACTTATTTGAGAATGACAGATAGAGAAAGAGGCATATATAGAGAGGGAGAAAGAATGGGCATGCCAGGGACTCCAGCCACTGCAAATGAACTCCAGATGTGTGTGCTTCCTTGTGCATCTGGCTAACGTGGGTTCTGGGGAATCGAGCCTCAAACCAGGGTCCTTAGGCTTCACACGCAAGTGCTTAACTGCTAAGCCATCTCTCCAGCCCCTGTTGATCCATATTCTTGCCAGCCTTTGGTCATGTAATTCTTCCAAAGGTCTGCATAGTAATAATCTTCAGTGGCATGTAATTTGAATTTGAATTTCTGTGATTAATAATAATGGTGAACAACTGGATTGGTTTTCAAGTTAGGGTCTCTCTCTAGCCCAGGCTGACCTGGAAATAACTCTGTAGTTCCAGACTGGCCTTAAACTCATAGTGATCCTCCAACTCTGCCTCGTAAGTGCTGAAATAAAAGATGTGTACCACCACTCCTGGTGAACTTCTGAGTTCTCCTCTTCCTCCTCCTCACTCCCCTGTTTCTCTTTCTGTTCCTTCTCTTCCATCTCTTGTCTTCCTCCTCATGTGGCTTCTTTTGCTGTTTGTCCTCCACCTTTTTTCTTCTGCTGATGGCTTTATGTAGACACAGGAATCAAACCTAGGTCTTTAGGTTTTGTAGGCAAGTGACTTAGCTGCGGAGCCATCTCTCTAGCTTCTGCATGGGATAATATTAATAGAATGGATTTTGTGAGCACTTTATTTGCTATTAAACTCTGAACATCTTAGAGATATTTTCTAATGAAATGAAGGCATTAAATAATGAAACTGAGAAAGTGGCCATTATACCAGATATGACTGATATGTTCCCATTATTTTAAAAGTAATGCTCACATTTATTTGTCATATCCTCTGGTATTTGAATGTAAAATGTCCCTCACAGGTACATGTGTTTGGGATTAAGCATTATATTTTCTCCCCAGGTTATAGAGCTATTGCTAGGTAGAGTCTTGTTGGAGATGGTGTACTGCTGGGAGAGGCCCTTGAGATTTTTAACCTCTATCCACCTTGCCAGTGCTAGCTTACTCTTGCTGCTTCCTCCAAGCTGAGGTGACAAAAGGTCACATGCTGTGTGTTCTTGCCATGCTTTCCCTGCTATGGTAAATTTTTTCCTTAAAACTTTAAGTTGAAATAAATCATTTCCTTCTGGTCAGGAAAAGAAAGAAAATATGAAAGAGAGAGAGAGAGAGACAGACAGACAGGAGGAAATTAAGGTTAGGCTTCATCTCACCCTCTCTAGGGCCAGTTGATTCAAATGTTCCCTCTAAGGTCCTGATGAGGGTTCAGCCTATTGGTGTGTCTTCCAGACTATAGGATTAAAAAAAAATTTTTTTTGTTCATTTTTATTTATTTATTTGAGAGTGACAGAGAGAGAGAGAGAGGCAAATAGAGAGAGAGAGAGAGAGAATGGTCACTCCAGGGCCTCCAGCCACTGCAAACGAACTCCAGATGCGCGCGCCCCCTTGTGCATCTGGCTAACATGGGTCCTTGGGAATCGAGCCTCGAACCGGGGTCCGCAGGCTTCACAGGCAAGCACTTAACCGCTAAGCCATCTCTCCAGCCCCAGACTGTAGGATTTTATGGTACCAGTTTCATTTGGGTCCAGTTTTGTGTCTCCCCAACCCTAACTCTCCCCTCCTGCCCCTCTCTCCCTATTGTCCAGTCCTCGAGGTGCCTATTAGGTATGTCAGCATCTTGGGCTGATCCAGGTTAGTAGCTACAGATGAGTGAGATCATGCAACAGTTGTCTTTCTGTGATTGGGTGAGTTGACTGAATATGATCTGTTCCAAGTTAGACCATTTTTCTGCAAATTCCATTGTGTCATTTTTTTCTTACTACTGTGTAGAATTCCATACAACATCTTGGTTATCCATTTGTCTAATGATGGGCACCTGGGTTGATTCCATTTCTTAGCTATTATGAATTGAGTAGTTGTAAACATGGTTGAGCTCTGAACTGAGGCATGGAGCATTTAGGGTAAATGCCCAGGAAGGAAATAACGGAGTCTGTTGTTAAGTCTCTAGTCAACCTTTTAAGGAGGCTCCATATTGTTTTCCATAGTGGTTGTACAATCTTACATTCCCACCAATGGTGAATGAGTGTTTCTGTTTCTTCTCCTCCTCACCAGCATTTGTTTTCATTTGATTTTTTTTTTTTTTTTAATGCTTGCTATCCTTACTGGGATAAGGTGTAATTTCATAGTTGTTTTCATTTGCATTTTCTTGATGATTAGGGATGGTGAACATTTTCTTAAGTGTGTGTTGCCATTTGTATTTCTTCCTCTGTTCAGAGAACTGCTCAGTTCTCTGCCCCACTTTGTGAGTGGGTTGTTTGATTTTTTTTTTTTTATACGTTTTTGAGTTCTTTTTAGATTCTAGAAATTAGGCCTTTGTCAGTTGTGTAGCCAGCAAAATTTTCTCCAATTCTGTGGGTGGTCTCTTGGCCCTGCTTATTGTATGTCTGAAAAATCTTTTCAGCTTCATGAGATAATGATTGAGTGATTGTTTAACTTTCTGAGCTACTGGAGTTTTGTTAAGGAAGTCTTTTCTCGTTCTTATATTGTGGAAAGTTCTATTTTTTCTTCCATTAGTAGTCAAGCTGCCAGTCTTATATTGAGTCTTTGGTCCATTTGGGCTTGATTTTTGTGCATAGCAAGATGTGTGGGTTTAGTTTCATTTTTCTGCATATGGTTATCCAGTTTGTCCAGCACCATTTGTTGAAGATGATGTCTTTTCTCCAGTGTACATTACTAGAGCCTTTGCTGAAGATCAAGTACCTGTATTTACTTCATGTAAAGTCTGGATCCTCAATCCTGTTCCATTGGTCTATAATCCTGTTTTTAACAGCACCTGGGTCCTTAGGCTTCACAGGCAAGTTCCAGCCACATTTTTGTGTTTGAGAGATAGCAGAAGGAAAAGGAAGCAGAAAGGAAGACAGACAGAGAAAGTAGGTACACCACTGCCTCCAACCAGTGCAAATGAACTCCAGATGCATGTGCCACCTTGTGCATGTGCATTATGTGGGTACTTCAGAATCAAACCTGGGTCCCTAGACTTTGCAGGCAAGTGCTTAAAGTACTATGCCATCTTTCCAGCCAAGTTTGCTGGTTCTTTGTTGAGTATTTTTACATCTGTATTCACTAGGGAAATTGATCTACTAGTATTTGTTCCTTCTGATGTTTTTATCTCATTTTGGCCTGAGCTCAATACCAGCTTCATTAGAATGAGCTTGGTATGGTTCCCTTCCTTTCTGTTTTGTGGAACAGGTAATGGTGATAGATTTTTTTTCTTAAATTTTTGGTGGCATTTGTCAGTGAATTTGTTTGGCCACAGGATTTTCACTTTGAAAAACTTCTAAGTACTGATTTAAAAAAAAAAATGCTTGGTATGGGTCTTTCTAAACAATTTATATGTTTTTGATTTATTTAGTTCTAATTCTTATTGACTGCTTCCATAATTACAGACAACAAAACCATGATAATTCCCTTCTTACCTGCACTTTTCCCTTAAAACCTACCATCCATTTTCCCTTCCCCCTCTCAATTAGTCTTTTGTTTTGTTTAGGTTTTTGAGGCAAGGTTTCACTCTAGCCCAGGCTGACATGGAATTTACAATGTAGTCACAGGGTGGCCTTGAACTCATGGCAGTCTTCCTACCTCTGCCTCCCAAGTGCTGGAATTAAAGGCATGCATCATCATGCTCAGCTACTCTCTTATTTTGAAGTCATCATCTTTTCCTCCTGTGATAAAGGTCTTGTGTAGGTAGTACTAGGCACTGTGAGGTAATGGATATTCAGACCATTTCGTGTCTGGAAGATTGCCTTGAAAGTAGACCTACCTTTTTTCTTTTTCTTTTTGGCTCTCATTCTTTCCACCATTTTTTCTGCAATGAACCCCGAGTTTTAGAAGATGTGATAGACATGTCTTAGTGCTAAACACTCCATTGTCACTTGTCAGAATTATTGTAAGTTTTGACTCATTCCAGTGGTCACTGCCATCTGCAAAAAGAAGCTTCTGTAAACAAAAGTGAGAGTAGTATTAATATATGGGTATAAATATTAAAATAGTGGTAAACAACAGTTTTGTGAGCATAATATATTCATTTAACCAGACAATAGCAAGCATTACTCCCCTAGGGCTCATGGCATCCCCCCTCAATAGACTTCTGACAAGGTTTTCAGTACTGGACATATATTCCCTTCTGTGGAGCAGTTAGTTTTTCCCATAACAGCCATGCCACTCTTGTACCAGTTGGCATATTTAGCCTGTCTGATTAGTCTTAAGCCTTGCATTGTCCTCTGCTGTTTATCACTGTTGATGACTTCTCTCTCCCATAGGAATGCATGCAGCATAAGCTTTTTCCAGCTTTCTGTCAGCTATTTTACAGAGGAGAAGTTTTCATCTCACTTGCACCTTTATTTTTGAGTGACCTGCAGCCCAAGCATGTGGAGTCTTCAGCAGTAAGGTCTTACTACTTTTTGTTATAATTTTGAGAGGATGCTTTAGTTTAGAATTTATGCAGTTTTTTCTTGATTTTTTTCCATTTTATTTTGTTTAATGTGTACAATTTTGTTTGAAATATTTTATTCTCTATTTATAAACATACTTCATTTTGGCTTAGCTTTTTCCTATCTCTTATCAGTTCTGTTGTTCCTCTTCTACCTTGATTTTACACTTCTACATTCAGTATTTTGCCTTTGCCTTTCAGATTACTTACCCTCTGCTACTTTCTCTACCTTATTCCCTTGAGACTTCATTTTTCCTCTCTAATAGGCTCCTTTCTAATTTTCTGTAACCTACATTCTATTTCCCACAATAACACACATACACAGTGGTACTCAGCTAGCTTCAGCATATGAGAGAGTACTTGCAGTGCTTACAGTTTGATGTCTGGTTTATCTTACTTCCTATAACATCTTCAAGTTACATCTGTTCCCTAGAAGATTTTATATTTATATGATTGAATAGAATTTCATTATGTATATTTATAACATTTTCATTATTAATTCCTCAATTGATTTTCTCTAGGCTGGTTCAATTTCCTTTCTATTGAGAGGGGTTCAGCAATAAACATGGCTGAAAGAAATGTTTCTGTAGTTGGTGTAGAGTCAATTGAGAATGTGTTCAGCAGAGTTATAGTTGGCTCACATAATAGCTCTATGTTTAGGTTTCTAGAAATTTCTACAGGCCTTTCCAAAATGGCTACACCAGTTTTGTTCCATGAGGAGTGCACAGGTGTTCCTCCTCTCATACTCAATAGCATTGTTTGTCATTTGATTTCCTTTTCACAAATATTTACTTATTTGTGAACAATGGTAGAGAGTGTATATGGGCATGCCAAAATTTCTTGTCACTGAAAACAAACTCCAGATGCATATACCCCTTTGTACATCTGGATTTACATGAGTACTAGATAAATGAAATTGGACTTAGGAGCTTTACAACCAAGTAACATTAACTGTTTAGCCATCTTCCCAGGCTCCTCATTTGATGTCTTGATCATAGCCATTCCAACCAGAGTAAAGTGGAATCACAAAGTATTTTTAATTTGTATTCCATGACACATAAAAATCTGGAATGCTTTTTCAGACACTTATTGCTATTTTTACTTCTTTTGAGAATACTTTGTTAAACTCCATAGCCTATATTTTGATTGGGTAGTTTTATTTGTTTTCAGTTATTGAGTTCTTTGTATACCTAAGGTAAGAGCTTCCTGTCAGGCATATAGCAAGCAATGATAGTCTCACATTTTAAGGCTGCTTTTTTCACCTGCTTGGCTGTTTCCTTTCCTGTAAAACGGTGTTTTTGTTTTTTGTTTTTTTTTTTTTTTAATTTTGTGATTTTCCATTGGTCAAATATTGACCTTATTTTCTTGGCATAAAAAAATAACCCAAGTTTGAAAGGTCTGACCCATTTATACATTATGAAGTGCTTCCCCAACATTTTCCTCCAGCAGTTTCATTGTTTCAGGTCTCACATTATGGTCTTTGATGCACTTGTAGTAGACTTTTGTGCAATGTGAGAGAAAAGAATCAATCTTCATTCTTCTGCTTTTGAATTTCCAGTTTTCCCAGCACCATTTGATACAGAGGCAGTTTTTTCTTCAGTGAGAAATTTTGGCATTCTTCATTTGTTAAAGAAGCTCTCTTGATGGTGGACTAGAATGATCAAGTTCCAGATGGTAGCAAATACCTGGGCCACCCAAGACACATCAGAATGACAGGAACTAAAAATAAATGTCAGGAACTGAAAGCATAGGGCGAATAGTCTCTATTACACCTGACAGACACAGTCCAGAAAACATTATAAAGCAGTGGATTAAATGAGTGCTAATCTCATTTCTAGCCACAGAACCATCTCCAAGGAGATGGCAGTAGACAATGAAGATATTCAAAACCTCATCAAAAAGCAAAGAAAATACAAGGCTGCTACAAGCTCACCATGAAAGGAGACTTCTACCATGTCCTCAAAGGTTTGGCGAACATTGAAAAGAAAAGGTACAGGATACAAGAACCACAAGATGGGAAGGCATATTGTGAGGAAAGACTGTTAGAGACACAAGGGAAAGGCATACTGTGAGGCATTATCCACCCCACAGGAAACCACTTGTGCATTGACGATCCACAGTGATTACCAGTACCTCCACTAGGTTAAATCTTCAGTGCACTGGGGATATTGCAGAATGGGGAGAAAAGGTTGACACTGATAGGAATATAATGAGTTTGCAGTAATGTTCATATATTAAATGCTGTAATAAAAATTATTGTTCAGAAGAATGAGGAGAAACAACTTGGAACTGTGCCTACTTATCCCTACTGGAATGTCTTGCCAAGTATGGGGGCACTGGCCTGTAACAGGGAGCTGGCTGGCCCCTGTAGACTCTAGATTGAGCCCAAGTGAAGCCGTGCACTGGGTGTTTTAGAGATGCATCTTGGCCAGACTCAATGAAACTGAATTTTTGTGTTTCATTTTGAGGAATGTGGGTTTCTGGGTTCTTGGGCTGGCCATGGTCCCCCAAGGCATCTTGGGCAACTGTGGTGGTGAGTGTATAAGAATCACTCTTGTGAGACAGGTTCAGTTAACAGCTCTCAGTTTATTGTCAGGGAAATGGGTTTATAAGCTTTTGAGGGTCCTAAGGGGAATGGATGTACAAGGTTGCTTGCTGTTGCCTAATTGGCATATGGAGACATTCATTCCAGCACATAGGCAACGGTACAGGGGGATGGGCTTTGTAAAGGTGCTGGCTGATACCATATAAGGAGTTTCATAGGCAACTGGCCAAAGGCCACAGGGTTATGGGCAAAGCCTAAGTCTTATCTGAATGTCAAGTTATCCTGTGCTTGGAGAGGGAGTAGCCTTATTTCTTGCTAATCTTGGGGTTTGAGATGTTGTCTGGGGGTCTAGGCTTACTGCAATCCCCAAGGATGGGGAGGAGTACCCTGGATCACTGCAACAGCTGAGAATGTGGGGGGGAGGGAGTTCCTCTGCCTGTCTGGTCCCCAAGATATAACTGAGATATGACTGGTGGTTCAGGCTGCTGTTGACCTCTCCATAGCCTGGGGCCTTCAGGTCAGACAGCTCAGGTTTGCTTAACCCAGGACCTGTGTATATCCAACAGCTCCCCCTTTGTTTTTGTACTGGGAAGGTGTCATCATATTGACTGAAATCCTTATAGTCTCTCATAGGCTCAGATAGGGATAGTGGTGCATGAGACCCTGATTTCTAGCAACTTTGCAATATTAGTTATGTGTTGTCTGAGAAATTTGATGAGGCAGGGGGCCACAAGTAATAGTGTTCCTATAGCAAGGAGGGGGCTAAGGAGGGGGGAAGCCAAATGACAAAAGGGTTAGAAAACCAGGTGATGGGGTACTCAGGATTGTAGCAGTCAAGCAGATCCTTGTGGAGTTTTTTGAGAGTTTTAATGTCTTGTTCAACAACATTTGATTCATTAAAAAAATTCTTTTTTGAGGACTTCCAGTTAAGATGGCGGCGTAGGTACCACGCCAAAGCAGCCTAGGGGGGGAAAAAGACCAAAAAAACTCAGCAAAATACACACTTTTACTAAAAAGTGAGGTGTATAGGAAATTGAAGCGGCAGCAGAGAAGTAGAAGAGTTCCAGAGCATCCAGAGCCTGCACAGGCGGGAAAAGCGGCTCCGGCAGCTCGGCCAACCGCCGTGGCCGTGGCGCACCAGAAAGCCGCCAGACTCGGCTCGAGCTGCAGGAAAAGCCAGGTATGGGAGCTTTCCCTCACACCGCGCTCTCCGCAACTCGGGAAACGTGAGGGGAGAGCGGCAGCGAGCAACGGAGGAGCAGACCGCGAGGTAGAAGAACGCTTGGAGCAGCGAGAGAACCAGAGCAGCTGCAGCTCCGTCCCCTCCCCCACCGCCTGAGCCCAGCTCCGGCGAACAGAGCAGCAGCCCGGGACACGGCCACGCCAACAGCGGGACCCAAGCAGGAGCAGAGTTCAGCAGCAACATCAGCGGCCCCAGCAGCAGCAGACCCAGGAGTGGCAGCAGCGGCAGACTCGGCAGCAGCAGCTTCAGGGGGAGCAGCGGCAGTAGACACAGCAGCAGCAGCTTCAGCAGCAGTGGTGGCTCCAGCAGTGGCAGCTACAGTAGCAGCAGAGGCAGCAGCAGCAGTGGGTCCAGCAGCACCTTCAGCAGCAGTGGCTACAGTCCCAGCAGGGGCAGCTTGAGCAGCAGCAGTTCCAGCAGCAGGGGTGCGGATCTGCAGGGCCACACTTGCCAGGCTCGGTTTGCCCCGCAGGAAAAGCAAGTGCCCAGCTCCAGAAATCAGAACAGCAGCCCGACAGCCCAGGCAGCAACTTGACTGACACCAAAATCATCCAAGGTAGCTGGGATTGCACCAGGGAAGGGTCTCACTTGGTCGCAAGCTGACTTGGATCCCTCAACTGACCAGAAATCTTAACCTCTTTGTTGATAGAGGATCTGGTCGTTATAATAACTACTCTTGCATACATACTTGGGGCTGTTTTTGATTGAATGTGCACAGTGTTTAGTTAAATTTTAGAATCTACCTGTATTTTATTCCACTCAGCCTGCTTGAATACTCCTATAGCAGGGAAACTCAACCCCTAAGAACATCTTTGTAGATACTCTGAGAGTCTTAAGAGCCACACCTAACACCTTAAGGTCCTACCCTGAAAATATATTACATCAAATCAATTGATACAGCTAAGAATGCACAGCTAGCTAGAAAATCCAAGCATTAACTTAATCCAAGATGCAAAAGTATATACATTATAACACAAGAAACACTAAAAACCAAGATGATATAAACACACCTAAAAGTATTAATGCATCAGAAATGTCCTCCAGTGAGAAAGAGTTAGAGGAAATACCTGAGAAAGAGTTCAAAAGAATGATTGTAAATATGTTCAAAGAAGTCAGAGAACAAATCAAAGGAGTCAAAGAGGAACTTAAAGAGGAAATCAAAGGAATCAAAGAAGATGCAGGACACCAATTTCATGAAATAAAGAAGGCAATACAAGACATAAATAAGGAAATAGAAATAATAAAGAAAAACCAGTCAGAATTACTAGCAATGAAGAACACAGTTAATGAAATAAAAAACTCTGTAGAAAATCTCACCAGTAGGATGGATGAGGGAGAGGACAGAATATCTAAGCTAGAAGACCAGGTGGCAGACCTAATGCAGTCCAACAAAGAGAAAGACAAACTTATAGAAAAGTATGAGTGGGAATTTCAAGATATTCGGGACACTATGAAAAGATCCAATATAAGAATTCAGGGCATAGTAGAAGGAGAAGAACTCCACTCCAGAGGCATAGTAGGCGTCTTCAACAAAATCATAGAAGAAAATTTCCCCCAAATTGGGAAAGAGGTGCCAATGCAGATACAGGAAGCCTTTAGAACCCCGGCCAGACAAAACCCAGAAAGAACCTCTCCTCGCCATATTATAATCAAACTTCCAAACACACATACCAAAGAAAAAATATTGAAAGCAGTTAGAGAGAAAAATCAAGTTACCTACAAAAGCAAGCCCATCAGGATTACAGCAGATTATTCAACACAAACTTTTAAAGCCAGAAGGGCTTGGAGTGATATATTCCAAGTTCTGAAAGATAACAACTGTCAACCAAGGTTACTTTATCCTGCAAAGTTATCCATTCAAATAGATGGAGAAATAAAGACATTCCATGACAAAAGCAGGTTAAAGGAGTATTTGAAGCAAAACCAGCTCCACAGAAAATACTTGATAGAATCCTCCATGCTGAAGAAAAGGAAAAGCACACATATAAGGAACCTAGAAAAAACAAGCAATACTCAAATACTAGTTAACAGAAGAGAGCGCAGGTAGAACCAGAAACACACACACACACACACACACACAAATGGGAAACACAAATACACACCTTTCAATAATATCTCTTAATATCAACGGCCTCAATGCCCCAACGAAAAGACATAGATTTGCAGACTGGGTTAAAAAGCAGGATCCTACAATTTGTTGTCTCCAAGAAACTCACCTTTCTACAAAGGATAGACATTATCTTAGGGTGAAAGGTTGGAAGATGGTGTTTCAAGCAAACGGGCCTAGAAAACAAGCAGAGGTTGCTATCCTAATATCAGACAGGGTAGACTTTAGTCCGACGTTAGTCAAGAAAGATAAGGAAGGTCACTTTATATTGATTAAGGGCACACTCCAACAGGAGGACATTACAATCCTAAACATATATGCACCTAACATGGGGGCTCCCAAATTCATCAAACAAACACTATTAGAACTAAGGTCACAGATAACACCAAACATAGTGGTGGTGGGTGACTTTAACACCCAACTCTCATCTCATTTCCTTAGAAGTACGTGCTCAACCATGTTTATTGCTGCTCAATTTATAATAGCTGGGAAATGGAGCCAGCCTAGATGTCCCTCAACAGATGAGTGGATAATGAAGATGTGGCACATTTATACAATGGAGTTCTACTCAGCGGTAAAGAAAAATGAAGTTATGAAATTTGCAGAAAAATGGATGGACCTGGAAAGTATTATACTAAGTGAGGTAACCCAGACCCAGAAAGCCAAGCGCCACATGTTCTCTCTAATATGTGGATCCTAGCTACAGATGACTGGGCTTCTGCGTGAGAATGAAAATACTTAGTAGCATGGCCAGTAAGTTAAAAAGGAGACATAAAGGGTAGAGAAAGGAAGAGGGGAGGATACTTAATAGGTTGATATTGTATATATGTAATTACAATGATTGTAACGGGGAGGTAATATGATGGAGAATGGAATTTCAAACGGGAAAGTGTGGGGGTGGGGAGGGAGGGAATTACCATGGGATATATTTTATAATCATGGAAAATGTTAATAAAAATTTTAAAAGATAAATAAATAAAAGAGAGACTGATAATAAAAAAACATTCTTTTTTTTCCCAAGACCACATATATGCCCCCACGTTGAGCAGTAATGAGGTCTAAGGCTAGATGGTTTTGAAGTACCACACCTGTGAGAGAGTTTAATTGTCTCTGGAGAGATTTGAAGCTGTTGGTCACCCAAGACACACAGAAAGAGCATCACACCAAGGCCACCAGACGAGGGATGAAAATTTCTTTCAGTTGGCACAGGAGTAGTTTACAGGCCACTTTTTTCTCATAGAGATACACCTGTGAAACAATCAATTCTGGGGAATAATAAGTGGGAGAGGAAATATTTATTCATGGGGTGGTTATCCCTTCACACCATAGGAGAGTGGGAGTATTGACACAAAAGGTCCTGGTTATGAAAATATACATATATTTGGTTTCAGAATTTACTTATCTATTCTTAGATTTGAAAATAACCCTCTGACATCTATAGTTTTTTTATTATTATTATATAGAATTAGAACTATTAGAGATGGGGAACAATGTCTTAAGGTTTTGTTTGTTTCTCCTCTTGGAAAGCTCTTGTATTACTTAGTAGGCCATTTATATGTTTAAGGTTTTTCATCTTTAGTTATACATTTCTCTCTGAGTGTTTAAGACCATGCAGATAGCCAAAATTTTATTAAGGATTAATTTTGGAGGACACTAATGGCTCTCCAAAGAGACTTTAGGGACCCAGGAGTAGCCCTATATCTTATTCTGTCTGTGTTTTCTGTCTGTTAGGATGAGTCAGAGTCATGCTGGCCAAGTAGTTTTCCCTTCTTTGGGAAGCCACGAGGAGTGATTGCTCCTCAACTGTGACTCTCTTGTTTCAGACTGTACACCAGTTTTGCTTGGGTCTCCATATCCCCTCTGCTCAGGAAGACAGGTGACTTACCAGGGAGCCAGTGTAGAGGTATCCCATCATCTCCATTGGCCTCATGACCTGGGAGCACAGGCCAAAATATTGGCACTATTTGCTGTGATAATTCCTATTGGCTTTGGCTTCTACATAGGTGATTAACACACTTAGAAAGGAAGTTACACCAGCCTGAATAGATATAGATATAGAGGACATTTGATTACTGTAATAGAATTAGTTAACAAATGGCGCAAGAGCTTTTTAAAATCATTTTGTCCAGCCTTTTAAATTTTTGTTGTACTGTGGCGGCATAAGCCCTATCTGCGGCATAGAAGGTAGGCACATCTTATACTTTATCTCATGGCTATAAATACAGGCAGCACCTGTTACCAGTCTTGAAAACAACACAAATTAATTTACAAACAACCTAATTAATTTAAGCTGGAAATTTTCAGAAAAGGACAAGTAAGACAGTATAAAGTCTTAGCACCTGTGTATATAAATATCTTTCATTAGTTTAGATAATTGTGTGGGTACCAATTACCCAGAGAACATTGTAAACAGAACTGGAGAACTCGCAATTATTTTTCTCAGATGAGGACCATAGTTTCAGCATGAGACTCTACCCTAAATTAGGGAATATGTCTTAAGAGTTAATTTTGTTATAAGCACTGGATTAAGATGCCAGAAAAGAGACAGTTGCTTTTCATATAATAGAGCAGAATCTGGTCTTATTTGAGCCAAAACAGCCAGATAAATTGTAATACAACCTTTGAAAAATCGGTTTTGAAAGAACAAACCCCATTTGACAACCAGTGATTTCAGATTAATTGGTAGCCATTGATTTTATGTACCATAGAAATTTTTATTAGCATAGAACAATTTTGTTTTATCCATGACTTAAATTTGATAAAGCTTAAGCAAGCTACCAACATATTTTAGCTTGAAAATTAGTTTTTTGTTTCTTAAAAGTTTGTAAATTGAAGCCGACCATGGTGGCACACACCTTTAATCCCAGTACTCAGGAGGCAGAGGTAGGAGGAATTGCTGTGAGTTTGAGGTCACCCGGAGACTCCATAGTGAATTCCTGGTCAGCCTGGGCTAGAGTGAGACCCTACCTCAAAAACAAAACAAAACAAAAACAAACAAACAAAAAAAGTTTGTAAACTGTTGAAATATCTTTAAATTTAGGCATAGGGTTTAGGTTTAGCCTGAAAATTCTTTCCTACACACTATCCACATACCTTAACAGTTTGATCTAAGTAACACACACACACACACACACACACACACACACACACACACAATTCAATGAGATTTCTATGCCAAACATTGAAAACTTCCTTCCCATTTCCTTTAGTCAACTCATCTCACCCCAGAATTAACCATCTTTCTTATAAGACTATTAAGAAAAACAACAATAAACTGATTAATCCTATTACTCAACAACAAAGAAGCATCTAGTATAGATTAAAGACAATTTAATGACATCAATACCTCTAACACACTTGGAAATGATTTTATTAGGAGTAACTAAGGCAGATTTTGTCCCTTGCTTTAGGCAGGCTGGCCTAGAAGTCAGGTCAGTTGCTTCCTCCTTTTTTTGTTTTGTTTTTCAAGATAGGGTCTCACTCTAGGTCAGGCTGACCTGGAATTCACTACATAGTCTCCAACTCACAGTGATCCTCCTACCTCTGCCTCCCAAGGGCTGGGATTAAAGGTGTATGCCACCACACCCAGCTTGCCTCCTCCTTTTAAGTAACAAGACATTACATTTTTTTTTAAATTTAAAATACCTGACAAATTATGTCACCACCTCAGAGAGAATTTTGTTGTTTTCAATAATCCTCTATGTAAATTGAAGTTGAACTAGAACATAAACTTACTAATTATATTTATGATATTATGTAACAAAATGTGACATTGTTTACATAAAACTTCAGTTCACCATAGGCTTTAGTTAAACATGTTTTTTTTTTTTTTTCCACTTATGGTGCAGGCGCTGCAGTGGCTAGGCAGAGATCATCCCTTCCCTGCTTCAGCCCCACCCAGTTCCCAGGCACTCACCCAGGGTCTGGTCTGGTACATGTGGATGTAATGGCCAAGATGACAGCTGGCCCACTGGCCTGAGTCTGGCTACCCAAAGAGGAAAGAAGGGAAGGAGCTCCTGGGACTATTGGAGACCACAGGAAAAGTAGGGGGATACATGGCATGTGAATGGGGTGAGGTGCCATTGTCTGGGCATGCATGAGCCTGCCACTTGACCCGAGCTGCTTTGGAGTGCTTGCAAACCTAACTTGCAGTTTTGCTGCTGCCCTAGTGGAGAAACTTGAAAGCAGATGAAAAGGGTGTGAGGGGAAATTTCCTTCCTGAACTTTTCATTTCCTAGTGAGATAAGCTATGCTACATGTGTGGGTCACATGGATCCACAGAAATCATCCAGGGGGCAACCTGGAGGGCTTCTTCCCAAAAGGAGCTAGCCTCCCTCTCCCTGGTAGAGTTGATTGTAAGGAAAACCCTGAATATATGAATCTGTGATTCCTTTTGGTGGGAAACAATATTATTCATAATAGAAAAAAGGTGTAAAAGCCAAGACTATAATGCAAACCCAAAGTAAAGGAGGAAAAAGAGAAAAATAGTTTCTCTCTGATGGAGAAAACCTGGCTTTCTCTGATGGAGGATGGAGAAGCTGAAACCTGCCAGCCCTCAAAAATGTAGAGGCAAGGCCATATGGGCTGGTATCTCCCAGCCCTTCTGGGAGATCACTCCCCTATCCTGTCCTGTTTCATAGGGTCCCTGTTCATGCACCAGCTGTAGTTTCCTGTGTCCTTGGGCCAGTGTTGGT
The DNA here is from genome assembly GCF_020740685.1 of Jaculus jaculus. NCBI lineage: Eukaryota > Metazoa > Chordata > Mammalia > Rodentia > Dipodidae > Jaculus > Jaculus jaculus. The sequence continues at coordinate 1,058,945 of NW_025423493.1, forward strand.
CCCCCAAGGTGCCCAGGCAACCATGGTGGTGAGTACGCAAGAATCACTCTTAGGAGACAGACTGAACGGCTCTCTTTAATCAATAGGGAAATGAGTTTATAAGCAGTTGAGGGTCCTAAGGGGATTGGATGTACAAGGTTGCTTGCTGATACCTAATTAATATATGGGGACATACATTCCAGCACATAAGCAAATGGTGTTGGGGGAAGGTATAAGGTACAGTGGAATGGGCTGTGCAAATGTGCTGGCTGATACCATATAAGGAGTTTCCTAGGCAACTGGCCAAAGGTCACAGGGTTATGGACAAAGCCTAAGTCTTATCTGAATGTCCAGGTATCCTGTGCTTGGAGAGGGAGTGGGATTACTTCCTGCTGATCTTGGGTTCCAAGATTTTTCCAGGGGTCCAGACTCACTGCAACTCCCAAGAATGGGGGGTTCCTGGCTCACTGCAATCCCTGATAATGGGGGTTGGAGCTCCCCTGCCAGTGGTCCCTGAGATTTGACCTGTGCTTCAGGCTGCTGTGATCACTCTCTAGTCTGAGGCCTTCATATCAGACTGCATAGGTTTGCTTTAGCCCAGGGCCCTTCCTATGTCTGACATTCAAGTATGTCAGCTGCTCATGTTGATCCAGGTTAGGAACCACAGATGAGTGAGATCATGCAACGTTTGTCTTTCTGTGATTGTGTGAGTTCCCTTAGAATGATCTGTTACAGGTTCGACCATTTTTCTACAGATTTCGTTTTCTTTTTTTTTCTTACTGCTGTGTAGAATTCCATCATGTAGATATACCACATTTTGGTTATCCATTCATCCAATGATGGGCAACTGGGTTGATTCCAGGTATTGACTATTATAAATTGAGCAGCTATAAACTTGTTTGAGCAAATATATCTGTACTGAGATGTGGAGCTTTTATGGTAAATGCCAAACAAGGGAATAATAGGGTCTGTTGGTAGCTCTATATTCATCCTCTTCAGGAGTCTCCATATTGATTTCCATAGTCATTTTAGCAGCTTATATTCCTACCAACAGTGAATGAGTATACCTATTTCTCCACATCCTCCGGGACATTTGTTTTCAGTTTTTACATTTTCGCTATCCTTACTGGGGTATGTTGGAATCTCATATTTGCTTTAATTAGCATTTCCTTAATTGTTAGTTATGTTGAACATTTTATTAAGTGTGTGTTAGCCATCTGTAATTCTTCCTCTGGGAATTCTCTATTTAGTTCTCTGCCTCACTTTTGGAGTGGGGTGTTTTTTTTTATTGTTTAGTTTTTTTGAGTTCTTTGTAGGTTCTAGATGTTAGGTTTCTCTCCATGGCATAGTCACCAAATATTTTCTCCCATTCAGTGTGTAACCTACTGGCTCTGATTATGATATGTTTGTCTGTGCAAAATCTTTTTAGCTTCATGAGATCCCATTGCATGACTGCTTATTTAATTTTCTGGGCTACTGGGGTTTTGTTCCGGAAGTCTTTTCCCAGTCCTGTGTCATAGAGAGTGCCTCCAATCTTTTCTTCCAGTAGTTGAACAGCTTCAGGTCTTATATTGATCCATTTGGACATTGTTTTTGTGTATGGCAAAATAAGTGAGTATAACTTCATTTTTCTACATACGGTCATACAATTTGTTCAACATCATTTGTTGAAAATGCTGTCTTTTCTCCAGTCTACATTATTGGCACCTTTGTTAAAGATCAAGCAGCTGTATTTATGTGACCTAAGGTCTAGGTTGTCAATTCTGTTCCATTGGTCTATGTTTCTATTTTTATTCCAGTACCATGTTGTTTTTGCCATGATAACTTTGCAATATAGCTTTTTTTTTCCAGAGGATATGTTTGGATATCTGAGGCCCTCTGCCATTGCATATGAATTTTAGGATCATTTTTTTTCAATAGCTATGAAGAATGGTGCTGGTATTCTTATTGGTATTGTGTTAAATCTGTATATTGCTTTTGGTAGAATTGCCATTTTCACAATATTAAGTCTACCTATCCAGGAGCATGGGGGGGGGGGGCTTTCCATCTTCTCAAATCCTCCTCTATTTTTTTCTTGAGTGTTTTTATGTTTTCATTATATAGGCCTTTCACGTTCTTGGTTTGTGTTATTCCAAGGGTTTTGTTGTTGTTGTTGTTGTTGCTGCTGCTGCTGCTGCTATTGGAAATGTGACAACCTGAGATTTCTTTCTCTGTATATTTGTCCTTTGCAAATAGAAAAGCTACTTATTTGGGGCATTGGTTTTGCATCCTGCCAATTTGCTGAAAGAATTTATCACCTTTAGAAGTTTTGAGATGGAGACTTTCAGATCACTTATATATAGGATCATGTCATCTGCAAATAGGGCTAACTTGATTTCTTCTGTTCCAATTTGAATACCTTTTATTTCTTTATCCTGTAGTATTGTTTGGGCTAGTAATTCTAGTACTATGTTGAAGAGCACTGGTGAGATTGGGAACCCCTGTCTTCTTCCCAATCTCAGTGGGAACTCCTGGAGTTTTTCCACAGTAAGTAGTATTTAGGCTTTAGGAGATTTATATATAGATTTTATTGTGTTGAGATTTAAAACACCATGCCTATTTTTATAGTGTTTTGATCATGAAGTGGTGGTGCATTTTATCAAAGGTATTCTCTGCATCAATTGAGATAATCATGTGGTTCTTATGGTTATGTTTACTTATGTGGTGTATTACATTGACTAATTTCTGTATATTATACCAACACTGCATCCCTGGGATAAAGCCTACTTCATCAAGTTGGATACTGTTTTTTTTTTTTTTTTTCCTTATGTGTTGTTGAATTCAGTTTGCATGGATTTTATTCAGGATCTATGCATTTAAGTTCATAAGCAATATAGGTTTATAGTTTTTTTTTTTCCTTGTTGCATATCTGTCTCTTTTTGCAGTAGGGTGTTTCTAGCTTCATCAAAGGAGTTGGGGAGGATTCCCTGGTCTCTGATTATGCAGAACAGTCTGAGAAAAATTTGTTTCAATTCTTGAATGCAGTTTGATAGAATTTAGCTGAGAAGCTATCTGGTCATGGACTTTTTATGGCAGGGGGAGTAGTGGGGGGAGATTTTAGATTACCTTTTCCTTTTTTTTTTTTTTTTACTGTACAAGAATTTATTGTTATTGAATAACATGCACTCCAAGGGCATTCCTAGCTCTGTAGTTTAAAGAGATGATGACAGTGAACTTATAGACCAAACAGGGAGAACTGACATACTCCTACACTGAATTATTCCTCTATAAACATGATGGAGTATTTACAAAGAGAAGCAGTGGCAGTGAGCCTCCCAGCCTCCTGTCCCTCCTGCTCTAGCTTCTGTTCCATGGTCTCAAAGCAGGGAGGCACAGTGACAAATTTGTCAAGATCGCCAACCAAAGACCAGCAACCAGCATGTGTGGAGTTATGATGACTTCAAAACCAAAGTACAAAACTCAAGAAGGATTTTGACCTAGATTGGCTTTTTGGAGAGGTTTTGGGAGAAGCCTGGTGAGTCTGTTGTAGGCAAATGTTCAAATTTCCCACCTACATATTCCACAGAAATTGTTAGGTGGTCCTTCGTCTATATCATCCACCCTGCCCCAGGGGAAGGTCCAGCAGCCCCTGAACATAAAGCGGGCAGTGTGGGCAGGCAGCACAAAGAGGCTTCCAGGCTTTAGCATCCTGGACTTCCAGGCTTGACTCTGACACCAGGGAGAGCACACTCTCAGGTAAATGTTCCCTCTGGGTGTATCTTGTTCTCCTCTTACCATCGGTGTGGCTGGGAAGGTTAAGTGATTCCCTCATTGTAGAACTGTCCACATCAACTCTGGACACAAAGCAGACATGAACAGAGTCTTCTGTCATTTCAAAGTCCTCACCTTGCAGGGGTTCAATCTTCCCCTCCCCTCTCAAGCATGCTGGCCATACTGAGCTACAGCCCCAGCCTAAGCATCATGTTTTATAGTTTGCTTAAGAAGTTATTCATGGACACACAATGAGTGGGGGGGCACCAGCGCTGGGCATGGCGGAGGCAGACCCCGAGTTGGATCAGATCCGTCTGAAGTGTATCCGTAAGGAAGGTTTCTTCACGGTGCCACCAGAACACAGGCTGGGGTGATGCCAGAGCGTGAAGGAATTGAGAAGCTGAAATGCACTGGCGAGGGCACCTGTGGCATAGTGTATCGGGCCCGGGGCACTCAGACAGATGAAATTGTTGCCCTGAAGAAGGTGCAGATGGACAAGGAGAAAGATGGTATTCCCATCAGCAGCCTGCGGGAGATCACACTGCTCCTGCGTCTCCGCCACCTGAACATCGTGGAACTGAAGGAGGTGGTGGTTGGTAACCACCTGGAGAGCATCTTCCTGGTCATGGCTTACTGTGAGCAAGATCTGGCCAGTCTCCTGGAGAATATGTCAGTGCCCTGCTCTGAGGCCCAGGTCAAGGGCATCATGCTGCAGGTGCTTTAGTGCCTTCAGTACCTGCACAGCAACCTCATCATGCACAGGGACGTGAAGGCCTCAAACTTGCTCATGATGGATAGGGGCTGTGTGAAGACAGTGGACTTTGGTCTGGCCCGGGCCTATGGTGTCCCAGTAAAGCCAGTGACCCCCAAGGTGGTTACACTGTGGTAACAAGCCCCTGAGCTGATGCTGGAAACTACCACCCAGACTACCAGCATCGACATGTGGGCTGTGGGCTGCATCCTGGCAGAACTACTGGCTCACAAGCCCCTCCTCCCTGGCACGTCTTGAGACCCACCAGATTGACTTGATTGTGCAGCTGCTGGGGACGCCAAGTGAGAACATCTGGCCAGGCTTTTCCAAGCTGCCCCTGGCTGACCAGTAGAGCTTGAGGAAACAGCCTTACAAAAACCTCAAGCACAAGTTCCCATGGCTCTCAGGGGCTGGACTGCACCTGCTCAATTTCCTCTTCATGTATGACCCCAAGAAAAGGTGCAGACCTAACCTACAGGTCCCTATATGCCTCTTAGGAGAGAACACTGACCTCTCTCTGTGCAAGGACACCTTGAACCCAAATCCTTAATACTTTTTGTGGTTGGGGGAGGGGTGTCCTAGGGCTTCGTGTGTGCCAAGCAAGCCCTGTACCACTGACTGTACCTCAGCTCAACTGGAATTTTTTGAAGATGGCTTCTCAGAGCATGAGCTATAGGTGTTCTTGTCCCAGACATAGTAGACACTCGGCAACTAGGTGTCCAGAGTGGATTCTGCTCTCTTAGGTATTAAAGCCACTCTGAGCTTCCTATCAGTTTCTAGGTCCCAGACTTCAGTTATTGGAAGTTGAATTGAGGGCTGTTGAGACCATAGTTTCCACTAATGGGCTATTGTTCTTCAGGGAAGCAGCAGGGGACTGCCTGGAGAGCTCCTATTTCAAGGGGAAACCCCTACGTGAGTTTGCCAGACCCCCTTCAAGCTTTCCTCTTTGACGGCTTGGCCAGCACCTCTGTAAATGCTGTGTGGGTTTCCAGCACAGGCCTGTGCAAGAGGGACACAGGCATCTCAGGGACACACAAAATGGTCACCAGGGAGGAAGGACTAGCCCAGTGCATGCCCAAATGAGGAACCCCATCATGACCTGGAAGCCTATTGCCTGGGAAGTCATCCCCAAGCACAACACTGAGATGCCCCTCTCCCACAGCCTGTGAGCCAGAGCTCATGCCCACCTTCCCCCACCACTGCAATAAGAGGACTGCCCCAGCAGCTGTGGAGGGGCAGAGCAAATAATGCAAGCCCTGAGGGCGGGCCCAGCACATTCCTGTGCATCTTCCTGAGTCATCTATCAATAGTGAACTGAGAGGTCCAGCCTGTGCCCTTGGCTCCCCCAGCTGACTCCTGGCTGTTTGCTGTGTGCCCAGATACAGACAGGTGATGCTTGGTAGGAGCTCCATGTCTAGGAGAGACTGGGCAGCATCTTGCCTGTTACTCTCAGTGGGTGGTGGTCTTATCTGATGGTGAGGACCTGCTTCTGGGAAGGAAGTACTGAAATGTCCACTGTCCCAACTCACAGTTCCTACTTGGCCACCCAGGGCTGCCTAGGATATATAGACTGTAGTGAATTGGCAGAGCTAGTGGGGCTCTGGGTGGGAAGGAGGAAATGGTAGATGGGGGCCAACCATGAAAGGTTATTGGAGACTCCCAGAATGAGAGTCCATGGCTCACGCTCAGGAAACAAGTGGTTGGCTCCTGTACCAGGGGTGAAGAGACTAAAAAGTCTTCCTCTCCCTCGCGAGGGAAGAGTGGGGTGTTCTCAGCCCTCTCTGGAACCCAAGGCGAAAAACATGAGTTGCATGCCATGGAAAGGCAACAAGGCCAAATCCGAATCCTTGGAGCTGCCCCAGGTGGCACCCCCAAAAATCTACCATGAGAAACAGTGCTGGGAGCTCTGTGCTGTCCACGCCCTCCACAACGTCTTCCAGGACAGCAATGCCTTCACACAGGTGCTGATGCACTGTCCAGGGTAGCTGGCGTCCGTCTGCACCACCTGCCCTCTCCTTCCTCCAGCCCACCAGCCCGCCGGTGCCTAGATTACCTTTTCAATATTCATGGATGTGATAGATTTGTTTAGGAGATTAATCTCCTCTGAGGCTAGTTTTTGTAGGTGGTACGTGTCTAGGAATTCACCCATTTCTTCTGTATTATTTAGTTTTGTGAAGGAGAGGTTTTGGAAGTATGGCCTGATGATTCCTCCAATTTCATTAATGTCTGTTGTGATCTCTCCTTGTTCATTTCTGATTTTGTTAATTTGAGACTTATTTTGTTTGTTTTTCTTTTGCTTGACCAATTTGGCTATAGCTTTGTCAACCTTGTTTATTTTTTCAACGAACCAGCCCTTCGTTTCGTTGAATTTTTTTAAAATGTGTTCCTAGTTTCAAATTCATTAATTTCCGTTCTAATCTTGATTATTTCTTTCCATCTGGAACTCTTTTTAATTTTAATTTATTTTTGTTTATTTATTTGAGAGCAACAGATAGAGAAACAGGCAGAGAGAGAGAGAGAATGGGTGTGCCAGGGCTTCCAGCCACTGCAAATGAACTCTAGACGCGTGCGCCCCCTTGTGCATCTGGCTAACATGGGTCCTGGGGAATCGAGCCTTGAACCAGGGTCCTTAGGCTTCACAGACAAGTGGGCTTGACCACTAAGCCATCTCTCCAGCCCTCCATCTGGAACTCTTTAGGTTGGATTCTTCTTGTTTCTTCTGTGCCTTTAGGTGACAGTCAGCTTATTAACTTAGGATCTCTCCCTCTCTGTAAGGAAGGGATTTAGAGCTATGAATTTTTGCTTTATGACTGCCTTCATTTTTCCCCCATAAGTTTTGTTATGTTGTGTTTTCATTATCATTCAATTCTAGGAATTTTATAATTTATTTTTTGATTTCTTCCATGACCCATTCATTATTTAAAAGTGCGTTGTTTAGTCATCAGGAGCTGGGGGAGTTTTGGATATGTCTCTTGTTGATTTCAAGCTTCATAGCATTGCAATCTGACATGATGCAGGAAGTTATCTCAATGTTCCTGACTTTATGAAGGCACTCTTTATGGCCTAATACATGGTCAATTTTGGAGAAGGTTCCTCGGGTTGCTGAGATGAATGTGTATTCTGTGGAGTTGGGGTGGAATATTCTGTAGATATCTATTAGGTCTAGTTCTTTGATTTTGTTGAGCTCTATTATTTCCTTTTGATTTTCTGCTTGTATGATCTTTCTGTTGATGATACTGGGGTATTGTAATATCCAATTATAATGGTGTTGGTGTTTACTTCTGTTTTATTGTTGAGTAGATTAAAAAAAAAACTGTGATGCACCTGTGTTTGGTGCATATATATTTATGGTTGTGACGTGCTCATGTTGGATCATTCCCTCGATGAGTAAGAAGTAGTCTTCTTTGTCTTTTTGATTACTTTTGGTTTGAAGTCTATTTTATCAGATATTACTATAGCAACACCAGCTTGTTTTTTATTTCTATTTGCTTGGAATATCATGTTCCAACCTTTCACCCTGAAGAGAGATCTATCTTTAGTGGTGAGGTCAGTTTCTTGAAGATAGCAGATAGGAAGTTCCATTGTTTTTATCCATCTTGATAACCTGTGTATTTTGATAGGTGAGTTAAGACCCATAATAACACATAAAGTTATTACTATGAGGTTTGAATTAATCCCTGCCATGATGAGGTATTTTATGGCATTTAGTACTTTCTTGTGTTTTATACTATGTAGAGTCTGGTCTATTTTGGTTATTGTGATCTTCTCCTGTTGCCTCTTGAGATTCTTTGTTTGACTATTTATTCTGTGTGTATTCCCTCAATCATTCTCTGTAGGTTTGGCTTTATGTTCATATAATCATAGAGTTGACTTTTTTCATGAAAAAAATTGTCTTTCACTATCTATTTTCTGGCATAATTTTGCTGGGTAGAGGAGCTTAGGGTGGAAGCCATAGTTTTTTCATATTTGAAATGTTTCGTTCTAGGCCCTTCTGGCTTTTAGGTTTTCCACTGAGAAATCTGATGTCATTCTGATGGGATTGCCTTTGTATGTTGTGAATTCTTTCTCTTTTCCTGCTTTTGATACTCTCTCTTTGTTTTCTTTGTTGAGAGTTTTAATGATGATGTGTCTTGGAGAGTTTCTTCTTTGGTTCTGTCTGATCTTCAGTGGGCTTCTTGTATCTGGATAGGCCTCTCTTTTGAGAGGTTCAGAAAATTTTTTTGCAATAATTTTGTTTAATGTGGTCTCTTTGCCTCTGGCCTGAATACTCTCCTTTCTGGAATATCCATGATCTGGAGGTTTGACCATATTAGGGTTTCCCACAGTTCCATCATATTCCTTTCACTTGATGTTTTTGAACTTAGCAAAGTTTTTGCCCTCCCAATTAATTCCTTATGTCTTGTGTTCCAGGTCAGAGGTTCTGTCTTCCACATGAGTAACTGTGTTGGTGAGAGGTTCTAGAGAGGCTTTTATAATTTCTCTTTGATTTTTGCTTTCTGCTGTGTTATTTTGCATCATAACCATCTCTTTTTTTGTGGTATGATTTCAATTCTAGTTGTGATTTTCTTGATACTTCCTGGAGTTCATTCTTTAATGAACATGTTATTGAGAGCTTCCATTTATTGATGTACCTTCAGTTTATTCATATATATTTGGAGGGTTCTAATGTTTTTTTTTTCAATCAAGTTAAGCCTACTTCCAAAACCTGAACACTCTAGGAGACATTTCTGCTCAATATTATTGATTTAATTGTTGGTTCTTTGATGGTTTGCTTCTAATTCAGTGATTTTTTTTTTTTTTTTTGATCAGGGTCTCATTGGTTGTTGTGTTTTCATTTTGTGATTGAATTTTTGTTGATTTCTTTGGTTGCTACCATTGTTAAGACTAGACATTCTTGGTAAAGATCTCTCTGTCTTCTGACTTTTGTTGCTTTTTTTGCATTGTTGTCTACCCATTTTGGGAAGACTCTATTTTATTGAGGAGGAAGCAAATATTTGTCCTTTAACCCATGCACCTTCTGACTCAGGTTAACAGGGATGTTGGTACCCAGTTGCCAGTCATGATATCAGAGCAAAATGCCTGATTCCGCAGCTCCCACTGGGACCACAAGCCTACACAAGCAAGACACATTGGAACCTACCAGGACCAGGGGACTGGGAGGAGCCAGTGAACAGGGATCTTTCTTACTTACTCTATGCTGTGCACTCCAGCACACAGACTGACACAGGGAATGGAGACCAAGGAGGTGAGAGGAGCCCAGAAACAGGGGCCTGGCCTACTTACTCCACACTGCAGTGCCTGACTACACACAGACTGGCACAGGGAACCCAGCCCTAGGAGTTTGGAGAAGCCCAAAGCAGGGGTCTGGCCTACTCACTCTACACTGCCATGTCCGCCCACACACTGACAGGCACAGGGAACCCAGATCAGTGAGGTGGAAGGAGCCCGGAGACAGGTGTCTGGCCTACTCACTCCATACTGCAGCACCGACCACATACTGTCTGTGCAGGGAACCCAGACTTGGGAGGTGGGAGTATCCTGGACAAATGGGTCTGGCCTACTCACTCCAGATCGCCACATCCACCCACAGTTTTTGCATGGAACCCAGACTGGGAAGGTATGATTTTTTTGTGTGTGTGGCAGGTTCTAGCTCTAGCCTAGGCTGACCTGGAATTCCCCTCCCAAGTGCTGGGATGAGAGGTTTGTGATGGAATAACTGAGAGGTGAAAATATACTTTAACAAATTGGGGTTTTTTTTTCTCATACTGAGAGACAGGCATAAATTTTATGAAAAAAAATGAATGCCAGATGTCAGCTTCTTCTCAGAATCCAGATAGTGTGTAGTATGGCCAAGCTGACCAGATTGCCCACCCAACATGTCTTAGGAGAGGATCATGCACGACTTATACATTTTCTCCATCATCTGCTGTCACCCACCCATGTGCCACATGACTTGGATTTTACTGAGTTCCCAAACTAAGAAAAACAAACAAACAAACCAAAACAACAACAACAAAAATTAATTACAGTGTCACACAGAAACTCAACATTTTGCACGAGAACCAACACAGGTACAAATTTGTCCAAAACAAAGGGACTGCAGAGATGGCACAGCAGTTGAGGCACTTGTCTCACAAACCTAATGACCCATGTTCAACTCTCCTAATTCTATGTTAGCTAGATGCACAAAGGTGAGACAAGTGCAGAGTCACACGTGCCAGCTAGGCACTGCAAGCATCTGGAGTTCAATTGCATTGGCTGAGGCCCTGGTGCACCAGTTCTCTCTCCTCCCCCCTCTCTCTCTCTCATTTACTTTCTCCAAAAAAAAAAAAAAGGAGATGAGATGAGCAGAGCCTTATGCTGTTTACCATAGTGGTATGGTTGGGAGAAAATGATGTGGACATCTGCTCTGATGTCCAAGGCAGCATGTCAGTCTTATAAGATGCATTCTGGGTTGAGCATATGTCTCCCTGGGTAGCATACTTGTTAGCATGTACAAAACCCTGGCTTCTGTCATCATCATCACCTGATCTGGGCGTAGTGTTATGTGCCAGTAATCTCAGCATTTGGCAGGTGGGAGAAGAAGAGTCAAGAGTTGCAGGTCTTGCTGGAGAGATTTCTCAACAGTTAGGGCACTGGTCTGCAAAGCCTAAGGACCCAGGTTTGCTTCCTCAGGACCCATGCTAAAGGCAGATGCACAAGGTAGTGCATGTATCTAGAGTTCATTTGCAGTGGCTGGAGGCCATGGTGCACACATTTTTTCTCTATCTGACTCTTTCTCTATCTCCTGGAAAATAAAGAAAAAGAAAGGGTTTACCACATTTCCCACCCACGTGTCTGTACATTTCTGCCTACAAACTTACTGTGTCCTTCATTTCTGCCTTGAAGAAGTGTTCTGTCTGCACCTGAAAACTTGGTATGGCATCTCTGGGCTCATAACTTCATGTTATATGTGACATGAACATCAAAAGACATTCTCAAGGTGGGAGAGATGGCTCAGCAGTTAAGGGGCTTACCTGCAAATCCAGAAGACCAAGATTTGATTTCCAAGTTCCCATGTAAAGCCAGATCCACAACGCGGCACATGGGTCTGGAGTTCATTTGCAGCAGCTATAGCCCTTGGCACACCCGTTCATTCTCTCTCTTCCCTCCTTCCCTCCCTCTCTCCTCCTTTATTTCATATAAGTAAATAAGATATTAAAAGAGACCTTTTCAGAAACCCATTGTTACTATGTAGATGTCCTCTCTAGAATGTAGACTTTCCTCCTCCACCCCTAAGACACTATTGACCATCTCATTTTATTTTTATTTTACAATTTTTTTCTACTTCAGGTCTCACTCTAGTAAGGACGATGTGGAATTCATTATGTATACCCTAAGGATGGCCTCAAACTCACAGCCACAATCATCCTACCTCTGTCCACCCTGTGCTAGAATGAAAGGTCTATGCCTGGCTATCATTTCATTTTAATTTCAAATGTTCTTTCTGTCTCAGTGAACTTACCTGTTTTATATTATCTATATAAATGAAATAAAACACTTCATGACATTTTCTGTTTGACTTCATGCATTCAACACTCACCCATGTTGTACATCAACCTTTTCTTTTCTTTGTGGGCTTTTTTTTTGTTTGTTTGTTTGTTTTGTTTTTGGTTTTTCAAGGTAGGGTCCAGGCTGACCTGGAATTCACTATGGAGTCTCAGGGTGGCCTCGAACTCATGGCAATCCTCCTACCTCTGCCTCTCGAGTGCTGGGATTAAAGGCATGCGCCACCACGCCCGGCTCCATTTCTTTATTTCTATATTTCAATGTATAGATGAACCACCTTTTCTTTTTCCTCCTTTTTCTTTTTTAGAGTGAGAGGACAGAGAATTGGCGTGCCAGGGCCCCAGTCACTGCAACTGAACTCCAGAACCTTGTGCCACTTCGTGGGCATGTGCAGTCTTGCACTTGTCTCACCTTTGTGCATCTGGCTAAGTGGCATCTAGATCGTTGAACATGGGTCCTAAGGCTGTGCAGGCAAGTGCCTTAACTGCTAACCCATCTCTCTAGCTCAAACCAAACCACCTTTTCTTAATTATCTGTTGATATACAATTTTCTTTCCATGTTCATTGGCTGTGCCTGTTGCTACAACAAATACTCAGGTACACATTTTTCCTTGAAATCCCAGTAAGGTTTAGGAGGATATATATATACCAGAAAATGTACATTTTCTATGTCTGTTTTAAAATGTTTGTGTCAGAGAGAAAGAGAGATTAAGAGGCAGATAGTGACAAGAAAATGGGCACATCAGCACCTTCAGCCATTGCAAACAAACTCCAGATGCATGTGTCACCTTGTACATCTGGCTTTGCATGGATCCTAGGGAATTGAAACTGGGTCCTTATTCTTGCCAGACAAGAGCCTTAACTACTGAACCTTCTCTCCAGTCCATATGCTATTTCTTACTTGGTTATTCCACATGTATTTGAATGATTTCAATGCTAGATTCCATTCCTTTTCACCTATATGTGAGGTCAAAGAAGTGATGATTAAGGATATTGGGTATGGAGCTGATAACAGCTGTGGCTTGATGAGTAATTTTGCTCCCACACCTTCTTTTTCATTTAACTAACTCAAGAAAAATCCTAGGCTAGAGAGAAGGCTGAACATTTAAGGTACTTGTCTGCAAAGCCTAAGGACCCAGACCTGATTCCCCAGTCCCCATGTAAAGCCAGATGCATGAGGGGGCGATTGCATCTGGAGATAGTTTTCAGTGGCTGGAGGGCCTGGTGTGCCCATTTTCTATCTAATAAATAATAAAAATAGAAATTTTTATTTATGATATTTGTAGGAAAATGGATGGGTCTGGAAAGGATTATACTAAGTGAGGTAACCCAGGCCCAGAAAGCCAAATGCCATATGTGCTCTCTCATATGTGTATCCTAGCTACAGATGATTGGACTTCTGTATGGGTAGGAAGAAAACTCAGTAGCAAAGTCCAGTAAGCTAGAAAAGAGATATAAAGAGAAGACAAAGGTAGGGAGGGGTTACTTAATAGGATGGTGTTGTATATATGTAAGTAGAAGAACAGATTCATGGGGGTGAAAAGGTCCAAGTGAGGTCAGGGGAAGAGATTGAGTAAAGGAAAGGTAGAGAGAAGGCTAATCAAAATCTAAGAGAATTTAAAAAAAAATCATATGGAAACCTACTTTTTGGATAATGGAACACTAAGGAGTGATAGATTGTTGCTAAAAAATTTTCAGTGCCGGGGATGGGATACCTTCCAGTGAGTTGTTGGCAGGGAGGTCCCTGATGCCCCCAAACATTATAGGCTATTGCCGAGGCCCTGGGTTTCCCACCAGGAATAGATGGTAATAGATGGTTAGACCCTATTGCTGAAGACTCCACATACTTGGGCTGCAAGGCCACTGAAAAATCTTGCTGGAACTGAGCTGATAACCTCCTCCATGTAGACCAGCTGACAGAAAGCTGAAAGAAGCCATTCTGCATGCAGTTCAATGGGAGAAAGAGAAATCACCAGTGAAGATCTTCAACAGTGGACACTGCAAGCCTTATATTTTGCTAGCCAGGCCAAATGAGGCAACAAGGACAATAGTGGCATGTCTGTAATGGTGGAAACCAACTGCCGTCTAATTGGACTGGGTGCCTGCTCCATGGGAGGGAATACATCCCTGATACTGAAAACTTAAAACAGGGTTAGTCATAAGCCCTAGGGGTGTGTGTGTGTGTGTGTGTGTGTGTGTGTGTGCGCGTGCGCGCTCATGAGAGATATTGACCAGAAATTTTCTTTTCTTGTAAGATTTATGAGAGGGATTTGGCAAACAAGATTATGCAGGCCTTCTGAAATAAGTCAAGAAGTACTCTTTCCATTGTTTTCTGATGTCTGCTGCTGTCTGGCTAAATGTATATACTATGCTTATCAAACTGCCCAGTAAGCACTTCTCTTAATGTTTAATACCCTTATATTAATGCTACTCTCACTTTTGGTAGAGGAGAATCTCTTTTAAGATGGCAGTGACAGAAGTGCTCTGTACTGCAATATCTCTAGCACACCTTCCAAGGCTCATGGTCTGTTGCAGAAGAGGTGGCGGAAAGAATGTCCTTCCAACGTGCTCCCCCAGACACAAAATGGCCTGGTTATCCATGATCTCACAGTGTCTGACACTACCTACACAAGACCATCATAATAGGAGGAAAAGATCATGACATCAAAATAAAAGAGAGACTGATTGAGGGGGGGAGGGGATATGATGGAGAATGGAATTTCAAAGGGGAAAGGAGGGAGAGCATTACTATCGGATATTTTTTATAATCATGGAAGTTGTTAGTTAAAAAAAAAAATGGAGCCAGGCGTGGTGGTGCATACCCTTATTTCCAGCACTCATGAGGCAGAAGTAGGAGGATCGCTGAGAGTTTGAGGCCACATTGAGACTACATAGTGAATTCCAGGTGGGTCTGTGCTAGAGTGAGACCCTACCTTGATAAGAAAAAAAAAAAAAAAAAAAAAAACAGAAAAATTTGGAAAAAAAAAAGATATTTTTAAAAAGTAGTAACTCTTTTTCTTTTTTAAACTAGAATCTTGCTGTAGCCAAGGATGACCTGGAAATTCACTAGGTAGTCTCAGGGTGGCTTCGGACTCATGGCAATCCTCCTACCTCTCTTGCCCATGTAGTGGGATTAAAGACATGTGCTACCATACCCAGCAAGATGTAACATTTTTTAAAAAATTTTGTATTTATTTGAGAGCAACAGACAGAGACAGAAAGAGGCAGATAGAGAGAGACTTGGCGTGCCAGAGCTTCCAGACACTGCAAATGAAGGCCAGATGCGCACCCCCTTGTGAATCTGGCTAACGTGGGTCCTGGAGACTCAAGCCTCGAACCAGGATCCTTAGGCTTCACAGGCAAGAGCTTAACCGCTAAGCCATTTCTCCAGCCCAAGATGTAACATTTTTGCTCTTGGAATTTATGTATAAAGAACACACTCACAAATGCACCTACCTCTATATCCCACATTGCACAAAATGGCAAAAAAGACATGGGATTTTCTTAGACAAATATTTATTTATCAATTTCTCTCTTCAGCCGCCCTTGCACAGGTGGGTTTCAGCATCCTCCCTCTCCTGGTGTCAAATTAGCTTCAGTCCTCTTGGATGAAAGCACAGGGGAAAGTTTTCTTTCTCTATGACCTCATCTGATTTCTTTATCTCCTATAGCTCACTGGAGTGATTTTCTTTTTTAGTAATCAACAGGTTTTATTTTCCTACTGAAACTGAAACTGTCTATGGTTCTCAGAGCTAAAGGTCCAAAGCTAGTCAGCATTTTTCTTCAGAGCCCAAGGGAGGGGCAGGAGCAAGAGACAAGATGAAGAGCATGTCTGAGCCACCAGGAAGAGGCTGGCAGGGTCACTTTCCCTCTTCCTTCCAGTGAGCTACAAACTGGATGGGAGACAACACCAAGGGGACCAAGTGTGGGGGCGACTGGAGGAACATTGAAGCCCCAGCGAGGAGAAAAGTCATCAAGCTCCAGACAGCAGGGCAGCCTGCCAGCAAGGAAGGAGCATGAGGCAAGCCCCAGCTCAGCTTGGAGAAGAAAGACATTGAGCCCAGAACAGAACAGAAGGGAGCCTCCCAGCACCTGGGGCTATGGTGGAGGAAGGAGCAGAATGGGGAGCACACAGCGGGCTGGGGGTTAATTTTTTTTTTTGTTGGAATTTTCTTTTATTAAATAAAAACATTTTCTAAAAAATGTGTCTTTATGTCTGGGTGATCTATCTGACTGCAGGCTGGCCTTGAGCACTGTGGGAAGAAGGAAGAGGGCAGCAGGGTCCCCTTCCCTAGGTCACCCCACCTCAAGAGGGTTAGATGTTCAAAGCTCCCACAGAATAGGTGAGTCAGCCCTTCAGGTGTCAGCTCTCTCCAGGTCCTTGGCCCTAACAACTGGGAAGCCTCAAAGTCTTCTGATGACAAACTACTCCCAGAACTCCTGGGGTCAGCAAAAGAAGAATGGGAATTGTCAATAAGAATTTATAGAACAGAGGCCCTTTCCCACACCTGTCCCCTATTTCCTGAATCTAGGCAGACGGGACAATAGTTACGGGAACAGGGGACAGGAGCTGAGGAGAAACCACCTGGAACCCCCCCCCCCACACACACACACTGGAGTTTACGCTCAGTCACTTCCACTCCTGGCCCAACCCAGCCCAAAGCATAGAATGCCTGTGTGGGACAGGAGAAATCAGGAAATGGAAATAGGAGCCCAGACCCCCAACAGAAGCCCTGGGAGACAAGTCTAAGCAGGAGACACAATGGCCTCACCTCATCTCAGGGCACAAAAGGCATGGCCCAGACTGGGATCGGATCGTGGGGTAGAGGAGGGACCTGAGGGTGCGGGCAGGTCAAAAGCAGGTTGGGTGGGAAAAGATTTCCCAGTTTGCAGGCCATGGCCAGTTTCCCCAGTAGCATCCAGACAGCAGCAGGAACGGGGCAGGGGCTCCTCTTGAAACATTGGTGGCTACAGGCTCTCATGATCTCTGACGCCAGGTGCCTCAGCCTCTTCCTCCTCTTCCTCTTCCTCCAGAGGCCCCCGGCCAGAGACGGCGTCAGAGGGGGTGCCATTCTTCTTTACCTCCACCGGAAGGGGTCTCTCACCCTCCAGGGTGGCCACTTCCTTATCCTCTCCTTCAGGGTCTTCTGACTCCTTGGGACGTTTCGGGGAGTCCTCCAACAGGTCCCCTGCTCTCCTCTTCAGCGCCCCCTTCTCATTCTTCTTGGCCGGCTCATCGATGGCCAGCTTCCCTTCTTCCTCACTGCTGCCCTCCCTATTGCCCTTCTTATCGCCATCACCCTTGGGGGGCTTCCAGATCTGGCTCCAGCTCCGGCTCTTCCACTCTGCTGATTTTCTGGGAAGACTGGTAACCAGAGGAGGCCCTTTCCTCTTGCTGGGCTTGCCTAAACTTCTCCTTGGACTCCTCGTAAGGGAAGAGGTCTTTGGGGCCCAGGAATGCCTTCTCATGGGTCCCCCCCAAAAAGACTTGTTATTTGTTGGCTGTGGATTTCATGGCTGCCTCAGGCATCTCATCAATCCGGGCCGGCCAGTGCAGGTAACCCTTCATCTTGGCGAACACCAGGTCCCCGCATTTGTACTCCTTTTGCGGGTGGATCGTGACATGGCGGGGTTGCCGGAGCCCGCACAGGGCGCGAAGCGCAATCGTTCGGTACTACCCCCCACTCCGCCATCCGGTGGTGGCCCCGGCCCGAGCTCCGGCGCTGCCGCAGCGTCTCGGATGGGAGGTAGGGACGGAGGGGAGGCGGCCCCGCGGGGCACGGAGCTGCGCTGCTCCTGCGGGTTTTTTGAGTTTGAAATTCTATTGCTCCCTCCTGGGCGCCAGGCCTCTTCCTCTTCCTCCTCCTCCTCCTCACCCCCCCCCCCTCGTGGCCCCGCTCCTCCCTCCTCCTCCTCCTTCCCCCCTCCCGCGGCCCTTCGATGCTCGCCTGGAGTGATTTTCTAAATCATGGTTCCTGGGCTGGAGAGATAGCTTAGCAGTTACGTGGTTGCCTGCAAAGCCTAAGAACTCATGTTCGACTCTCCCAGATCCCATGTAAGGCAGACACAGTAGGGTGAGGCAAGTGCAAATTCCCAAATGCCCACTATGTGGTGCAAGCATCTGGAGTTTGATTGTATTGGCTGAGGCTCTGGTACACAAATTTTTTCTCTCTAAAATAAAAATAAATAAATCATGGCTCTTTTTCCCCTCAAAACAAAACAGTTGATTCATTCTAATGCCCTGTCCTTTATCCCTTAAATGTCTGTTTCTCTATCTTCCATCTAATGATGCTTCTCTACCATGCCCCATGGTTCTGGCCTACCTATGTAAACATTTTCAAGGAAAAACAAGTTGACAGGACATACCTGGAGACTTTTTGTCATGTACCTATGCCTATTTTTTTAAATATCGTTTTCCTAAATATTTTATTTATTTGTTACAGAGAGAGAGAGAGAGTGGGGGGAGAGGAAGGGAGAATGGCACACCAGGGCCTCCAGCCACATGTACCACCTTGTGAATATGGCTTTACATGGGTACTGGGTTATCAAACCTGGGTTCTTAGGCTTTGCAGGCAAATACCCTAACCACTGAGCAATATCTCCAGCCCTCTTGTCTATGTTTTTATTGTCCATTGGTTTTTATTGCATTCTGAGTGGAAGGGAACTGAGAGAGATAGAATTGTAAGAATGAACCTTCTGGATAATGGTAAGGAAGGCTCAGGGAAACAACATCAGAATAACACACATGGGCATTGTGATAGAAGTGTCACATGAGGGGAGTGGGGAGATGGGTTAGTGGTTAAGTACTTTCCTACAAAGCCTAAGGACTCAGGCTTCAATTCCCCAGTACACACACAAGACAGATACACAGCTGGCACATGTGTCTAGAATTGTCATTTGCAGTGGCTGGAGGCCCTAGGGTGCCCATTCTGTCTCTATCTTCTTCTCCCCCCCACCTTCTCTGTTAAACAAAAATAAATAAATACAATGTTTTTAGAAAGGACTACCATATTAACATTGGCGCTTGGGAATATTTAGGCAAAGATCTACAAGTCAAGGAAGTTAATAGTCCATATCTTTTGTTATTTTTAATTATTTACTTATTTGAGAGGGAGAGAGAGCAGATAGAGATATAATGGGCATGTCAGTACCTCCAGCCACTGCAGATGAGCTCCAGACTCATGTACCTCCTTGTGCATGTGGATTACGTGGGTCCTGGAGAATTGAACAAGCCGCCTTCAGCTTTGCAGGGATGCCGGGGTCCAGCCCCAGCCTGTAGGAGGGTCCCTGGAGAGAGGTGTGAAAGGGAACAGTACAATGATGACTGGAAGTCAAGTTCTGGTGCAAGCTGACAGGCTAATGCTGAAAGCAGCTGAGTTTCTCTGTCTCTCTCTCTGTCTCTCTCTCTCTCTCTCTCTTTCTCTTTCTCTCTCTCTCTTCTGCCACAGCTCTTAACCTTAGTCTTTTATTTTCTGATCATGTCATGCAACAGCAAACTTCAAGAAAGGTACAGTTCCACAGAATTCATAGAAACTTTGCTATTTCTTTACATCAAACAATCTCATAATTATTTACCTCAAGTACAATCATCAGGGCCCTATAATGATTAACTATTTTCACACTTTCCCCATGTATATGCAGTTAAGAACTTGCAATTTCCTGAACTCCTACTTTCAATGACTGTATTAATGCTGAGAGACAGAACAACCACAAAATGGGGGGTTCCTACCATTGATCCAATAAACACATTTACCCCCCCACACACACCATTTCTTTTGAATTCCCCTTTCCATGTCCCTCCAATACTAAGGCCTTGGTCCTGCCAATTGAACTCTTTCTGACCTCAGTTGTTTTTCCTGTAAGGATTCTTGTAAAGAGTCATAGTTTGCTGCAATTGCCACAATTCAGAAAAGTTAGTCATAGAACAATTCTTATACTGTTCCAGGAGGTTCATTGTTTCCTCCTCAGTGTACAGTACTCCATACCCAACTTCCTTTAAGGCCTTTAAAGAAAACAATTATTTCTGACCTATTTTCTTGTTTTTCCAATTCTATGCCACAGCATCTTTCAGATACATTGACCAACACTTCATTAACATCTTTTTCTTTTTTTTCAAGGTAGGGTCTCGCTCTAGTCCAGGCCACCCTGGCAATAGTCTCAGGGTGGCCTCGAACTCACAGTGATCTACTTACCTCTGCCTCCTAAGTGCTGGGATTAAAGGCATAAACCACCGTGCCAGGCTCTAACATCCATTTTTGCTGGAAAAGTAAACTTAGAGATTGGTACACCAAGTGAAAGACAGAAAAAGACAAACATTATACCAAAAAACCATAGATATCTATAGAGCAGAGAGCCAAAGATGTTTCTATAGAGGGGCCACATTGGACTCCAAGGAAGAGATAACTGGGCTGGAACTGTGTCATGCAACTCTTCAGCACTTGATTCCTTGTGATCCTGAAATGGCATGCTTGCCGTCTCTGGAACAGGGAAGTACTTTAACTGCTAAGCCATCTTTCCAGCCCTTAGATTAAATTCTTTAATGCCCCATGGCTATTGCTAGGTAAGCAAGTTGGTATCTAATGTGCCATTTTCTTCTTTTCTTCAAAGCTCAGAGGGGGTGTGTGTGTGTTTAATTTTATTTCTGAATTACTAGAAATTTACTAGACATCTGCAGTTCCAGAAATGCTTCAGGCTGTACAAAAAAACAAAGTCTTGGATGCTAAGAGAGTTTGTGGAAGAGGTAAGGTTCTGGATAAATGGTAACTAATTTTGGAATGTAAAGTGTAGATCCAGTGCCTTGCCTGGAAATATTGAATAATTTGTAAAGTGAGTTGATAACAGCAGTGCCCACAGACAGATGCCACCCACATTCTTCATCCCTCACCCAGAGACATGTCACTCGCAATTTCAACAGCCTCACATACTCACACACTGTCTCCCAGTACTCATTTTCCAAAGCTCTTAGGCACAAAACTCAACAAGTCTCTCCATCACATGTTGGGCTCTAGTGAGAAACACAAATTAAATGAAGATACTCTCCTAATTTTTGCAGGGTGGGAGGGTTGAGATAGGGTTTCACTCTATCCCAGGCTGACCTGAAATTCACTATGTAGTCTCTGTGTGGCCTCAAACTCACAGCCATGCACCTACTACCTTTGACTCCCTAGTACTTGGATCAAAAGCATGCACCATGATGCCAAGGAAAAAATGAAAATACTCTTTTTGTTGTTGTTTCTATTTTATAAATTCAGGTCTTGCTGTAGGTCAGGCTGACCTGGTATTCACTCTGTAGTCTCAGGTAGGCCTCAAACTCTGTGACTCTCCTACCTCTGCCTCCTGAATATATATTTAGTGAGTGTGAAAGAAATGGGGGTGGGAGAATTTGAATGCCAGGGCCTCAGCCATTGCAGTCAAACTCTAGATGCTTGTGCCATCTAGTGGGCATGTGTGACCTTGTGCTTGCCTTACCTTCTCTTAGAGAGAACCATGGATAGATGTCGAGATAGATCAATATCAACTGGTTCGAGAGAGGCAGAGCCAGAAGAAGATATAGATGAAAGGATGGGAGCATGAGTATATAGGTGTGTACATGAATACATTGGTATTCAGGTAGGTGGATGGATTGATAGATATAGATGTGTACATGGATGCACTGTTATTTGGGTATATAAGCAGATAGATATATGATAGATAGATAGATAGATAGGCAGATAGATAGATAAATGTCAATGGGTTCAGGACAGAGACAGAAGGGTGGATAGATGAAGGGATTGGTACATAGGTATTTAGATGTGTACGTGGATATGTTGGCATTTGGGTGTGTAGATAGATGAGAGATAGATAGATAGATATCAATTGGTTTAAAAGAGGCAGAGACAGAAGGATGGATAGTAAAACGGATGTGTGCATGGGAATATAGATGTGTGGATGAATGCATTGGCATTTGGATGGGTACATAGGTAGATAGATGATAGACAGGCCATATTTAATATGGTGGGTAAGGATGTAGATCGATTCTTATATACATGGATGTATTGATAGCTGAATAATTGGGGTAAATCAGACATACTGTTATAAATTGTCTGTATTATCCACTTTCCAATGCCTTTTTCATTTAACCATAAAAGTATCCCAAGACACTCCTGTGTATTGTCTATGATGTTAGATTTGTAGAATATCAAGCAGAAAATGCAACAGTTCTTATTCCAATGTGGTTCCCCTGAGATGTCTATTTTATACTCCAGGAAGGTCGATTTTTGCCTCCACTGATCATTGAGCAATGTCTGTGGAAAATTTAGGGCTATTACCCAAGTACGCTTTAATATCTTCATGCTGAACTGCTTCTACATAGGACATGGGTGCAGTTTTTGTGCACATCATGGGCCTGTCAGCACTGCATCAAGTATGAGGGACAGAATCATGTGTCCACGTCCTCCCTGAGGATGATTGACAGTTCGCAGTGACCACAGCAGTAGACTTGGGAGACCACACCCTCCCTGAGGATGATTGTTAGTACCCCTCAAAATACCACTGGTACAAAAATCCACAAAAGTTCAAGTCCTTCATGCAAAATGGGATATTTCTACAAAACCGACACATATCCTCTCATTTTTAAATAATCCATGTATGATTTATTATCCTTCATCAGGCCCTGGAGAGATGACTCAGCAGTTAAGGCACTTGCCTGCAAAGCCAAAAGGACCTGGATTCAATTTCCCAGGATCCATGTAAAGCCTGATGCACAAGGTGGCACATGAGTCTGGAGTTCCTTTGCAATGGCTAGAGGCCCTGGTATGCCTATTCTCTCTCTGCATTTGCCTCCATACACATACACTCACTCTCTCTGTCTCTAATAAATAAATAAAGTAATTTTAACAATAAATACAATTTTCTTAAATTAACATATAAAACTCACTGCTATTCTGTTTTACATTACTTTAAGATTATAAAGGGAAAGCTGGTATTGATGCTGGCACACAATTATGATATGAGTACTTGGCAACATTGAAGTAGCAGGAGTGTCATGAGTTCAAGGCCAGCCAGGACTGCAAATTGAGAGCCAGGTCAGTCCAGAGTAGAGTGAAATTCTACCTCAAAGTGAATGAAATAATGAATTGACCTTCTGTTGTTGTTCACAATAAACTACAGAGGTAGTGAAGTACAGAGGTAGTGTACAGAGGTAGTGAAGAGGTAGTGTCTTTTATCTATTTTGTAAAACTTCAAAAAATGACTCCTCACTCTTGTGATTGCATAGAATAATCATTTGAGTGAAAATTTCTGAAAAGTAGTTAGAAATAGGAAATCTTGGGGCTGGAGAGATGGCTCAGTGGCACAGGAGGGGACACCTTTAAAGAAGATGGTCCTTGGTTGGAGAAATGTGTTTAGCATTTAAGGTGCTTGCCAGCAAAGACAAAAGAGCCAGGTTGGATTTCCCTGTACCCACATAAGCCAGATACACAAGGTGGTGCATAAGTCTGGAGTTCATTTGCAGTGGCTAGATGCCCTGGGGTGCCTATTCTCTCTGTCTTCCCCCTGTCTCTCTCTGCTTGCAAATAAATAAAATATTAAGAATACCCCAATAAAGCAGAAAATCCAAGGCTGTGAATGTCTTAATAGTAAAAGTGATTTTTCCCACACTCTGTAGGACTCAGCGAACACTGCTAGGCAGAAAGAATGTGAGCAGCCCTGTGTGGTTAGGAGTAGCTTGGGGCATTCATGACTCCACCATGGTTACTGGAACCTGCACAAGGCTAGCAAGGTGGTGAGCCCATCAACGTTGTGACAAGGAGGATGGAGGGTACAAAACGAATGAGAGGACAGAACATGGGAGGGAATACCTTGAAAGATCATCCTGGGCTGGAGAGATGGTTCAGTGGTTAAGGTGTTTGCCTGTTAAGCCTAAGGACCTGAGTTTGATTGCCTAGAACCCACATAAAACAAAGGAGAATATGGTCTTCATGGTACTTGGCATCATACAAGACCCCTTAATGAAAACAAACTATATTTTAATTAATTACTTAATTATTTGCAAGTGCAGAGAGACAAAAAGAGAATGAGAGTGAATGGGTGTGCCAGGGACTCCTGCCACTGCAAACAAACTGCAGATTCATGGACCACTCTTTGCATCTGGCTTTATGTGAGCACTGGGGAATTGAACTCAATATATTAGGATTTGCAGGCAAGTCCCTCAACCACTTAGCTATCTCTGCAGCCCCAAACGAACTATTTAGTTACTGAAAGTGAGGGAGCTGGTGAGATGTCTCAGTCATTAAGGCACTTGCATGCAAAGCCTGAGTTTGATTCCCTAGTACCCATGTAAAGCCAGGTGCACAAAGTAGTGTGTGTACTGAAGTTCATTTGCAGCTCCAGGAGGCCCTGATACTCAAATATGATATGTTCTTTATTTTGACTTTATCCTGTAGTATTTACATGTCTTTAGTCTGTAGTATATACATGCCTGAGTGTATATTCAAGAGAGCATGATTAATAGCTATCACTGGCCTAAATTTGGTACTTTTTATTTTAGTATTCTTATTGATCTTGATAACTTCCTCCTAAGATATAGCAAGTGGTCTTCAGGGCTTGTTTCTTTCAGTTCCCACTCTTCCTTTTGTACTTCTTGTTCTACCTACCAAATTCTCCCTTGTCACCAAAAACCTTCTAAAATCCTGCCCCTTCTAAAACTCTACCTCTCACACACAGTTCTGCCTTCTGGCTATGACTTTACAGCATCTCTCACTCCAAATTTAAACCATCTCACTAAATCAAATACAAACTCTACTCTCTTAAAGAAGCTACTGTCTTTACTGCACCTCTTTAACTTCTTGTACATATGGACATCTAATTTTTCTCTCTTTGCTAAAAGTTAAAGTCATTCAACAGCATTTAGGGTATTTCCTTCCTTTTACCTTTCCTCCTTTTTTTTTTTCATTACAAGCCACCAAAAAAAAAAAAAAAGTCAAAAAATCAAACCACTGGCTATTGCTCTGTTAAGATTAACTCCTCACCAATTTAAAATGTAACTATAATCTTAAAAGGATGTCTCTCCATGATTCATGTTATTATGTCTAACGTTGGCCAACCATCTCATGTCGTGTGTTCTATGTTTTATGTAGTCTGTCCTTCTGTATGACTAAATTTATGCTTATTAAAAAAGAGCATGATTATATTCCAAGATCCACCAGTTATTTGTATGCATTAAAACATGTGGCTAGCTATCTATTAAAATTTATAAAGGGCTGGAGAGATCAATTTGTGGTAAAGGCATTTGCCTGTGAAGCTAAAGGACCCAGGTTCAATTCCCCAGGTCCCATGTAAGCCAGATGTACAAGTTTGTGCATGCATCTGGAATTCATTTTCATTGGCTGAAGACACCAGCACACCCATTCTCCTTTCCTGAAATAAATCACATAAATAAAAAATAAACTATAAAAATACCTATAAACATAGGAGCATAATAGTGGCACATGTCTTTAATCCCAGCACTTGGGAGGCAGAGGTAGGAGGATCACCATGAGTTCAAGACAAGCCTGGGACTACAAAATGAGTATCAGGTCAGCCTAGGCTAGAGTGAGACCCTACCTTGAAACAAACATACAAACAATTAAAAAAAAAGATTGAAGTAAAATTCTATAAAGACAATATGGATAAGGGCTTGGGAGGTGATTCAGGTGCTTTCTTGCAAAGTGTACTGGCCCAGGTTCAGTTCCCTGGCACCCACATAAAGCCAGATGGAAATTGATGCAAGCAACTGTGATGCCCCGATGCCTGTGCAAATGGGAGGCAGAGTCAGGAGCTAATGGGCCAGCTGCTGTAAAAGTTCTTTGCAATCTGCAAGTTTGTTCTCAGTGGCAAGACACCTTGTCTCAAAGAAGGTGGAAAACAGACCTAGAAATTGTCCTCTGACTTTCATACATACACCATGGTATGTGTGCCTCCCTGACACATGCATACACGCACCTGAATAAATAAAATAATGATAATTTGTCATATTTTCAACTTTATTTGACACTTTTAACTTGACATATTGGTGATAATATAGCTAAATTCTATATCAATGTTGGAAATGTTGGTAGATAAAGCCTAGAATGGAGTCACTGAATAAAGGAAAAGATACAATTTAATCGCTACATAGCAGTAAAGATCTAGCTTTCTGCAGCACTTTTCGCCCATATTTTCTCCTTTAGCTTCTTCAAGCCCTCAGGACTCCTAATGCCTATTTCTTATTTAAAAAAAATATTTATTTATTTGTGAAAAAGGCAAAAGAAATATGGAAGACAGGGAGAACATGGGCACGTGAGGGCCTCCAGCCACAACACCACCAACAAAAAAGTCAGATGCATGCACCACCTTGTGCATCTGGCTTATGTGGGTCTTGGGGAACAGAAGAACCTGGGTCCTTTGATTTTTCAGGCAAGCGACTGCTGCTAAACCATGTCTCCAGCCCCCTAATGCCTATTTTATCTGTCCCAAACAGGACAGTGATGAACTGAGAAGGAGAAACTACTCGAAAGAGCATTTTAGAGCTAGGGTTTTGCTGCTTGTGGTGGATATACAGTTCCAGAAAGGTGTTCTACTAAGTTACGAATGAATGCCACTTGTAAACACACTTCATGTTCATGTCAATTAATTTTGTTTCCATGTAGCATAATATATACCCTGCATTGTTAGGCAAGCTCTGTACCCTGAGCTAGAATACCATTTGCTTAATGACATATTATCTTTTTTTTTTTTTTTTCTGGTGATAAGGACCAAACCCAGAGCCTTGTGTTTGCTAGGGAAGTGCTCATCCTCTGAGCTAAAACACCAACCCATTAATGACATTTTAAAAAGAGTGTTTGTGTATATGAACATGTGTGTGCCATGGGGATGTCAGAGAACAACCTCAGGATGTTGGTCCTTGCTTTTTACCTGGCTTCATGCAGGATCTCTCTTGTTCACCTCTGAGTATGCCAGGATATCTGACCCACAAGCTTCTGGACTTACCCAGCTCTGCCTCCTCTTGCCATATTGGGATTGCAGAAGCATGTGCCACTGTATTTGGCTTTACATGGGTCCTGGTCATCTGAATTTTGTTCTTTAGGCTTGCACATAAAACACTTTAACAGCCATCTCTTCATTTCTGGTGACTGATTATGGATCATCAATATAGAAATTTTAAAATTAGAGAAAAGCAAACATTCACAAATATAGCATATTTTTATTTTAAATATTTATTTAACATTAAAAAGCATGGCAATGGAAAAAATCTTCACTTAGGGTCGCTATGAAACTGTAATTCATATTTTACTAATTAAACACTCTTTTTGAATCCAACAAAATTATATCTTAAGCTAGCTCCCACTGTAGGCCAAATATTATTAGAATAAAGTGAATTTCCCCAGGAGCCACAATGTGGAATGATGTAATTGAGGAGCTGTATTCTGCTACATCCAAGGAACTGAAGACCATGCATCAAAGTAAAGGAAAATGCATTGCTATTATACTTTTTTCACAAAGCAGCCTGGAATAATGCATATTATTTTGGGTTGGAGTTCAAAATATAACAAAATGTCAATAAATTAAGGGTCATTTCTCTTTCTGGATCTGTGTCTCTCAAAACATCACATATTTGCATTCATAGCCCAGTAAATGTTAATATTAAAAGGATGGCAACAAATGGTGACTGACCATTTTCCACTTACTGACATCCTGTCTCCCAGCGAATCTGAGGTGGCTCATCTAACTTCCAGTCATTATCCTCCTTCTGACATGGCATGGTCACCCCCTCCCCATGCTGATGAAAACCCATCTAAATCTGTCCATCAGTGGAGTCCATGGACAGCAGCATGTGAGGCACAGGCAGATGAAAGGGAACCAAGGAAAGAAAAGTAAAAAGAACTAAGAATAGAATATAAAACAAAAAGAGAAAAAAAAAACTAATAAAAAAGCCAGTAGAGTGTGTTCTATAAAATAAGCTGCAAAAATGTTCTTGCCGGGCTCCTCCCCAGTGGGCAGGTAGTTCTGAGGAGGGACCAGGCCAGCTGGTTCCTCCCAAGGGGTTGAGGAGAAGGGTGGATGTCAGACAACTCAAAACCTCTCCTATTCTCCGGAGAAAAACCACACTGAGTCGGGAGTCTTGTGGAAGCAGGAACTCATAGGAACTTGCTTTATTGTTACAAGCAGTTGCCTATATAATGTTGGGGACGAAGGCGGGGATTTTAGGATGGGGGAAGAGGTAAGGGCCAATAGTTAACTGTGACTATTGAAATGATAATTCCAACTCCTGCATGGAAGTAGCAGGTAAGAAGCCATTAGGTTTCTTGCTGAGTCCTAGCTGGCCGGAGACAGGTCACCAAACTTTAGCTAGACTCAGGAAGTTCACTAGGCCTCACACCCAGGCCTCTCAAGGCCCAACATGTTCTGACAATGCACAAATAGCTAATGCCACCTTGCTTTTATCTTTGAAGAGCCAAGCAGTTCTTTAGATATGAGACTCAGTCATCAATCTTCTAAAGGAGTCACTAGTTGCTCCTATTTCAGTTCATCATGTCTTCAAAGAAGGTACAAGTCCATAATGCAATCAACAACTGCCCATGTCCTTGGGTAGGTGGACTTCTAACAGACATTTGGGAACAGTAAGAAAGAGACCTTCCTTGTGTCTGTTGTCCTTCCTCAGGGGGCAGAGGTACCAGAATGTGTCATGAACAGCACTAGCAATAGGGTTGACTTAATCTTGAACTTTATTTATCACTAGTAAATGAAGTAGCTTTTTAAAGTATTCACTGGCAGGGGTTTACCCATTTGTTTGTTACTGGAAATTTTGAGAAAATTAGTATGCCTTAAAACTATTATCCTATGTGTAAAATTCAAACCCAAGTGATTATTATAAAAGATTAAAGTAGACTAAATATACTGATAATACATTGTAATTATATTGAAATAATACTGTGCCCTGACTTCAGTTATTTCATATTTTGTAAAATAATTGTGTTTTTTTAGACTTACCTTTATTGAGAAACTCAATTTTACATGCCACTTTTTGACTTGCTCTTATGGATGTCTGTGTGTTTGGGTGGATGCATAAATTGTATCATCTGTCTGCTATCACATGTACATTATGAAATGGCAAGTAAATTATTCCTGGAAGTATAAATGGTACTAGTCTGTACATTTATTGCAATGAATTGGGACTGCACAGGCATATGAGAATAGTAAAGTCATATCAGGAAAACCAGGTCCAAGAGCATACTGGACACAATTCTAGTAAAGTGTACAATTCCCTCACCTAGACCCCATAAAAATGGTCACCTAACACGCCATGACACACTACTCTGGTCCCATTTCCTTAGGATCCCAACCCCAGGAATGGTGAGTACCTCAACTTCTCCAGAGTGCCAAGAAGAATCTATTTTCAAGGGAAGTAGCCATTTTTTTTAATGATGAAAACCAGGGATCACTTATGAGATGGTCTATTTCATTCATTCTGCCAAATTACTAAGTACCTCGTGAGGAATTAAGGACAATTATAGCAGAAAAAGTTTTGGGCCTGAGAATAAAGGATTTAGACAGTCTGTTTCCTAGGCCTAAGAGATTGCTTAACATGAGGTAAGAGAATGGTGGAAATGAGAGTGAGGCAGGAGGATTCAGGTTCCCTAGTAAGGGAATGGAGTTGGAAATGCTTTGATATACAGAGGCTTTTCAGAAAGACCCAGGGAGGGGATCTATCACTAGGGGCAAGTAACATTTCTCCTTTGAGCTCTGGTGCAGTAGGGCTTAATCAATTTTGAAAATTGCAAGTTGTTTATTCAAATATCTTGGGCCTTGTCTGCACACAGCTGTTATGAGAGAGAGAAGGGGAAATCTTGAAATCTAATACATTCCCTGTGTGCCATCTGATGCACAAGACAGAGCGTTCAAGTGATTATTTTTCTTTTCCTATAACAAACAAAACCTCTACCTAAAACTCCATGTCCTCTAGATACCACATCAAACCTCTCTTTCTGAGCTGCTTCTACCAAGTACTGCTGCTGATAGCTGTATTACTTGACTTCCCCAAAGCCTTCTCCATGCTTCTACTGACTGACCTTTAGAGGGTGCAGGGCTTTATACCTTCTCATGCAATGGTTATGTCTCACCTGGCCTTTCTTACCACTCAGCAGCAACATCATCTGCTGACTCACCTTATCTCTTGCAATGTTCACTGCTTCCCCTTGGCAGGGTCAGTATAAATGCCACCTGCTGACAGTGTCAGACCCTGAGCAGCCAAGCACAGGAGCCTTGTTAACACCCCGCATCCCTCTATTTTCATCTTTCACACTAATTGGCTATCACTTTATTAGTGCTGCATTTTACTTGCTGATTAGTTTGCTGCTTGCCTGTCACCTTAGAATATGTTCTCCAGGAAAGCAGGACAGTGTCATTTTGTTCACCTCATACTCTCAGTGTTTCACAGACCATGAAAATGGAACAAATATTAGTGACTTCATAAATAAAATGAACTGATCAAACTATAATTACAAAATGATCATTTTAAATGAAATTATAAGCAATCTGAGCTAGTTTGAATGTATGTTCCACATAGACTGAGGTGTTTCTTCAAAGCTTGCAATGTGGATATTTAGTCCCCTGGCTGGAGAAGGTGTCACTGGAAGCATATCCTGGGACCCAGCCCAAAGGTGTGTTTTGGGTCCCTTCCAAACTTATGCAGAGTTGATTGTCCTGTGCCTTGACAAGGTAGGCCAGCCCCTTCCACTTGTCAACCACAAAAGGCAATTGTTGATCTTCTGGGACTGGCAGCTGAAGATTGACAGTGCCCTGGGATTTTGACACCCACCAACACTTTCCATATCACAAAGGAGGAGCTCCAGGTCACAGTCCAGATGGAAGGAAGGCCTATCTCAATTGTCATCCATACAGGGTCCAGTTGGTCAGTCCTGCCATCCTACTATAATAAGACATTTTCCTCACAGATCTTTGTGTTGGGTATTGACTGCCTGTCCCTCTCCTCATGCATCACTCTCCCCTTACCCTGTGTAGCTTGGGACACTCCCCTTTCCTATTCATTTCTTTTTCTCTTTAAAATTATATATTTAATTGGCAATTTCTGTACTTACAGATAACAAACCATGGTATTTCCCTCCCCTCCACTGCTTTTCCCTTCATAACTCCACTCTCCATCATATCTCCTCCCACTCTCCATTAGTCTCCTACATATAGTCATCAGCTTCCTTTGGAGTTGTCTGCTGGGCAGGTTTGTGATCTTCTAATGTGGCCCACTGTCTACCAAAAAAAAACCTCTGGAGTTTTTTGACGCATATGCACCTGTAGGATTAAAGCAGTACTCATTATTTTCTTTCTTTTTCTCTGACGCCTTCTGTCTCCCATAAGACTGCATACAGTACAGCTTTTTCCAGCTTTCAAGTGGCTGGGCTACAGGGAGAAGGTTTCCTGCTCAGCCACAACTTGATTTCTCAGTGACTTTGCTGCTCAGGCATGTGAAGTCTTCAGCAATAGGGTCTTACCATCTCTTTCTCATAGGGAACCAAGGGCCTTGGCAATAGCCTGTAATGTTTGGGAGGCAACAGGGACCTTCCTGGCCAACAACTCACTGGTAGGTATCCCATATTAGGTAAGGAAAATTTTCTAGTAACAATCTATGGCTTCTGGATGTACCATTATTTAAGAAACTAGACTTTCATATGTCTTATTCAGACTATCTTGAATGTTGATTGATCCTCCCCCCCCCACCATTCTTTTATACATTTTTTTCCCCTGACCTCACTTAGGCTTTTCCCATCCCTGTAATCTGTTTTAGTTACATATATACAATACCATTTTCTTAAGACCTTCCCTCTCCTCTCTCCTTATAGCCTTTTTCTAGCTCATGGGCCTCTGCTAGTAATTATTGGTTCCAGATCACACACAAGTCTATATATTTGTAGCTAGGATCCACAAATAAGAGAGAACATGTGGCATTTTGCTTTCTGGGCATGGGTTACCTCACTTAGTAAAATCCTTTCCAGATCTATCCATTTCCCTGCAAATTTCATTACATTTTTCTTTACCACTGAATACAACTCCATTGTGTAGATGTATGACATCTATATTATCCATTCATCTGTGGATGGACATCTAAGCTGGTTCCATTTCCTATATATTGTGAATAGAGCAGCAATAAACATGGTTGTGCAAGTATCTCTAAGGTAGTGAGAAGAGTCATTAGGATATATGCCTAGAAGTGCTAAAACTGGATCATCTGGCAAACCTGTTTTTAGCTGTCTCAAGAACCTCCACAATGATTTCCACAATGGCTGTACATTTATTTCATTCAACAGCGCAGAAGGGTTCCCCTTTTCCCACAACCTCGCCAACATTTGTTGTCATTTGTTTTCTTAATGGCAGCCATTCTGACAGGAGAGAGATGGAATCTCAAGGTAGTTTTAATTTGTATTTCCATGATGGCTAATGATGTAGAACACATTTTTTAGATGTTGATATACTACCTGTGTTTCTTCTTGTGAGAACTCTCTATTTACTTCCATAGCCCATTTTTTTATTGGGTTGTTTGATTTCTTATTGTTCTGTTTTTTTTTTTTTTTGAGTTCTTTGTATATTCTGGATATTAATCCTCTGTCAGATGTGTAAGTGGCAAAGATTTTCTCCCATTCCCTAGGTTATGCCTTTGCTCTATTAACAGTGTCCTTTGCTGTACAAAAGCTTTGTAATTTCATGAGATTCCAGTAATTGATTAGTGGTTTCATTTTCTGAGCAATTGGGATTATATTCAGAAAGTCATTACCTCTGCCAATATGTTGAAGGGTTTCCCTCCCTTTTCCTCTAGCAACTTCAGAGTTTTAGGTCTGATATTAAGGTCCCTGATCCACTTGGATTTGAGTCTTGTACATGAAGAAAGACCAGGATCTATTTTCATCTTTCTACATATAGATGTCCAGTTTTCCCACAGCACTTGTTGAAGAGGCTGTATTTTCTCCAATGAATATTTTTGGCATTTTTGTTAAAAATCAGATAGCTGTATCTGCCTGTCTTAACATCTGGATCCTCTATTCTGTTCCATTAATGTACATGTCTGTCTTTGTGCCAATGCCATGCTGTTTTTGTTACCATGGCATTGTAATATAGCTTAAAATTGTGTATGGTGATACCATCAGCCTTATTCTTGGCTATTTGAGGGCTTCTTTTATGTGTGTTTCCAAATGAAATTTAGGTTTTTTTTTTTTTCTATTCCTGTGAAGAATGCCATTGGAATTTTAGTGGGGATTGCATTAAATGTGTACATTGCTTTTGGTAAGATTGACATCTTCACAATATTAATTCTTTCAATCCAAGAGCATGGGATATCTTTCCATTTCCTTGTGTCTTCTGCAATTTCTCGCTTCAGTGTTTTAAAGTTCTCGTTGTAGAGCTCCTTCACTTCCTTAGTTATGTTTATTCCAAGGTACTTTATTTTATTTGAGGAAATTGTGAATGGGAAAGATTCCCTGATTTCATTCTCTGTAAGTTTGTTGTTAGTATATAGGAAAGCTACTGATTTCTGTGTATTGATTTTGTATCCTGCTACATTGCTGAAAGTGTTTGTTAGCTCTAACAGTTTGCTGATCGAGTTTTTATGGTGTTTTATGTATAGAATCTTATCATCTGCACATAGTGATAACTTGATCTTGTCCTTTCCAATTTGTATCCCTTTCATGAGTTCCTCTTGCCTTATTGATATAGCTAAGACTTCTAGGACTATATTAAATAAAAGTGGGGACAGTGGATATCCTTGTTTTGTTCCTGAGTTTAGTGGAAAAGCTTCCAGTTCTTCACCATTTAGTATTATTTTGGCTGTAGGTTTGTCATAAATAGCTTTTATTATGTTGAGATATGTTCCTTCTATTCCCAGTTTCTGTAATACTTTTACAATGAAAGGATGTTGGCTTTTCTCGAATGCCTTTTCTGCATCTATGCATACAATCATGCAATTTTTTTTTGTCATTCAGACCATTTATATGATATATTAAATTTATTGATTTTCATATGTTGAACCATCCCTGCATCCCTATGATAAAGCCAACTTGGTCAGGGTAAATGATCTTTTAGATATATTCTTGTATTCTGTTTGCCAATATTTTGTTAAGAATTTTTGCATCTATGTTCATGAGGGAGATTGCTCTGTAATTTTCTTTTTTTGTTCTGCCTTTGCCTGGTTTTGGTATGAGGTTGATGCTGGCTTCATAGAACAAGTTCAGTAGAATTCCTTCCTTTTCTATTTTATGGAAAAGTTTGAGAAGCATTGGTGTTAATTTTTCCATGAAGGTCTGGTAAATTTGCCAGTGAACCCATCTGGGCCTGGGCTTTTTTAGTTGGGAGAATTTTTATAACTGCTTGGATCTCTGTATTTGTTATAGGTCTATTTAAACGGTTTATCTCAACTTGATTTAATTTTGGTAGGTCATACGAATCAAGGAAATCATCCACTTCTTTTGGATTTTTAACTTTTAGTGGTATATTTATTCTTAAAGAATATCCTTATAATTGTTTGAATTTCATTGGTATCTGTTGCAATGGTGCCTTTTTCATCTCTAATTTTATTAATTTTTGTCTCTTCTCTCTTCTGGTCAAATTGGCTAAGGGTTTATCAATCTTGTTTATCCTTTCAAAACACCAACTCTTTGTTTCATTGATTCTTGGGATTGTTTTTATTTTGTTTGTTTATTTATATTTCATTAATTTCTGCCCTAATATTTATGATTTGTTCTCATCTACTCATGTTTGGTTCGCCTTGTTCTTTTTCCACGGCCTAATGGAACATTAAATTGTTTATTTGTGAACTCTCTAATTTATTAATATACACACTTAGAACTATAAATTTCCCTCTTAGGACTGGCTATAGCTACTTGGGTGTACATCTGGGTCCTCTACTCTGTTTCACTGATCTACATGTCTGTTTTTGTGCCAGTACCATGCTGTTTTTGTTACTATGGCTCTGTAGTATAGGTTAAAATCAGGTATGGTGATACCACCAGCCTTATATTTGTTGCTCAGTATTATTTTAGATATTCAAGGATTTTGTGATTCCAAATGAATTTTTGAATTGTTTTTTCTATTTCCATGAAGAAAGCCTTTGGAATTTTGATGGGGATTGCATTAAATGTGTAGATTGCTTTAGGTAAGGTTGCCATTTTCACAATATTGATTCTTCCAATCCAGGAACAAGGGATGTTTCTCCACTTTCTCGTGTCTTCTGCAATTCCTCGCATGAGTGTTTTAAAGTTCTCATTGGAGATTCTTTACTTCCTTGGTTAGGTTTATTCCAAGGTACTTTATTTTTTTGATGCAATTGTGAATGGGAGTGGTTCTCTGATTTCATCCTCTGTGTGTTTGTTGTTAGCATATATGAAGGCTACTGCTTTCTGTGTATTTATTTTGTATCCTGCTACATGGCTGTAGGTTTTGATTAGCTCTAACAGTTTGCTAGTAGAGTCTTTAGGGTCCTTTATATAGAATCATGTCATCTGCAAATAATGATAACTTGATCTCTTCCTTTCCAATTTGTATCCCTTTTATGTGTGTCTCTTGCCTTATTGCTATGGCTAAGACTTCCAAAACTATATTAAATAAAAGTAGGGACAGTGGAAACCCTTGTCTTGTTCCTGATTTTAGTGGAAAAGCTTCCAGTTTTTCCCCATTTAGTAATATGTTGGCTGTAGGCTTGTCATAAATAGCCTTTATTATATTGAGATATGTTCCTTCTATTCCCAGTCTCTGTAGGACTTTTATTATGAAGGGATGTTGGATTTTGTCAAATGCTTTCTCTGCCTCTAAGGAGATGATCATGTGATTTTTGTCCTTCAACATGTTTATGTAATGTATTACATTTATTGATTTGCGTATGTTGAACCATCCCTGCATCTCTAGGATAAAGCCTACTTGGTCAGGGTGAATGATCTTTTTGATATACTCTTGTATTCTGTTTGCCAATATTTTGTTGAAAATTTTTGCATCTATGTTCATGAGGGAGATTGGCCTGTAATTTTCTTTTTTTGTTCTATCTTTGCCTGGTTTTGGTGTCAGGGTGATGCTGGCCTCATAGAAGGAGTTTGGTAGAATTCCTTCTTTTTCTATTTTATAGAAAAGCTTAAGAAGCAATGGTGTTAACTCTTCCTTAAAGGTCTGGTAAAATTCAGCAGTGTATCCATCGGAGCCTGGGCTTTTTTTAGTTGGGAGATTGTTGATAACTGTTCGGATCTCCATGTTTGTTATAGGTTTATTTAAGTGATTAATCTCATTTTGATTTAATTTAGGTAGGTCATATAAATCAAGGAAATCATCCATTTCTTTCAGATTTTCATACTTTGTGGAATATATGCTTTCATAGTATGTCCCTATGATTTTTTGAATGTTTTCTGGAATCTGTTGTGATGTTACCTTGTTCATCTCTGATTTTATTAATTTGTGTCTCTTCTCTCTTTCTTTTGGTCAGATTTGCTAAGGGTTTATCAATGTGGTTTATCCTTTCAAAGAACCAACTCTTTGTTTCATTAATTCTTTGGGTTGTTTTTTTGTTTGTTTGATTCTATTTCATTAATTTCTGCCCTAATCTTTATTATTTCTTCCTGTCTACTGATTTTTGGTTTGCCTTGTTCTTCTTTTTCCAAGGCTTTAAGGTGAAGCATTAGGTCGTTTACTTGTGACCTTTCTAATTTCTTAATATAGGCACTTAAGGCTATAAATTTACCTCTTAGAACTGCCTTCATTGTGTCCCAGAGATTTTGGTATGTTGTGTTCTCATTATCATTTGACTCTATAAATTTTTTGATTTCCTTCTTGATTTCTTC
The DNA here is from genome assembly GCF_020740685.1 of Jaculus jaculus. Classification (NCBI taxonomy): domain Eukaryota; kingdom Metazoa; phylum Chordata; class Mammalia; order Rodentia; family Dipodidae; genus Jaculus; species Jaculus jaculus. Next base: position 1,095,791 of record NW_025423493.1, read on the forward strand.
ATTGACCCATTCATCATTTAGTAGTGTTTTGTTTAGTTTCCATGATTTTGTGTATGTTCTACAGCCTTTCTTGCTACTGATTTGTAGTTTAATTCCATTGTCATCAGATAGAATGCAAGGAATTATTTCAATTTTCCTGAATTTGTTAAAATTTGCTTTGTGTCCTAATATATGGTCTTTTTTAGAGAATGTTCCATGTGCTGCTGAAAAGAATGTATATTCTGCAGCCTTTGGATGAAATTTCCTGTATATATCTGTTAGGTCCATTCCTTCTATGACCTCATTTAGTCCAGATGCCTCTCTGTTTATTTTTTCCTGTGATGACCTGTCAATTGATGAGAGTGGGGTGTTAAAGTCACCCACCATCACTGTGTTTGGTGTTATCTGTGACCTTAGTTCTAATAGTGTTTGTTTGATGAATTTGGGAGCCCCCATGTTAGGTGCATATATGTTTAGGATTGTAATATCCTCCTGTTGGAGTGTGCCCTTAATCAATATAAAGCGACCTTCCTTATCTTTCTTGACTAATGTTGCACTAAAGTGTACCTTGTCAGATATTAGGATAGCAACCCCTGCTTGTTTTCTAGGCCCATTTGCTTGAAACACCGTCTTCCAACCTTTCACCCTAAGATAATGTCTATCCTTTGTAGAAAGGTGAGTTTCTTGGAGACAACAAATTGTAGGATCCTGCTTTTCTACCCAGTCTGCAAACTTATGTCTTTTCGTTGGGGCATTGAGGCCGTTGATATTAAGAGATATTATTGAAAGGTGTGTATTTATGTTTGCTATTTTTTGTGTGGTTCCGGTTCTACCTGTGCTCTCTTCTGTTAACTAGTATTTGAGTATTGCTTGGTTTTTCTAGGTTCCTTATATGTGTGCTTTTCCTTTTCTTCAGCATGGAGGATTCTATCAAGTATTTTCTGTATAGCTGGTTTTGTCTTCAAAAACTCCTTTAACCTGCTTTTGTCATGGAATGTCCTTATATCTCCGTCTATTTGAATGGATAACTTAGCAGGATAAAGTAACCTTAGTTGACAGTTGTTATCTTTCAGAACTTGGAATATATCACTCCAAGCCCTTCTGGCTTTAAAAGTTTGTGTTGAATAATCTGCTGTAATCCTAATGGCCTTGCGTTTGTAGGTAACTTTATTTTTCTCTCTACCTGCTTTCAATATTTTTTTCTTTGGTGTGTGTGTTTGGAAGTTTGATTATAATATGGCAAGGAGAGGTTCTTTCCGGGTTTTGTCTGGCTGGGGTTCTAAAGGCTTCCTGTATCTGCATTGGCATCTCTTTCCCAATTTGGGGGAAATTTTCTTGTATGATTTTGTTGAAGACACCTACTATGCCTTTGGAGTGGAATTCTTCTCCTTCTACTTTGCCCTGAATTCTTATATTGGATCTTTTCATAGTGTCCCGAATATCTTGAAATTCCCACTCATACTTTTCTATAAGTTTGTCTTTCTCTTTGTTGGACTGTATTAGATCTGCCACCTGGTCTTCTAGCTTAGATATTCTGTCCTCTCCCTCATCCATCCTGCTCTTGAGATTTTCACAGAGTTTTTTATTTCATTAACTGTGTTCTTCATTGCTAGTAATTCTGACTGGTTTTTCTTAATTATTTCTATTTCCTTATTTATGTCTTGTATTGCCTTCTTTATTTCATTAAATTGGTGTCCTACGTCTTCTTTGATTCCTTTGATTTCCTCTTTGATTTCTTCTTTGATTCTTTTGATTTGTTCTTTGACCTCTTTGAACATATTTATAATCATTCTTTTGAACTCTTTCTCAGGCATTTCCTCTAACTTGTTCTCCTTGGAGGACATTTCTGATGCATTAATACTTTAGGTGGATTTATATCGTCTTGCTTTTTAGTGTTTCTTGTGTTATAATGTATATATTTTTGCATCTTGGATTAAGTTAATGCTTGGATTCTAGCTAGCTGGGTATTCTTAGCTGTATCAATTGATTTGATGTTATATATTTTCAGGGTAGGAGCTTAACGTGTTAGGTGTGGCTTTTAAGACTCTCAGAGTATCTACAAAGGTGTTCCTAGGGGTTGAGTGTCTCTGCTATGGGAGTATTCAAGCAGGCTGAGTGGAATAAAATACAGGTAGATTCTAAAATTTAACTAAACGCTGTACACATTCAATCAAAAACAGCCCCCAGTTGTATGCAAGAGTAGTTATTATAATGACCAGATCCTCTATCAACAAACAGGTTGAGATTTCTGGTCTGTTGAGGGATCCAACTCAGCTTGTGACCAAGTGAGACCCTTCCCCGGTGCAATCCCAGTTACCTTGGATGATTTTAGTCTCAGTCAAGTTGCTGCCTGGGTTGTCGGGCTGCTGTTCTGATTTCTGGGGCTGGGCACTGGCTTTTCCTGTGGGGCAAACTGAGCCTGGCAAGTGTGGCCCTGCAGATCAGCACCCCTGTTGCTGGAACTGCTGCTGCTAAAAGCTGCCACTGCTGGGTCTGTAGCCGCTGCTGGTGAAGCTGCTGCTGCTGGGCCCACCCCTGCTGCTGCCTCTGCTGCTGCTGTAGCTGCCACTGCTCTAGCCACCACTGCTGCTGAAGCTGCTGCTGAAGCTGCTGCTGAAGCTGCTGCTGTTGTGTCCACTGCCGCTGCTGCCACTGAATCTGCTGCTGCGGGATCTGCCACTGCTGCCACTCCTGAGTCTGCTGCTGCTGGGTCATCCGCTGCTGCCGTGACTGGAGCTGCCACTGCTGGGGCCGCTGTTACCGGTGCCCGAGCCACTTTTGTTGCTGCCAAACTCTGCTCCTGCTTAGGTCCCGCTGTTGGCTCAAGTTGGTGTGGCCGGGTCCCGGGACCGCTGCTCTGTTCTCAGAGCTGGGCTCAGGCAGTGGGGGAGGGGAGGGAGCTGCAGCTGCTTTGGTTCTCTTGCTGTTCCACGTGTTCTTCTACCTCATGGTCTGCTCCTCCGTTGCTCTCTGCCACTCTCCCTTCATGTTTCCTGAGTTGCGGAGAGCTCCGGTGTGAAGGGAAGCTCCTGCACCTGGCTTTTCCTGTGGCTGGAGCCGAGCTGGCTGCTTTCTGTTGCGCTGCCGCCTTGGCGGAGCTTCCCGGGTCACTTTTGCCGGCCTGTGTGGGCTCTGGAAGCTCTGGATCTCTTCTACTTCTCTGCTGCCACTTCAATTTCCTATACACCTCACTTTTAATAAAAGTGTGTATTTTGCTGAGTTTTTTTGGCCTTTTTTCCCCCCTAGGCTGCTTTGGCATGGTACGTATGCCGCCATCTTAACTGGAAGTCTTGCTTTTTTTTTTAATTGTTACTTGAGTGTGATTTATTTTTTCCTATTGCCTCCTGTGTGTGTTTTGCTTTCTCCTTGGTTTTAAGAATTCCTTCACGAATTTTCTGTAAAGCTGGTTTCATTGTCATAAGTTCCTTTTGCCTGTTTTTGTTGTGGAATGTTCTTATTTCTCCATCAATTTGGATACTAAAGTGATGTTGGTTGACAGTTGTTATCTTTTAGAACTTGGAATATGTCATTCCAAACCCTTCTGGCTTTCAAAATTTGTGTTGAATAATCTGCAGTTATTCTAATGGGCTTGCCTTTGTAGGTGACTTACTTCTTCTCTCTAACTGCTTTCAATATATTTTCTTTGCTTTGTTTGTTTAGTAGTTTAATTATAACATGGCAAGGAGAGGTTCTCACAATAGTTTGTAGGTTTGGTGTTCTAAAAGCTTGTTGGCATTTCTTTCCCAATTTGGAGAACATTTTCTTCTGCAATTTTGTTGAAAACATGTACTAAGCCTCTGAATTGAAATTCTTCTCCTTCTGCTATATGCTGAATTCTTTTTTTAAAAATTATTTATTTATTTATTTATTTGAGAGCGACAGACACAGAGAGAAAGACAGATAGAGGGAGAGAGAGAGAATGAGCGTGTCAGGGCTTGCAGCCTCAGCAAATGAACTCCAGATGTGTGCGCCCCCTTGTGCATTTGGCTAACGTGGGACCTGGGGAACTGAGCCTTGAACCAGGGTCCTTAGGCTTCACAGGCAAGCTCTTAACCTCTAATCCATCTCTCCAGCCCTGAATTCTTATGTTTGATCTTTTCATAGTGTCCCAGATATCTTGAAATTCCCATTCATACTTTGCTATTAGCTTGTCTTTCCCTTTGTTGGACTGTATTCGATCTGCCACCTGGTCTTCTAGTTTAGATATTCTGTTCTCTCCTTCATCCATTCTACTGCAGAGTCTTTCCACAGAGTTTTTATTTTATTTTATTTTATTTTATTTTATTTTATTTTATTTTATTTTATTTTATTTTATTTTATTTTTATTTCACTGACTGTATTCTTCAGAGCCATGATTTCACCCTGGTTTTCCTTCAGTATTTCTATTTCCTTACTCATGTCTTGTAATGCCCTCTTTATTTCATTAAGCTGGTTTCTTGTATTCTCTTTCAGAAATTTGCTTTCTTCTTTAATACCTTTGTTTTCTTCTTTTGATTCCCTTAGTTTCTTCTCTGATTTCTTTGAGCATAGATACCATCATTTTCTTGAAATCTTTGTCAGGCATTTCATCTAAAACAGTCTCATGGGTGATCATTTTTGATGGATTTAGAGTTTTCGGTGGGAATGTATTGTCTTGATTCTCTGAGTTTCTTGTATTATATTGCAGCAACTTTTGCATCCTGAATTTATTTGATGCTTGGGTTTTCTACTTATCTGCATTGTTCTTAGATGTTGCAATGCACCTCTGTATACCCTCATGATATGAGTTCAAGTTGCCAGGATTAGCTCTGGTCCCCCAGTCATGCCACAGAAGTAATCGTAAGTGCTGAGTTTGTTTGCTAAACAAGTATTCTAGCAGACTGGGTGGAATAATTTAGTGCAAATTCTAAAGTTCAATGGAGTAACATACACAATCAATAAAAACCATCACAAAGAATGCAATTGTGGGGATTAAAAGAAACAGATAGTCATGTAAAGCCAAAATCCCTACTGGTGTGTGTTGTTCTACACCCTTAATCTTGTCAGCTCAGAGGTAGAGATTTCTGTTCTGAATTAGGTTCCAGGTCAGACCCTTTCCCCAGTAATGACATAAGCAAAAAACTAAGGCCCTATGTATATAAAAGCACCAAAGGTAACAATATTCAACACCCAAATACAGGTTATTTGAAAATGGTAAGGCCGACCAAAAATATATACCCTATAACCTGCCCTGACAAGGAAAGAGAGATTAGCTCTTGCAGGACTGTACTTGTTTGTTTGTCAGCCAGCCTCATTACCTTTTGAGGTGGCTTCCAATTTCACCAATGCTGAGTGCCTGCCTCGATCCCTCCATGTTGTGCTGTGCAGCTGTACCTCTGATCTGCTCTGCTGGCTGTGCTGCCACTGGGGGCTGAATGATGGAGGTTTGGGGTTCTGATAGTAGGGGATGGGAGAGTTCAGACTTCTGGAGTTGCTTGTACTTTCTGTGCTCTTTAGTTGATCTAAGCTGTCTTTCCTTCAGGTTTCTTAACATTGCAACAAGGCTGATGGAGTTGAAAAATCTGTTGCTTGGTGTCTGCTGCTGCTGCTGCTGCCTGGCACTCCTGGTGGGACTGTGCTGGGCGGGCACACAGATCACCAGCCGCAATGGCCTCTGTGGGACTCTGGCAGTTTTCCTCCTTTATGGTGGATCTTGGTCTCTCCGGCTTCTCTGCTCTGTCTAAGAATAACATATCCACCTTCACTTTTCAGAAGAAGAGTATATTTTTCTGGGGTTTTGCTTAAATCCCTCCCTCGGCTGGTTTGGCTGGCTCCTAAGCCACCATCTTACCCAGAAGCCTCTTTTCTTATTCTTTTCACAGGGGTGGGGGAAAGAGAGAGAGAAAATGGGCATGCCAGGGCCTTCAGCCACTACAAACAAATTCCAGACACATGTACCACCCTCTGTATCTGGCTTACATGGCTCCTGGGGAATTAAATTTGGGCCTTTTAGATTTGCAGGCAAGCACATTAACTGCTAAGCCATCACTCCAGCCCACAACATTCTTGAAATAAACTAAGTTACAGAGGAAAACAAACAAGTCTGAATGTCATGTGATGGGTATTTGTTCCTACACTGCATTAAAAGTTCTATTTGTGCCTATGATTCTAGGAATGCTTCCATGCACTGTCCTACAACAGATACATTTTGCAGTATTGTCTTTGAACAATCAGAAATTACCTGTGTAATGAAGGAATATACTTCATTTGACTATATCACATAACAACATGTTGTTAAGTTTTACCCAAACTGAGAGCTGATTTTATTATGAAAAATTAAGAAGCAATATTAATTATACGAAGTAACATCTTTCTGAATAAAAGTATGAACAAAGTATTTTTTAAAAAAAGAACAGACTAAAATTAAGAATTTAAACAAGATGCTCAAAATAGACAAGAATTAATGAGCATTGAAGGTTTGGCTGATCTCCATGAAAGCAGATGCACCCAAAGTTGGAAATTGAAAATGGATATTTTGAACTTAAGTTATTGGTGGTGGGCACTGTGGTGGTTTCCTGCTGACCACCTCATGCTTCAGGTTGAGCTTCAGAGCATGCTGCCAATTCCTGACCATCTGAATGATGCACAGGACTTGTCCCTGGTGCTGTACTGCCATGGAAGAGAGGGAGTATTTCCCAAGCCAGCCACTTGGACATATATGACTGTGTACTTATCACAGCTTTGGAGTGACTTGTAAATTAAATAGCCCAAAATGCATGACTGAAGATGTATGTAGGTTTAACTTTACATATCTTCTGAAGTTCCCATCTCTGATGGTTAATCTTAATTCTCAACTTTAGATCTCAAACACCTTGGAAACAAACTTCTGGTCACGTCTGTGATGGATTCAGTATATTCCTTCCTATGATACATCTAATTTTCATGAGAGACGTGCCCATTTATATATAGAAACAAGATGGTAAATAGAGGATTCTTCCTAAAAGTTCACTTAGAGGGAACAGTCTGCCTTACTATGCATGTATACACAAAACCAGTACAGGCTGCATAGCCCCCTGCTGGTCTGATTCTGGATCATCTAAGAACTTGTTTGAATAGGTACTGACCATGAATAATGGTCACTAAGGTGAGGATGAAACTAGTACTGTTCAGAGTGGAAAACATGTACAGATGGAGGGGGGGCATGTTGCCAAAAGGTTGCCAGGTACATTACGTATGAGAAGGGTGCATTTACTGATGAAGCCATGTAGTGTCATAACTGGCTAAATTACTCCCTATGCTTGTCTGCCACATTTCCTTCTCAACTATTTCTCTTCTTACTTTAATGTCCATTTTCTGTGGCACACAATTTAATTAGTGTATGAGTGTGGCTCGAGACTTATTTACTGGAGCATGAACAAATTACCAGTAGCTAAAACATTAAAAAAAATTAATGTTCTAATTACATGATTTTATTTTATTGAGTGATAACTAATGAAATATAAAAATTATCCAAGTAAAAATGAAATACGGGCTGGAGAGATGGTTTATAGGTTAGGACCCTTGCCTACAAAGCCTAAGAAGCCATCTTTACCCAAATAAACCAGATGCACAAGGTGGCACATGCATCTGGAGTTTGTTTGCAATGGCTACAGGCCCTGGTTCATTCCCTCTGCCCCTTTCTGTCTCTGCCTCTTTCTCAAATAAGTAAATCAAATAATTAAAAATGAACCTCAGTAGAAATTGTTTAATATTGACAAGTATAACAAAACAGAGTGCCACAGCACTATTAGTAGCATTACAAATTAGAGGGTGAAATGTATCTCAAAGTCAATTTAAGTAGGAATTGCTAATATGAAATAATCAAGAACTTAAAATGTCTCATAAATGGTCAGCAGTTAATCCAATTAATCATGACCTTTTATGGTTTTAAATAAAGCACAGATATCATTTACTGAGATTTATTCATTTTCATTTCATGGTACTGTTTCTGATTTCCTGCAATCTACTTTCTTTTATTCTCTAGGTATATTTGGAAATCACAAGCTTAGATCTGTCTATGATAGAAAACATGGGCCAATTCACTTAATTTAGCATATATATTATTGTTACACAGACAAAATACCCATGCAGAAGCAGCCTATGTGAAGAAAGGACTCATTTAAGTCTTACAATTTCAAGGGGATGTTTCATCATGGTGGAGAAAGAATGCAGAGCAGGTAGCTGGGGCATTACATCTTCACACAAAGCAGGAAGGAAATCATATGAGTGAGTCAGGTCTCATTACCCAATAGGGCTGGGCTGATCAATGCCATGATCCACCCCCAGCAATACAACTCCTCCAGCAGGGTTTCACTTCCCAAAAGCTACACCATCTAGGGAGAAGATGTCTGGCTTGGATGTTCATCCTAGCAATGTGAAACTGACTACAACAATACCTGAAGCTATGGGACATTTAACATTCAAATCTCTCTCTCTACTATTTTTTTTCTTATATATAGGTAGAACCTCACTACTGGAGGCAGTCCTGGATCTCACTCTTTAGTGCCTGGTGGGCCACACCCTCACAGTCATGCTTCTACCTTTGCTTCCAGAGTGCTGGGAATAAAGGTGTGTGCCACCAGGTCTGGATCCACTGCTCTTAATATGTTTCTATTTCCAGTCTAAGTTCATTATTCCAACTAGTTTATTGTGCATTCCTTGGAGCATTATCCTGTGGATATAGATTAGGAGCCAGGTAGTTCACAATGTGTGCAGTTTAGTCAGGGTCACAGACCTTGAAGCAAGATAGACATCAGTCTGCCTGGATATCCAACAATAAGTCAGTTCCAAAGTTCACAGGCTAAAATTCTAAGAGAAATTATTCATCAAAGTTGTAGTCATTAGTGTCTCATTGTTGGGACAAATCACTTGACCCTAAATAGCTTGTGTGGAAGGAAAGGATTTATGTCTTTCTTACAGTTTTGAGAGTAAATTTCATCATGACAGGAAAAGCATGATAAGGAAAAGTAAAGTTGGGGGACACATCTCCACAACAGCAAGAAGGAAGTAATGGGGCTGGAATGTGACACCCCAAGGCTCCTCCCAGCAACACACCTCCTCCAGTATGAGTCTACCTTCCAAAGCTTGAAATTAAGTCTGAGGTGTAACCATGAACACATGAGGCCATGTGGTACCTTTTACATTCAGATTGCTATGAAGGTGATGGCTGCTGACATGACCAATCAAATCTAAAGCAAATTGGCTTATCAAAACCAATCATGGCCTGAGAGTCAGTTGCACATCCTGGTCCTGTCAAGGTCACAAAAAGCACAAGTAGGAGCCATGTCTATCCACAATAGAAGGGGAGCAGAATTAATATACTCACAGTATGCCATATGTGGAATACTTGACCTTTTTTATGAAACACTAGGAAGAAGAAGGTTCTTAGGTATAGCTCTCACCAAAAGTATCATTATTAGAGGAGTGCATGAATTGAAGACAGATGCAACTTTCAGCTGTATTTCATAGTTTTTCTGTTGGTAAATACCAAAGAGTAGGACTTTTAAATATGTTTAAGGATTCTGATAAAACCTTATGTTCCATTGGCACACTCTGTAACCCTATTGAATTCCAATATTGTTGTAGTCAGTTTCACAATGCTAGGATGAACATCCAAGCCAGACATACTTTTGGAGAGGAACAGGATTTATTTCAGTTTACAGATCCAGGAGACATTCTACAGATGGGGGGAAAAGCTGGAACCCTTTCACAGATCCAACTAGAGAAAAATACTGCAGCATGAACACACTGAAAAAAAGCACCAAGCAGTAGGCCTGCTCCCACACAAGGACTTGATGGCAATGTAGTTTGGGGGGCAGCAACGTCACACTAGGGCTAGGGAACATGGGCAGACACACTCCATTGTCACTGGCTGGCCCTGGGAAGTTGGCAGCATTGGTGGTGGTGGTCAGGAGCCAGTCTAGTCCTCCACCAAGAAGGTGGGTTAGGCTGAGATGGACTCTGGGAGTAGGGAGTGTCCTGGAATGGGGCAGAGACACCCTGAGGGGACGGGCTCGAGGGAAGGCTCTGGAGTCAGCAAGGTGAGGCTCTGTGAGCCAGGGCACCTATCTCCAATAAATACAATAAGCTAAAATGAATTTTGGAGGACACAGTTCTGTTCAGGAGATGGTTGCATGAGGTGTTAATACAATTTTCTTTGGTATGAATTGTTAGAAAGTTTGGGAGACTCTGTTTGAATAGAAATCTGCAGTGTGTACCCCTCTGACCTGAGATCTTACACTAAAACTTCATATAGTGTTAGAAGAATTCCAGAAAGGGAGAATTATAGCTTTTGCCTAGTCCAAACAATCATTTACATTCTGAGTGAAAAATGTTGCAGAGAGGTAAACCTCATTTCAGTACACGTCACACTGTGATGTTGGGAGTATTTGGACCACTTTTCCAAAGGGAGAGATGAGTTGTTCTGAGGACACCCATGAGCCCAGGAACTGTTACCTATTGGAAAGGGCCTGATGGTGTGATCTGTGGGGAGGAATATCTGCCAGACTCCACCTAGTTTGATATCTAACCACACTGTCTTTCTCCCAAATTATTTACAGTGTTTGTGTTGTTTTTAGCTGACTCGTATTACTGAATCCAGGTATCATGATTCTGTATGAACCCAATAGTTCTGAAGGGTTGAACAAGGTGTTTATACTTTATTAGAAAGATTAAAAATCTGTAAAGATGCCCAGCATTGTGTCACATGCCTTTCATCCCTACATTTGTGAGGCAGAACTAGGAGGATTGCCATGAGTTCAAGGCTGCCCTGAAACTACCAAGTGAATTCCAGGTCAGCCTGGGCTGGAGTGAGACCCTACCTTGGAAAACCAAAATAGTAATAATAATAATAATCAATGTGAAGAGATTTCACACACATGTAATTTTTAGGAATTTGGCTTGTTTACCCTATATTGTGTGATAGTATTAGTTTATCACATTTAAGTGAAATAAATTGTTGGTGTACTCTTAAGATTGTCTTATGCCATTAAAATCTTAGAAAACATGTACTTTGAACAACTTTGTATAAAATATCAGTATTTTATTTGGATTATATAACTTTTAGGTGAAAATAGCATGGACACTTCCAAGTCAATGTCCTTAATTTTCAGGAAACTAATAGTGTTTAATTTTGCAGTATTTAAATGTAAAAGGTACATTGACTTCTTTTAATTTATTAACCATATTTGAGGATATGGTTTTTCATCTTCTAAATATCACCTGCAGAGAGAAAGAAAGGTGGGAGGAGAGAAAGAATGAGTGTACCATAGCCTGCAGCTGCTGCAATTGAACTCCAGAAGTATGCCACGTTGCGCATCTGGCTTACATGGGTCCTGAGGGGTCCTTTGGCTTTGGAGGCAAGTGCCTTAACTGCTAAACCAAACCTCCGCCCTGTAATGAATGATTTTTTAAGTCACTAAATTGTGGGAAATTTAGTTTCTTACAACACTATCCTTCAATAAGCTTCTTCTAATCAAGTGTTTTTTTTTTTTTTTTCTCCTAGCAAAAGAGGGCAACTGCTAAACATTGGGAGGAGAGAAATTATTTTTCAGTGATATATCTGCTTGTGGGGAGTGCTAAATACAGTATAATTTAATCCTGTAAATAATCCCTCACCAAGGATCCTGTAGGCAGCTCTAGTAAACTCATTATATCACAAAAAGGCATGAAAGCCGAAGGGAAGGAACATTGTTAAGAAAGGGGGGGTGCCATTGAGCATGGGTTAGGAACCATGGAGGATAACAAAGTGGAGGTCATAAAAATGCATTGTGTATATGTTTAAAAATGGCATAATAAAATCCATTGTTAAGTGTAGTTAATATGCTCATAAGAAAGCATAACAATTTGCAACATGGTCTGTCCAGCTCTTATGTCAGTATGTTAGCTTTTGCTACAGTCAATAAACAGTCCACCCAAGCTGGGGGACTCTTCATACCTATCTTGCTATTTTATTTCTCTTGAGACAATAACTCCACAGGTAGCCCATGATGTCATTGAACTATTGAATAAATCAAGCCTCTGGCCTTAGCCTCAAAAGTAGCTGGGGATGGCTGAGTATTTTCAGAGGATCCCCACCTTTTGTCAATAACATGTAAAGTAACAAACAGGGAGTCCTTCAGATGAATTTGTGAGGTGTATAGACTATTAAATTTAATTTTAACGTCATTCTCTTTTACTTCTGGTTAATAGTTTAGTTTCACAATTTAATATTAGAAGCTGATTTGGCACATTCTGACTTTGAACACATAGTAGGGTTGGAATCCTCTACCCCAAGGTCTGCCCCCAGCTACATACTTCTTATAGCAAGGCTCCGCTTCCTAAGACTCCACTAGCTGAAAACTAAGCAGGAAGCTTAATCAAAACTACCTGAGGCTATTGAAGACATTTACATTCAAACCTCCACTGCATCATGAGTAGCTTGGAGTATAGTCCTGCACTAGCAGGACTGGCCACCGCTCACTTCTAAATTTAGCAGATTTAAAGTTTTAAATATGTGTTATGTAGAATATTTGCATAGGTTATTACATGATAATATTCCTAACTATCTAAAATTATTTTGTTAGTTTCTGCTGAAATTATTCTTCAAGTTTGGTTGAGTGGTCTAAAATTGTGCTAAGATATGAAATTCAGCAGCATGTAACTGAGGTATTGATTTGAATTCTCATGATTATTAACATTGTTGAGCATCTGCCTTTTCTTCCTTTCCTTTCTTTTCTGTATTTTTTTTTTTTATGGCAGCATTTCATTCTATCCCAGGATGACCTGGAACTAACTCTGTAGCCCAAACTGGTCTCGAATATAATCTACAGCCTTGTGCTTGCAAGGGAAACACTCCCACACAGGACTATGTCCCCAGCCCCTCTGATCTCCCAGAAAAAAGAAATGGCAAAATATAGAATTTTAAATATGTTTGAAAAATATATTATTGAAAAAAACAGTAATAACTTTAAAAAACAAACAAAAAAATGCTTCTGCAAACACAGTAAAAGAAAATTCACTTAGAAATGCTTATTGGTTTTACCAAAGAGAATAAGTGAGCAGTATCTGAGCACATGAAACCATGTTAGGCATCATTTACCTTGGCACTAGTAAATGCACAGCTTAAGGATAAATGTTGGTAAATATATGGGAAATTGAATCACTAATTTATTGCTACTTAAATGTACATTAGTATATCTGATAACTCAGAAAACATTTTGGAGGTGTGTTTGTTTGTTTTAAGCTGGCCTGTCATTGGCAAACAATGATGTCTGTATGGTTTCCAATAAAACTGAGGAGCAAATCTGTTTCCTCATTCCTTGTTTAATACTATTAGGATCAAATCGAACAGTTTCTATGGTGAGCAAAGGTTACTCAGGTGAGAAAGCTGTTCATAAGATTATCAGATGAACTTCCAATATCAAGTGAGGCTGAAGAAGAAAATGAATCCCTCATAATATATACAGAAATGGGACATACCCAATGTTAGGAAGCATTCTCTTTTTTTCTGTTTTCACTATTTTTAAATTGAGGATTCACACATGGCACATACTATGTGCTGGACATTGTTATAAGCACTTAATACTATTTGCTTGAGTCTTCCTAAGTAGTTGGTTGTACATTTTTTTTATTCAGATATATGTTGATTGTGTGTGCATAGATATAGTACTGGTATGTGGGCACTCAAGGTAAATGGAGTATTTTTCTTTAAAAATTTAGTAATAGATGATATATTTGTGTTCAGGGAACAGATGGCAGTTGTATGCATGTGTTCAGGAACTATGAAGCTTAGATGTATGGAGATCTTATTCAGAAATTGGTGGTGAGGGAAAAGTTGGGCTCCATTCAAATCTGCAAAAAGAATCATGGTATCATTAAAATCATGCCAGTAGTGTCTGTGTGCTGGCGATATCAGCAGTGAGGAGCCTAGCATCTGCCATAATTGGAAGGTGTGGACCCTGTGCTTCTCATGACTGTGTGTTCAAAGAAAGAGAGCCATCTCACAGAAGACCTCGAGAAAGGCATTCCTGAGTTGAGACACACGGACATCTCAAAGGACAGAGTTATGAGGCTTTTTGTCAATGACCTAACAAAGGAGATCTAGGATCATGTCAGATGTTGGTGGAAATGAACACTGAGTATTTTGTGGGAAAAAAAAAATGTTTATTTTGGCTTACAATCTTGAGTCAAAGCTCAGTGAAGGCAGGGGAAAGCAATAGCATGAGTAGAGGGTGGAAATCATTTCCTGGCCAACCTCAGGTGGAAAACTGCAACAGGAGAATGTACCAAACACAGGTAAGAGAAAGCTGGCTATAACATAAGCCACACCCAACAATACACTGCCCCCAGGAGGTGTTAATTCCCAGATCACCATCAGCTGGGAACCTAGCATTCAGAATGCCTGTTTATGGAGGAACACTGAATCAAACCATCATATTCTACCCCTGGACCTCCAAAACTGGTAACAACACATGATATAAAATTCAATGCACTCATCCAACTTTAAAAGTGCCTATAGTTTTGAGTAAATCCAATAAAATTCAAACATTCCCATAGTCCAAGATTTTTTGTAATTTTATTTATTAATTTTTTTCCAAACCAAGTTACCATGCTGGTTTTTAATAATAATTCTCATTCTTTTATACATTGTAAAATTGACATATTATTCAAGTTCATTGTTTATCTGTTTACCTTACTGTGGTCTAGGTACATCAAGAAAAGGCTACTTTATCAGAAATGTGTCAGAATCAAAATAACTGTTGCATATAAGTGGATATCCATTAACCATCAGGGAAAAATTGAATAACAACAAAAATTAACAAACAAAACAAGTAACAGTTTAAATAAAAGAGTACATAATAGAAATATGTTTTAACTCTTTATTAGATATGAACATATTTTGTATGTAAACAACACACATTGGTACCATCCTTTCCGTCCTCCCTGCCCCTTTACTGAAGAGGCATTCCTCTTTGGGGATGCAAGTCAACCCCATGGGAATTGTAGGTCATGCATGATGGGGGGAAGAGGCAATGTCTGTGTGCAGGATACCCCAACTTGTGGCTCTAAAAATCTTACTGCCCCTTCTGCAAATTTTCCTGAGTCATGCAGGGAGAATTTAAGTTTACTTCACTGATGGGCACTTCATTTATAGGAGCCTCTGGATCTCTGGTTTGGTAAGTGGTGAGTATCCTTAGTATCTACCTCCATCACCCTTGTGCTGATACCAGATCCACTAAGAAATCAGCTCTCTTTCTCAATTTGCCAATTCCTCTGTGGTTTCAGCTGGGGCCATGATGGAGTGCACTTGGCTGTTTACTTCCTCAGGTACAGCTCCCACCTGAAAAAGAGAATCAGATTCTCCAATGGAGAATGAAGTCATCACTGGTTAAATTATATAACCATTATCAGTTTAGAGAGAAATAAAAGGATAGTCTAAGGATAATGTGAGCTTGACAGTGGAAAGCAGAATCAGTGTCTGGATATGATTCTGACTTGGTTCCCTGTTCCAGATATAGATTCCTTTTCACTGAGTGGATCTGGTTATCCAACCCAAGAGTAGTTGGTTACCCACCATGGCTTCATGTCACTATTGCAATTGTGTGATCATGAAATCAGGTTGTTTGCTTCTGAGTCGCTTATACTTTGAATTGCTTGGACAGATATTGGCAACTCCCCACTCCCAGTAGCTCATGTAGCACCTTCCAGCCAGTGCTGTTGTCTGCGGATGGCTCTCCTCCAGATTCCAACCAGGTCTCTCCATGGTCTTTGCCATTAACGTTTGGGAACACCAAGTCTTTTGAAAGTCTTGAGCTTTTCCAGAAAGGAACTCAAAGGTGGGACAGGTTGTTTTGAGAATGAAGTCTTTGGTGATAGAAGCCTTGTTTAATTTTAGTCATATCTCTTAGTGGAAGGATTTGAATGGAATGCTTGTGCTGTGTTTTTTCCCAGTCCTCATAGAGCACAAATCCTTTAAAAGTTTCAGTGTTTTTCTAGATTTAAAAAAAAATTTTTAAATTTATTTATTTGAGATCGACAGACAAAGAGAGAAAGACAGATAGAGGCAGGGAGAGAGAGAATGGGCACGCCAGGGCTTCCAGCCTCTGCAAACAAACTCCAGATGCATGCGCCCCCTTGTGCATCTGGCTAACATGGGACCTGGGGAACCGAGCCTCGAACCAGGGTCCTTAGGTTTCACAGGCAAACGCTTACCTGCTAAGCCATCTCTCCAGCCCCCCCCCCTTTTAAAATTTAATTTATTAGTTTTCTTTGCAGCAAATACAGGCAGTTTGGTAGCATTGCTTAGGCTCATCCATGATCTACCCCATCCCATTGGACCCCCCTTGTTGATGTAAATGGGTCATGCATTGTGGAGTTAGCCCACAGCTATTGGTATGATAAATGTCTCTGCATATCATGACCCAACATGTGACTCTGACATTCTTTCTGCCCCCTCTTCCACAAAATTTCCCTGAGCCATGTTGGGTACATTTTTGGTCTGCTTCAGTACTGAGGTGTTGGGGGCCTCTGAGGCTCTGGCTCTCTGATTTGGTAGGAGTTGATTTTTTGCTGTGTTGGACTCCTTCCCCTTTGTGCAGGTATCTGGTTCATCAGGAAAACATCACCCTTGCTTGTTTTACCAATTGTCCTTAATTTCAGTCGGGCCCCTTTTGAGGTATGTTGGAGCAGCTCTCTCCTTAGGATTTGCATCTATCTGAAAAAGAGAAGCAGGTTCTCCAATGGAGAGTAAGTTAGGACCCGGAAAATTAAGATAACACTTACTTTTTTTTTTAATTTTTTTTTGTTCATTTTAATTTATTTATTTGAGAATGACAGACAGAAGGAGGCAGAGAGAGAGAGAATGGGCGCGCCAGGGCCTCCAGCCACTGCAAACGAACTCCAGATGCGTGCGCCCCCTTGTGCATCTGGCTAACGTGGGTCCTGGAGAATCGAGCCTTGAACCGGGGTCCTTAGGCTTCACAGGCAAGCGCTTAACCGCTAAGCCATCTCTCCAGCCCAACACTTACTTTTTTGATAGAGAGTTTGATAGGTGTAGGCCCTCTTGTAGCCCATGATTGATGGTAGCTTGATATTGGAGAGTGGGCTTATTTTGGGGTATGGTTCTGACTTGTTTCCCAGCTCCAGCTATGGGTCTCATACCACTGAGTGGATCAGTTAGCCAAATCAAGAGCAGTTGGTTCCCCACCATGGCTGTGTGCCACTATTGCACTTGAGTGGGCATCACATCAGGTTATTTGTTGCTAATTAGGTTAGACAATGAGTTGCTTGGACAGATATTGGTCATTTCCCCCAGTCGCCTATGTAGCACCATCTGGCACTAGACACGCTGAATGTGTGGGGACTGACTCTCTCCTGGCTTCCAGCCATGCCATTCCATTTTACGTGTCAGCTGCCCATGGAGTCTTCACCAATAGGGTCTTACCACTGGCCTTTGGTGGGTCATCAAGTACTCTGACAGAAGTCTGTCATTGTTTTAGGAAACCTTGTAGGTTTCTCTGATCAAAAGCTCATTGTGGATTGTAGCCCCAAGCTGGAAGTGGGGGTTACAGGTCAGTGCCCACTAAGAAATTGAGGAAAAACATAAGTAATATACAACATTTAGAGAGGAGAGAGACAGAGGGGAGAGGGGGAGAGGGAGGGAGGGAAGATGCAGAAGATTTAGGTTAGTCTTGATCCTACCTTCTCTAGTGTCTTGTGGTTCAGGTGTTTCCTGTAAGGGTCTAGTGAAGGCCCAGCCATTTGGTCTGTCTTTTAGGAAGTAGAATTTTATGGTATCATTGCCGTTTGGGTCCAGATTACTGTTTTCCACCCTTCCATGCCCTCCCCATCCATCCTATTGTCTAGTCCACGAGGTGCTTGCTGGGTATGTAAGGTATCTTGGGTAGATTCAGGTTAGGTGTTGTAGATGAGTTGAGACTATGTGTCGATTTTTTTTTTTTCTGTGATTGGCTAAGTTCGCTGAGAATGATCTGTTCCAGGTTCAACCACTTTTCCTTAAATTTCTTTGTGTCGTATTTCTTACTGCTGTATAGAATTCCATTGTGTAGATATACCACACCTTTGTTATCCATTCTTCTAATGATGGACATCTGGGTTGATTCCAGCTTTTAGCTATTACGAATTGAGCTGCTACAAACATGGTTGAGCAAATCTCTCTGGCCTTTGGTTTGAAGGTTTTAGGGTAGATGCCCAGTAAAGGTATAACTGGGTCTGTTGGTATTTCTATAGTCAGCTTTTTCAGGAGTCTCCATATTGCTTTCCAAAGTGGTTGTACCATCCTGCATTCCCACCAACAATGAATGAGTGTCCCTGCTTCTCCACATCCTTGCTAGCATTTATTTTCATTTGTATTTTTGATGTTGGCTATCCTCATTGGGGTAAGGTGGAATTTCATAGTTGTTTTAATTTGCATTTTTCTGATGATTAGGGATGATGAACATTTTTCTTAAGTGTGTGTTTGACATTTGTATATCTTCCTCTGTGAATTGCCTGTTCAACTCTGCACCCCATTTTGTGAGTGGGGTATTTGTCTTCTTATTGTTTAGACTTTTGAGTTCTTTGTAAATTCTAGAGACAAGGCCTCTATCAGTTGGATAACCTGCAAATATTTTCTCCCATTCTGTGGGTATTCTATTGGCTTTGCTTATTATATGCTTGTTTGTAAAGAAACTCTTCAGCTTCATATGATCCCAATGGTTGAGTGACTGTTTAAGAACTTGAGCCACTGGGGTTTTGTTCAGGCAGTCTTTTTCCATTCCCATATCATGGAAAGTACTTCCTAAATTTTCTTCCAGTAGAATTCGAGTTTCTGTCCTTATGTTGAGGTCTTTGATCCATTTGGATTTGAGTGTAGTGCATGGTGAAATGTGTGGATCAAGTTTTAGTTTCCTGTATGTGGTTATCCAGTTTGTCCAGCACCATTTATTGAAGATGCTATCTTTTTTCCAGCCTATATTGTTCGGGCCTTTGTCGCATATCAAGTAGCTATAATTGCTTGACCCAAAATCCGGGTCCTCAAATCTATTCCATTGGTCTATATTCCTGTTTTTATGCCAGTACCATGCTGTTTTTATTACTATGGCTTTGTAGTATAGCTTTAGATCAGGTATGGTGATGCCACCAGAGGTGTTTCTTTTGCTGAGGATATGTTTGGATATGTGAGGCCTTCTGCCTTTCCATATGAAATTTGAGATCATTTTTTCTGTCTCTATGAAGAACACTGTAGGGATTTTAACTGGAATTGCATTAAATCTATGTATTGCCTTTGGTAGGATTGTCATCTTCACAATGTTAATTCTGCATATCCAGGAGCATGGGAGGCCTTTCCATCTTCTCAAGTCCTACTCAATTTCCTTTTTGAGAGTTTTTATATTTTCGTTGTATACATCTTTTACTTCCTTGGTTAATGTTATTCCAAGGTGTTTTTTTGATTCACTGCTGAATTTTACCAGACTTTTAAGGAAGTGTTGTTGCTATTGAAAATAGGACTATGTCCCTTATTTCTTTGTCTGTATCTTTGTCATTTGCATACAGAAATGCTACCGATTTTTGTGCATTGATTTTGTATCCTGGTACTTTGCTATAGGAGTTTATCACCTTCAGGAGTTTTGGGATGGAGTCTCTCGGGTCTCTTACATATACAATCATGTCATCAGCAAATAGAGCTAACTTAACGTCTTCCTTTCCAAATTGTATCCCTTTATTTCCTTCTCCTATCTTATTGCTTGAGCTAGGACTTCAAGAACTATATTGAAAAGCAGAGGTGAGAGAGGACATCCCTGTCTTGTTCCTGATCTCAATGGGAATTCCTCCAGTCTCTCTCCATTAAGTATTATTTGGGCCTTTGGAGCTTTGTTTATTGCATTTATTATGTTAAGATGTGAACCGGCCATGCCGATTCTCTCCAATGTTTTGATCATGAAGTGATGTTGTATCTTGTCAAAGGCCTTTTCTGCATCTATCGAAATGATCATGTGATTTTTATGTTTAAGCTTGTTTATGTGGTGTAGTACATTGACAGACTTTCGTATGTTGAACCACCCCTGTGTTACTGAGATAAATCCCACTTGGTCAAGGTGGATAAGGCTTTTGATGTGTTGTTGGATTTGGTTTGCGAGTATTTTGTTCAGGATCTTTGCATATATGTTCATTAGGGAAATATGCCGATAGTTTTCTTTTATTGTGGCATATCTGCCTGGTTTTGGGACTAGGGTGATACAAGCTTCATAGAAGGAGTTGGGTAGCTTTCCCTGTTCTTCAATTGTGTGGCACAGTTGTAGAAAGGTTGGTTTGAGTTCTTCCATAAAGGTTTGATAAAATAAGGCTGGGAATCCATCTGGTCCTGGACTCTTCTTTTTTGAGAAGTTTTTTATTACTTTTTCAATCTCTGTGGGTGTGATGGGTTCATTGAGGTGATTAATCTGCTTTGAGTTTAGCTTTGGTAGGTGATAACGGTCCAGGAAATTATCCATATCCTCCACATTTTCCAGTTTTGTGGAGTAGAGGTTTTTGAAATAAGTCCTGATGATTCTGCCAATTTCACTTATGTCTGTTGTGATCTTTCCTTTTTCATTTTGAATTTTGTTAATTTGGAGTCTCTCATTTTTTTTGCTTGATCAAATTGGCCAGAGGTTTGTCAATCTTGTTTATTTTTTCTAAGAACCAGCTCTTTGTTTTGTCAATTGCCGTAATTGTTTCCATGCTTTCCAATTCATTAATTTCTGCTCTGACTTTAATTATTTCTTTCCTTCTGGAGCTCTTTCTGTTCGATATTTCTTGTTTTTCCAATTCCTTTAGGTGGATTGTTAGGGTATTGATTTGGGATCTTTCTGTCTTTTTTATGAAGGCATTGAGTGCTATGAATTTTCCCCTGAGGACTGCCTTCATTGTGTCTCATAAATTTTGTTATGATGTGTTCTAATTGTCATTCAATTCTAGGAATTTTGCAATTTCATTTTTTATTTCATCCACTATCCATTTATTGTTTAAGAGTGTGCTATTCAGTTTCCAGTTGTCGTTGGGGTTCTTGTTGGTTTTTTTGTTGTTGATTTCTAGGAATATAGCATTATGATCTGATATCATGCCGGGAATTATGTCGATTTTCCTGAATATGTGGAGGCAGTCTTTGTGACCCAGTATATGATCTATTTTAGAGAATGTTCCATGGGCTGCTGAGAAGAATGTGTAGTCTATGGATTTGGGATGGAAAGTTCTGTCGATGTCTGTTAGGTCTAAGTGTTCTATGGTTTTGTTGAGCTCTCTGACTTCCCTGTTGAGCTTCTGTTTGGATGATCTGTCTGTTACTGATAATGGTGTGTTGAAGTCCCCAGCTATGATGGTGTTGGTGGTTATTTCTGTTTTATTGTCAAGCAGGTTTTGTTTTATCAACTGTGGTGCCCCTGTGTTTGGCCCATACAGATTTATGATTATAATATCCTCTTGATGGATTGTTCCCTTTATAAGTAGGAAGTAGCCTTCTTTGTCTTTTTTGATTGTTTTTGGTGTAAAGTCAATTTTATCTGATATCAATATAGCTACACCTGCTTGTTTCTTATTCCCATTTGCTTTGAATATTGTTTTCCACCCTTTCACCCTGAGGAGGTTTCTGTCTTTAGTGGTAAGGTGGGTTTCTTGAAGGCAGCAAGATCCACCTGTAAGCTTGTGTGTCTTGATGGGTGAATTAAGGCCATTAATATTTAGGGTGATGACTGTGAGGTTTGATTTGATCCCTGCCATGTTGTGGTGGTGGAGGTGTGTTGGCATTTCCATGGAATTTGAAATTTATTCTGTCTACTCTGGGTTTGGTTTCTGTGATCTGCTTCTTGTAGGCATTTGTGTTTGGTTATTTGGTCTAGTCGGTTAGGAGTTCTGTTTGCTTCTTGTCTCTTGATGGGGCTTTCTTTTAAGAGATGGGGGAAGTTTTCTTCAATTATTGTGTTAAATAAGTTCTCCATGCCTTTGGTCTGAAATTCTTCTCCTTCTGGTATTCCAATGATTCTGATATTAGGACGTTTAAGTGTATCCCACAATTCCCTCACATGTTCTGTTCACAGGAACTTTTGAACTTACTGAAATTTTTGGACTCTCGAACTGTTTCTTCCATCCTGTTTTCTAGATCAGAGTTTCTATCTTCCACTTCGCTAACTCTACTCTTGAGAGCCTCTAGCGAGTTTTGGACTTGTTCAATTAAGTTTGCATTTTCTACTACGTTCTTATGTATTGCTTCCATCGCTCTGTCCAGCTCCCTTTTCATCTCATTTTCTGATTTTCTTGATGATTCTTGGAAATCATCCTTGCATTTCTAAATGTTTTCATTTAGTGTGGCCAGCTGATTTTTAAGGTCCTCTTTTGTTTTCGCTCTCCCTCAACTCTCTTAGCTCTCTTTGAATTCCTTCCAGTGTCTTATCATATTGCTCTAGCTTAGTGATAGTAGCATCCACACGATTATCTGTCCTTTGTAGCTTTCCTGCCAGTTCTAGCAGTAGGTTGGTCAGGGTTGCATTGCTCATAGCTTCTACTTGATGTTCTGATCCTAAACACTCTTCTATGTTTTGGTTAGATGTAATCCTTGTTGGACTGGTGATCTGTCTGGATTTTCTTCCATTTTATTTTTCATGTTATTTCTTTTGTGCTGTGGTCTACCCATGTCAGTGTATGGGCAGGTAGGTGGGTGGAGAAGCCTGGGATCTAGCTCAATCAGAATCCAAGGCAGCCTGGGGCAGTTGCAAGCAGCCTGGGTTTTTGCTCTCTCTTGCCAAAGCCGCGTATCTTTTGCCTGACAGGGGTGCCAAAGTTGCCTGAATTCTCACCCAGTAATGCACCAAAGCTGCCTGCCTTCGAGTTTGAAAGGGGACTGAGGTAGCAAACCCTGAAGCTGCCCAAACTCTGGCTGGGAACACTGGGACCTGCAAACAGTGTGAGCTCTCTTGCCTCAGGGGAGGGGGGGATGTGTGGCAACGGGCAGGTAGGGGATGTCACCTGAGCTGGTGCTAGTGACTCAGTGTGAACTTGTTTGGCCCTTGCTGTGGGACTGGGCCCGCTGCATGTGCAATTGTAGTGCAGAGGCAGCTGATGCAGACATGAGATCAGGGCACAGCAGAGGCTGGCCGGCTGGCAAGTGATAGGAGCACAGCAGGATGGGGTCTGGCAGCAGCTTAATCACGGCAGAGGTGGCCCCCGCAGGCGCGCGAACCGAGCACAGCGTGGCTGGCCAGTGCTCATGATGAGAGCACAAAGGCAAAGATCCCCGTGCGTCAGCACAGCGGACTGGCAGGCACGCGATGGGCTGGCGGGCGCGCGAACAGAGCCCAGCCACGCGGCGCAGGGCGCGGGGAGCGGCGGCTGTATGTGTGGGTGTAGGCTACCCACCCGAGGGGGGATGCGTGCTTCCCTGTTTTTCCCCACTCTGTGCCCTCCCACTGGCAAGAAGACCCTGATAACCCTTAATTTCTTGCCTTTCTTTGCCTGGTATCTGCAGCGCAGTTAGGCGGTCGCCATCCTGACCAGAAGTCTCTCCAGCCCTTTTTCTAGATTTTTAGGTGCCAAAATTTTGTTTTCTGGAAAATGATTCTATAATTGTTTGTTTTTGGTATTTGGTGCTTGGGAATCAACCCCTGTACGTTAAGCATACATTTAATTTTGTTGAATATGTTTAATTTTGGTTTTCATTTGTTTACTGCCAATATATTGAAATAGGTATTTATGAATTGTTTTATATTCTGAGATCTTGTTATATGTTCTTTACTAGGCAGTTTCTTAGATTTATTTGGAATTTTCTACTTGTAATCTCTTAAATATGTCAGTTATATTTCTTTTCTAATGTGAGTGTCTTTCTGTATTTTTTTCCTATACAGTAGTGACTAGCTCTTTTAATACTAAGGTGAAAATGAGACAAAAGAGACTTTATAACCCTGTTTTCAAAATTAGGAGAAAGCATTTATTTCAACATGGTACATGACTTTGTTGCCAGTTAATTGTAGGTGTTGTTTATTAGCTCAAGATAGTACCTTTATTTCCTAGTTATTAAGAGTTTTCAAAATTAATGTATACTAAATTTTGTCACTCATTTAATCTTCATTAAGTAATGTAACCGTGTACATATTCTTTTTAGAGTCTTTGTAAAGTAGAATACCCTGGTGGTTCTGAACACTGAACTAAATTCTTGGAACAAATTCTACCCAAACAAGTGCATTTTTACATGGGGATTTTTTTCTGTAAGTACTGGTATGGATTTTTTTTTTTTTTTGGCAGGCTGGCTAAATAATGCCTGCCAACTAATGTTTCGATCTAGTCACTGTTGGAAGTATGCATTATAGGGCAGAAGAGACTACAGATGTGACAAAGTTAAAGCTCTTGAGATTGAGAGCCTATTATAATTATCTGAAAAGGTTTAAATTCCTGATCCTCCTGGTTCTACTACCTGGTTGTTGGTATATTAGAATTGAAGTATCATGTGATGATCTGTCAAAGATCGTTTGTGCTGGTGTCCATCCCTGGCTTGAAGGAGGGAAGAGAGGTATGAAAGGGAGTGGTGCAATGATGACACAAAGTCAAGTTGTGGTGCAAGCTGACAGGTTAATGCTGAAAGCAGCTGAGTTTCTCCATTTCTTTTTCTCTGCTCTGCTGCCACAGCTCTTAGCCTCAGTCCTTTATTTTCTGATCATGTCATGCAAGAGTAAACTTCAAGAAAGGTACATTTATAGAATCCATAGAAACCTTTTGCTATATCTTTACATCAACCGACCCCATAATTATTTACCTCAAGTATAGTCATCAGGCCCCTAAATGATTAACTATTTTTTAGACTTTCCCCATGTATGTGTGGTCTAGCACTTGCAATTTACTGAGCTTGTACTTTCAGTTACTATCTTAAAGGTGAGAGACAGAAAAAACACAAAATGGGGTTCCCACCATTGACCGTTGATCCAATAAACCCATTTATCCCCCAACCATTTCTTTTAAATTTTCCTTTTCATGTCTCTCCAATACTTACACTTTCCCCTCCTCAGCCACCCACCACTAATTGAAATCCATCTGATCTTGGTTGTTTTTCTTGTAAGGATTCTTGGTAAAGAGTCATAGTTTGCTGCAATTGCCACCATTCAGAAAAATTAGTCATAGAACAATTCTTACACTGTTCCAGGAGGTTTATTGTTTCCTCCTCAGTGTACTGTACTCCATGCCTGACTTTCTTTAAGGCCTTCAGGAAAACAATTATTTCTGACCCACTTTCCTGTTTTTCCAGTTCTATGCCAGAGCTTCTTTCAGATACATTGACCAATTCTTCACTAACATCAATTTTTTCTGGAAAAGTAAGCATAGAGATTGGTGCACCAAGTGAACAAGAAAGACACACATGCAGAAAACCATAGATATCTGTAGTGCAGAGAACCAAAGATGTATCTACAGAAGGGCCACATTGGACTCCAAGGAAGAGGCAGCTGGGCTGGAACTGTGTCATGCAGCTCTTCAGCACTCAATTCTTCATGATCCTGAAATGGCATGCTTGCCATCTCCAACATGTTTGTTTTTATTTTTTGAGTCAGGATCTCACTTTAACCTAGGCTGACCTGGTACTCACTCTATGGCCCAGGCCTCAACCCACAGCAATCCTCCTGTTGCAGTCAGTTCTATGTTTCTGAGAAAAACTATGAGGCACATAGAGCTTATGGGAGAATGGTGTTTATGTCTGGCTTTTAAAATCCAGGGGAAACTCCATCAGTGGAGGAAAAGCTGTTACTTCCACAGATGGAAGCAGAGGAAGCACAAACAGATGGAGCTCCAATTGCTATGAATATACCTAGTAGGGCTGAACTTCCATCCATCCCCAAATGCACTCTAAGGTTAGACTCATATCTACTCCCAAGCACAACTTAGTGCTAGACTCCAAGATCTGACCCTGGTGACCCACCACCTGTAGCAGGAATCTACCTGCTAGAGAGTGACTTTGCAAGCTAAATTTTAATAAAACACCTAAGTCTATGGGCCCATGCATTTAAACTATCATATTTCACACATCCTACCTCAGACTCCATAGTGCTGGGATTAAGTGGATGAACCAGCACATCCAGCTCTATGCCAATATTTAAACAAAAAATCAGTTTATTAAAAACCAGCCAGTTACATCCTTCTTATGGCACTGTTTCCTCTATGTCCTTCAAATTCATGAGTTATTGTGTCATTCAGGGTGTTATTCTTCACTGGGACATTTTCCCAGTTTCTAAAATGTGAAATTGTCATACACCTTCTGCCAAAGAATAACAGTTATCACATTTCACTTGAGATAGGTGCTGCTTGACACATTGTTATTGCTTCTCTATTCACAGGAGCTACAAAATGGAAGCAGCTTAGATGCCCTTCAACAGAGGAATGGATAATAAAGATGTGGTACATTTACACAATGTAGTTCTATCCAGTGGTAAAGAAAAATGAAATTATGAAATTTGCAGGGAAATGGATGGATCTGGAAAGGATTATACTAAGTGATGTAACCCAGGCCCAGAAAGCCAAACGTCCCATGTTTTCTCTCATATGTGGATCCTAGTTATAAATATTCCGACTTCTGTTGGAGTTGGAGTGAAAATCTGTAGCAGAGCCAGTAAGCTAGAAAATGGCTACAAGGGAGAGAGAAGAGTGCTGGATATAAGGGGATGGGTGTGTGTGTGTGTGTGTGTAGATGGACAGATCACGTGGGTGAAATGTTCTAAGCAAGGTCAGGGGAAGTGATTGGGTAAAAGGAATGTGGGAAAGTAGTAATCAAAGTTCAGGATATTTTGAAGAAGCCACATGATAACCTATTGTGGTGGTTTAATTCAGATGTCCCCCATAAACTTAGGTGTTCTGAATGCTAGGTTCCCAGCTGATGTAGATTTGGAATTAATGCCTCCTGGAAGGATGTATTGTTGGGAATAGGCTTATTGGCATCAAAACCAGCTTCCTTTGCCAGTGTTTGGCACACTCTCCTGTTGCTATCATCCACCTTGTTACCCAGGGGATGATGTCCACCCCCTGTCATCATTTTTCCCTGCCATCATGGAGCTCCCCCTCCAGCCTGTAAGCCAACTAAATCTCTCTTTTCCCACAGCTGCTCTTGGTTGGGTGATTTCTACCAGCAATGCAAGCCTGACTGCAACAGTAAAGTGGTACTGAGGAGTGGGATTGCTGCTAGACACCTGACTGTGTGGCTTTGGCCTTTTGGAGCTGATTTTCAAAAAGAATGTAGAAGGATTTGAACCCTTGGCCTAAGGGATGCATTGCAGTGCTGTAAGTACAGACTTATGAACTATTCTGGTCACAGTTGGATGACCTGAATGCAGTCAGAACTATAGACTGTGATGTTTAGCTTGTGAGGGTGAGAAAGACTTGGACTGGGCTAGCAGTTTGTGAGGAGCTCTCTCTTTCTGTCCTTCTCTCTTGTAAATAAATAAATAAATCTTTTCTGTTGTTGTTTTTGTTTTTAAATTTTTAATCCATTTTTTATTTATTTATTTGACAGTGACAGACACAGAGAGAAAGACAGATAGAGAGAGAGAGAGAGAATGGGCGCACCAGGGCTTCCAGCCACTGCAAACGAACTCCAGATATGTGCGCCCCCTTGTGCATCTGGGTAACGTGGGACCTGGGAAACCGAGCCTCGAACCGGGGTCCTTAGGCATCACAGGCAAGCGCTTAACCGCTAAGCCATCCGTCCAGCCCTAAATAAATCTTTTTTAAAGGAAAAATAAATAATAAAGAAGGGAGGATAAAGATTATGAGACAACAAATGGAGGGGAAAATAAACACCAAAAACGAAGAGAAAAAACCAAACAACCAAAAAATATACAAATAAAAAATGGCAGAAAAGACTGTGAGGCTAGCTAGGGATACATAGAAATACCCTGATTAAAAATGAAACAGTAGGAAAACAGTTATTAAGAAAACAAATCAAGGGTATGGAGGGATGGCTTAGTGGCTAAGGCAGTTGCCTCCAAAGCCAAAGGACCCAGATTCAATCTCCCAGGACCCATGTAAACTAGATGATCAAGTTGGCACATGTCTCTGGAGTTTGTTTGCAACATCTGAAGGCCCTGGAACACCCATTACCTCCCTTCCCTCTCTACCTGTCTCTCTCTCTCTCTCTCTCTCTCTCTCTCTCTCTCTCTCTAATAAGCTAATAATCAGGCATTTAATAATAAGTAAAATTAGCCTGCTTTTAATCGCAGCACTCAGGAGGCAGAGGTACGAGGATTTCCGTGAGTTTGAGGCCCCCTGGGACTACGCAATGAATTCCAGGTCAGCCTGGGACAGAGTGAGACCCCATCTTGAAAAACCAAAATAAATAAATAAATAAAATTATAATTAAAATATATAAATCAGAAGCCAGGCATGATGGCACACACCTTTAATCACAGTACTTTATAGGCAGAGGTCGAAGGATCACCATGAATTTAAGGCCACCCTCAGACTACATAGTGAATTCCAGGTCAGCCTGGGCCAGAGTGATGCCCTACTTTGAAAACCCCAAATAAATTAAATCATAATTTAAAAAATATAAAGCATTAGCCAGGCATGGTGGCACACAACTTTAATCCCAGTACTTGAGAGGCAGACATCAAAGTATCACCATGAGTTTAAGGCTACGCGGAGACTACCTAGTGAATTCCAGCTCAGCTTGGGATAGAGGACTAGAGCAAGACCCTCCTTTGAAAAAGAAAAAAAAAGCCTAAAAAATGAACTAAAAAATATAAAATAAGGATTGAGAGATATCTTAGTGGTTAAGGTACTTGTCTGTAAAGCCAAAAGAACCCTGGATCAATTCCCTAGAACCAATGTAAGCTAAATACACAAGGGGGCACATGTGTCGAGTTTGTTTACAGTGGCTGGATGCACTGGCACACCCATTTCCTCTCCCTCACTCTGCCTCTTTCTCTCAAATAAAATACATAAATAAATAAATCTGTTGTTTAAAAATAACATAAACCTGCATCTGTGAAGATTGCTCAATGTGTATAAATTCTTGATACACTAGCATGGAGACATGAATTCTATCCCAACCACCCATGTACAAAGCAGGACATGTGAATAATTGACTATAATCTAAAAGAGGGAGCAGAAAGAGGAGGTCAATCAGTCTGGCAAAAAATGGCAAGCTACAGGTTCAGTGAGAAACCCTGTCTCAAGAAAACAAGGCAAACAAAAACTCACTGTCATTTCACAATGCCATACTCACAGTGCTTCACAGTCATAAGACCTTAATGTGTCATCATGCCTTATATTAACAAAACAATAAGTCAACATCACATCATAGTGCCCCACTGACAAATCAAAATACTATTGTGACATCAAAATGCACCATTATCTCATCACAATGTTACACTTTGATACCACAATACTTCACAGAGATATCACAAAGTCCCACTGTCTCAACCCAATGCCCAACATTGACATCACAATGTCCCACTGTGACATCATAATGCACCACCATCAAATCACAATGACATAGTCACATGACAGTGCCCATGGGTGATATCATAATAATCCACTGTCACATCACAATGCCCAATATTACATCACAATACTCTATTGTATCATCATGATAGTCCACTATAATATCACAATCCTCTCAGCGACATTACAATGCCACACATATCTACACAATACCTCATTCTGAAATTTCAATACCACATAGTGACATCACGGGCCTACTGACACATCACAATACCCAGGTGTCTCATCACAATACATCACTGTCACATCACAGTGCCCCACTGTGATACTGCATTGTCCCATTGTTATCATAATAGTCAACTGTGATATCATAGTATTAAAAAATGACATCACACTACCCCATTATAACATTACAATGCTCCATTGTCGCAACAATTCCTCACTATAATATCATGAAACACCATTGTAACTGACATCACAATGAAACTAACATCAAAATGACCGTGGCCTCATCAGAATGTCCCACTGTGAAATCACAAAACCTCATTGTGACATCACAATGCCTCACTGTGATGTTATAATGCCCTGTTCATACATCACAATGCCATACAGTGACAACACCATGCAAAACTACCAAATCACAATGCCAAACTGTCTAGTCATGATGACCAAAACTGTGGCATCAGAAAACCTGTCACATCACAATACCACACTGTAACAATGCAGAGGACCACTGTGACATCACATCGCCCCACTGTAATTTAGCAAAGCCCAAATGTGACTTCATAATGCCCCAATGTGACATCAAAATTATCCATAGAATCATCATGATACCCACTATCTCATCACAATTCCACACTATGACATGAAAGTAACCATCTGTCACATGACAATGTGAAACTGACATCACAATACCTCACTGTCACTTCACAATGACCAACTGTGACATAATGTCTCAGTCTCTCTTCACATTGCCCACTTTCTCATATCAATGTCCCATTGTGACATTGCTAGTATTACTCACTGTGACATAACAATGCTTCTCTCTCACAATATGCCACTGTCAAATCACTAAACCATGCTGTCACATCACAATGCCCAACTGTGACACAGGAATGCCCCACAGTGATATCACAATATCCAACTATGACATCACAATGCCAAACTGTCACATCACATTGGCCAACTATGAATCACAACACCCCACTGTTGCATGATAATCCCCCTGTCACATCACAGTGCCCAACAGTGACATCACAACACCCCACTGTCCCATCACAATGTACCACTGTGACATCATAATGTTAATATGTCATCATAGTACTCAACTGTTTCATCACAGTGTTCCTCTGTGAAATCACTGTACTCTCTCTGACATTACAATGCCCAGGTGTCACATCACAATGCCCATCTATGATATCACCATATACAAATATCACAACACAATGCCAATGTGTGGCATCACAATGTCTACTGTGACATAACATTGTTCCACTGTGACATCACCAAGCCCCAATGTGACATAACCATGCCCCACTATGGTATTGCAAAGCTCCACTGTGACATCACAATAACCTACTGTTATATCACACCATCCAACTGTGACATCACATGGCCAATGTCACATCAAAATGACAGTGACATAAAAGTGTCCCACAATGATATCACAATGCCCTACTGTGACATCACAATGCCCCATAGTCAAATCACAAGGTCACCCTGTGACCTAACAATGTCCCACTATTCTATAACAATATCAAACCAAACAGCCAAGTGTGACATCATAATACCCCACTGTGAGACCACACAGGGCTTAATTGTTAAGGCACTTGTCTGTGAAACCTAAGAACTCATATTTGACTCTCCAGGTACCATGTAAGGCAGATGCACAGTGATGCAAGTGCACAAGGTCATACATACACATAAGGGGGAACACAATCTGGAGTTTGATTGCACAGCCTGGAGGCCCTGCAATGCCAATTTACTCTCTCTCTCTCTCTCTCTCTCTCTCTCTCACAAAAGTCCAGCCTATTAGGCTTGTCTCAAAAAAATAGCCAACTATCACATCACAGTGTCAAACTGTAGCATCAGAATGACCCACTGTCTCATCACAATGGTGGACTATAACATGACATTATAGTACTTAGCTTCATCACAATGCCACGCTGATGTCACAAAGTCCTAATGTGAAATAAAAATACAATGCTATGAAATTATAAGGCCCCACTATGATATCCCAATGTTCCTCTGTGACATCACTATAACCTATCACATGACAATGCTCAACTGTGATATAACAATGCCCCAATGTCTCATCATAGTGCCCCACTACCTCAAAACAGTACCTCACTGCCATATCACAGTACCCAATTAAGACACCCTAATGCCCATCTATCAAATCACAATGCCCAGTTTTGGCATAAAAATGTAGCACATTGTCCCACTGTGACATCATAATACCCCATGTGACACTATAATGTCCCTATGTGATATCACAGTACTCCACTGTAATATCACAAAACCCCACTGTCATCACAATACCCCACTGTGACATCAAAATGCTTCATTGTGACTTCACAAAACCCGTTTGGCATCACAAAGTCCCAATGTCACATCAAAATTCCCCACAATAGCATCACAATCCCCAACTGTTATATCACAATGCCAAACTGTGATATGCCAATACCACACTGTATCACAACACCCATCTGTCATATCACAATATCCCACTCTTTAATCACAATGCTCCACTGTCTCATTATAATGCCTCATTTGTCATATCACAATGAAAGAGTGTGGAACCACTATACCCTTTTGTCACATCACAATGACCAGCTGTTACCTCACAGTGCCCCACTATCACATCATAGTGCACAAATGTGATATCACCATACACAACTATCACATCACAATTACCCATTGTCACATCATAATGTCCCTCTGTGACATCAGCAAGTGCTACAGTCTCTTGAAAACATCCCATGTTGATATCACAATACTTCACTGACACATCAGTGTTCCACTGTGACATCATGATGCCCACCTGTCACATAACAATAACACAGGGTTACAACATAATGCCCACTGTGACATCACAATACCCTAATGTGACATCACAATGCCCCACTGTGATTTCAAAAGGCAACACTGTGATATCACAATGCTTCACTGTTTCATATCCAAGCCCCAGTGTGACATCATAATTCCTCACTATGATATCACAATGGTCCACTGTGACATCAAATTGGACCACTTTCTCATTATAATGTTCCACTGTGGCATCATACAGCCCCATCATCATAATGTCCCATTGTGTTATCACAATGCACTACTGTGACATCAAAAAGCCTCATTGTGACTTCACAATGCCCCATTGTGATATCACAATGCCTCACATTGATATCATGATGCCTTACTGTGATATGACAATGCTCCACTGTGACATCATAACTCACCACTGCCCTACCACAATGATTCAGGTGACATCACAATACCCCACAACCATATCATACTGTCCAACTGTGACATCACAGTGAATCATTGTCTAATGAAAATGTTCAGCTATGACATCATATGCTCTGAAGATACATAATAGTACCAAACGTGTTGTGTGCATCACAATGCCCTGCTGTGACAGCATAATGCCCCACTGTGACATCACAATGACCCATTATATCATTACAAACCCCAGTATTAAATCACAATGCCACACTGTCTCATCAAAATACCTGACAGTGAAATACCAATGCCCAATTGTCACATGCCAATGCCCACTATCTGATGAAAATACACCATAGTGACATCAAAATCCCTACTTTTGCCAGGCATGGTAGCACACACATTTAATCCCAGCACTTGGGAGGCAGAGGTAGGAGGATCACCGTGAGTTTGAGGTCACCCTGCAACTATGTAGTTAATTCCAGGTCAGCCTGGGCTAGAGTGAGACCCTGCCTCGAAAAACCAAAAAAAAAGAAAAAAAAGAAAACAGAAAAAAAAAACCTTTACATTTTGGCTTGGAAAGATGGCTTAGTGGTTAAGGTGTTTGCCTGCAAAGCTAAAAAGTCCTTTTCTACTCACCAGGACCCACATAACCCAGATACACAAGGGGGCGCACACATCTGGAGTTCATTTGCAGTGGCTGGAGGCCCGGGAGCCCATTCTTTCTCACTCTCCTCCCTCCCCTCCCTCCCTCTTTCTCTTTTTCAAATAAATAAATAACATTACAGAAAATTCCTTCACAATGCCCCACTCTGAAATCAGTGCTCCACTGTGATGTTACATAAACACAACATGAAATCACAATACGCCATCACATCACAATGCTCAACTGTAACATCACAATAACTTATTGTGACATCACAAAGCCCAACTCTGATTTCACAAGGCCCCATTGTGACATCACAAAGCCCCATTGTGACATCACAGTGCCCCAGTGTGACATCACAATGCACAACAATGATATAAAAATCTACTATGACATCAAAATACCAAACTGTCACATCACAATGCTCAATTGTGAAGTCACAATGTGCCAGTGTGAAATCACAAAGCCTCACTGAGACAATATAGTACACAACTGTGACATTACCACGCCCACTGTCACATCATAATGCTCAACTGTGACATCACAATGCCTCACTCTGATATCACAGTGCCCCTCTGCAACACATAATACCCCATTGTCATATCATAACACTCCCTTAATACATCATAATGCCCAAGTTTGAAATCACAATGCCCAACTTTGACATAACAATACACCACTTTGTCATCACAATACTCAGCTGTAATATCTCAATACACCACTGCCATATCACAATGCTCCACAGTGACATCACTAAACCCCACTGTCACATCACAATTTCCATTGTTCATTATAATTACCAACTTTAATACAACAATTTGAACTATAATATACTAATATCACACTGTGACATCACAATGCCCATCAATCACACCAACTGTGATATCAAAATACCAGACATTTTTAACACAATACCCCACTGTCTCATCAAAATGCCACACTGTGATATCACAATAACCAACTTTGATATCACAAATCCCAGCTGAGGGCTGGAGAGATGGCTTAGCGGTTAAGTGCTTGCCTGTGAAGCCTACGGACCCCAGTTCGAGGCTCGGTTCCCCAGGTCCCACGTTAGCCAGATGCACAAGGGGGCACACGCGTCTGGAGTTAGTTTGCAGAGGCTGGAAGCCCTGGCGCACCCATTCTCTATCTCTCCCTCTATCTGTCTTTCTCTCTGTGTCTGTCTCTCTCAAATAAATAAATAAATAAATAAATATTAAAAAAAAGACAAATCCCAGCTGAGATTTCACAAAACTCCACTTTGACATCAAAGTTCACTGTGACATCACAAAGCCCTACTGTATTATCATATTTCCAAACTATTATATCAAAATATCTTATTGTGACATCAGAAAGCACCAGTGTGATTTTATAATGTGATATTATAATGATCTACAGCAACATCACAATGCCCCTCTCTCACATCACAATGCATCACGGTAACACTACTATACTCTTCTGTCACATCACAATGGCTAACTGTGACATCACAATGCCCCATTGTCTCATTATAATACCTGACTGTGATTTTTCAATGCCCAACTATCACATTACAATGCAAGAATGTGATATCACATAACTATCACATCACAGTTCCCCACTGTCATACCACAATATCCCATTGTAAAATCAAAATGTGCTACTGTGACATTAACAAGTGACACAATCTCTTCAAAATGCTCCATGTTGATATCACAGTGCTCCACTGACACATCAATCACAATGTTCCACTGGGACATCATCGTGCCCAACAGTCACATTGCAATAACCCAGTTTTAAAACATGATGACCACTATGACATCATAATACCCTAATGTGACATCACAAAGCCCCATTGTGATTTCACAAAGCCAGTGTGAAAACATAGTGCTCAACTGTTTCATCACAAAGCCCAATGTGACATAACACTTACCCACTTTGCTGCCATAATGATCCACTGTCACATCACAATACCCCACAATACCCCACTCCCTCATTATTCAACTCTGATATCCCAGAGCCACACTGTAACATAATGTGCCACTGTGACATCACAGTGCCCTATTGTGACATCTAAAAGCCCCAGTGTAATGACACTGCTACACTGTGATATCACAAAGCCCCACTGTGACATCATAGTGCCCTACTGTCCTACTATAATGTTACACGTGGCATTACAATGCCACTGCCACATAACAATGATCAACTATGATATCACAAAGATCTAATGTAAAATCAAAATGCCATACACTCTCATAATGTCCCAATGTGACATCACAGAGCTGATCTGTAACATAATGTACCAATGTGGCATCACAAAACTCCACTGTGATGTCACAATGCTCCACTATGACATCACAGTGACTCATTTTCCAAGACAATGCTCAGTTATGACATCAAAATGTTCTGTTATGACATAATAAAACCAACTTGTTCATTAAAATGCCCCACTGTAACATAACAATGCCCCAATGTGACATCACATTGTTCCACTGTGCTATAACAATGCTCCACTGTGACATAACAATACCAAGTATTGCATGACAATTCTCAACTGTCTCATCACAAAACACTATTGTGGCATCATAATGACCCATTATTAACAACAGTGCTTCAATGTGACATCACAGTACCATACTATGACATCATAAAGCCACACTGTGATTTCACAATGCCCCACTGTGACATCACAATGACTCATTGTCTAGTGATAATGCCCAGCTTTGACATCACAATGTTCCCATATGACATAACAAAACCAACATGTTTATTATAATGTCCCACTATGACAACACAATGCCTCAATATAACATCACATTGCCCCATAGTGACATTATAAGGTCACCCTGTGATACAATAGTTCACTCTGACATCCAAATGCCAAACTGTCATCACAATGCCCAACTTTTATATAACAATATTCAACAATGTGATATCACAAAGCCCCACTGTGATTTCAGAATTCCCCACTGTGATATAACAATGCTCTGCTGTTCATTATGAAGTGCCTCTGTGACATCACAATTCCCCAATGTGCTATCATAATGATCCTCTCTCATTGTTATGTCCTATTGTAATGTCACAGAGCTGAACTGTAATATTATAATGTCACACTGTGACTTCACAATGCCATACTGTGTCATTAAAAATCCCATTGAGATGTCACATTGCCTACTGTGATATCACAATGCTCCACTGTGACATCACAATGACCTCCTGTCTTATAGTACCCAGCTATGACATTACAATGTTTCCATATACCTCAGTAAAAACGACTTGTTCATCAAAGCACCCCAATGTAACAACACACTGCCCCACAGTGATACCACATTGCCCCACTTGGACATCGCAGTGTTCCACTTTGGTATACTAATGCTCGATTGTGACATTACAATACCTAGTGTCACATCACAATCCTCATCTGTGTCACAATACCTTATGGTGACATCACAAAGCCTCATACTGATTTCCCAATGAAGCTCAATGACACCACAAAGCCCCATTGTGACATCCTATTGTCCCACTGTGACATTCCAATGCCCCACTTTGATATCAGTACTCCACTGTGACATCGCATGACTCTAACAGGACATCACAAATCCCAATTGTGATTTCACAGTGCCACACTATGATATCACAATGCTCCACTCTTAATCACAAAGTCCCTTTTTGACATCACAATTTCTCACTGTAATGTCACAGTGGTCTACTGTCATATCACAACACCCCTGTGTGATATCACAGTGGTGTACTATGACATCAGAATGCCCAATATCTCATCATAATGACCCACTGTGACATCACAGAGCTGAACTGCAATATCATAATGTCCCACTGTGATATCACGATGCCCTATTGTGTTATCAAAAAGCCTCACTGAGATTTGGCAATGCTCCACTGTGATACCACAATGATTCACTGTCTCATGTTAATGTCCGGGTATGACATCATAATGCTCCCATATGACATAATATCAAATTGTTAATCACAGGGCCTCACTGAAACATCACAATGTTCATATTTGACATCACAATCCCCCACAGTGACATCACAGTTTTTCTTTGTGATATAACAATTCTCTATTGTGACATCACATTACCCAATGTCACAACTCAGTGCTCAACTCTGACATTGTAATACCCTATTTTAACATCACAACGCCCTACTCTGATTCTGCAATGCCTCATTGTGACACCACAAATTGACACCTATTGCTACATCACATTGCCCCACTGTGATATAACAATACCATAATATGACATCACAAAGCCTCACTGTGATTTCACAATTCCCCACTGTGATATAACAAAGGTCCACTGTGACATCACAATGCCCCCTCTTTCTTCATAATATCCCAGTCTGATATCATAGAGCTTAACTATAATGCCATAAAGTACCACTGTGACATAACATTCCTGTATTGTAACGTTAAA
This sequence comes from Jaculus jaculus, assembly GCF_020740685.1. Lineage (NCBI taxonomy): Eukaryota > Metazoa > Chordata > Mammalia > Rodentia > Dipodidae > Jaculus > Jaculus jaculus. The sequence continues at coordinate 1,133,687 of NW_025423493.1, forward strand.
AAGCCCCACTGTGATTTCACAATGATCCACTGACATCACAATGGCTCACTTTCTTATGATAATGCCCAGCTATGACATCAAAATGTTCCAATATGATACAATTAAGCCAAATTTATTCATCACAATGCCCCATTGTGACATAACAATGCCCCATTATGACATCCCATTGCCCCACTGAGACAGTGTCACACTGTGATAAACCAATGCTCCACTGTGACATAACAATACCCAGTGTCACATGAAAATTGTTCAACTGTGTTGTGAAAATATCCAATTGTGACATAACAAAGCCCGACTCTCCTATCATAATATCCCACTGTGATATCATAAAGCCCATTGGGACATCACAATGCCACACTGTGATATCACAATGCCCAACTGCAACATCACTGTGCTCATCTATGACATCACAGTGATTCACAGCCAACTATCCTATGACAATGCCCAACTATCCTATGACAATGCTCACTGTCTCATCAAAATGCACTATAATGACATCACAACCCCCCCCTTTACAATGCCCCACAATGAAATCACAGCACTCCAAAATAAATTTACATACTCTCACTATGACATTACAGAACCCCACTGTGCCATCACACTACCTCACTATCACATCACCATGCTGAATGTGACATAACTATACAATATCATGACATGACAAACCCCAAATCTGAATTCACAGTGCCCCACTGTGACACCACAAAGACCCATTGGGACATCACAGTGTCCCACTATGAAATTGTAATGTCCTGCTGTGATATAACAATGCTTGACTGTGACATCACAATACCCTAATGGGACATCACAAAGTCCCTCTGTGATTTCACAATGTCCCATTGTGATATTACAATGCTCCACAGAGATAACACAATGACTCACTATGTCATGATAATGCCCAGCTATGATAGCACAATGCTCACATATGACATAATATGAACTTCATCACAATGCTCCACAGCAATAGGACTATGCCCCTCTTATAATATCCCACTGTGATGTAACAATGCTCAACTGTGATATCACAATAATGTAATGTGACATCACAAAGCCCCACTGTGATTTCACAATGCTTCACTCTGATACCACAATGTTCCACTGTTCATCACAAAACCCCTCTGTGGCATCACAATTCTCCCACTGTGATATCACTATAATGTCCCACAGTGACATCACAGAACTTAAGAGTAACATCATCATGTCCCACCGTGACATCATAATGCCATATTGTGATATCACAAAGCTCCATTCTGATTTCAAAAGGTGCCACTATAATATCACATCCCTTTATGACATCACAGTGTCCCCTTGTGACACCATAATGCCCCACTGTGACATCAAAGTGTTCATTTGTGACATTACAATGATTCACTGTATTATGAAAATGCCTCACTGTCTCATCATAGTACTCAGTAGTGAAATCCCAATGCTAAACTGTCACACCATAATGCTCACTATCTAATCAAAATGTACTATAATGACATCACACATCCTCTTGCTTCACAATGCCCCATGATGAAATTTCACTGCTCCATTATGAATTTTCATGACCTCATTGTGACTTTACAGTGCTCCACTGTGATATAACAATGCTCTACTGTGGCATCACAATACCCTAATGTGACATCACAAATCCCCTCTGTGAATACACATTGCCCCACTGTTCATCACAAAACCCCTCTGTGACATCACAATTCCCACTGTTTTATAAGAGAGGTCCAATGTGACATTACAATGCCCATTGTTACATCACAGTGACACATTGTGTTATCACAGTGCCCCACTGAGATATCACAGTATCCCCTTGTGACAGAACAATGCCCCATTGTGATCTAATGATCCACTGTGACATCAAAAAGCCCTACTGTGATTTCACAGTCACTACTGTTATATCAAAATGCTCCCATGTTCAGCACAAACTCCTCTGGGGAAATATCACAGTTCCCCAATGTGATATCACAGTGTCCCATGTTGATATAACAATCCCACTGTGACATTACAGTATACCGCTATCACATCACCATGTTCAAATGTGACATCTTTATACCATATTATGACATGACAAAGCCCAACTTTGAATTCACAGTGCCCTAGTGTCACACCACCAACTCCAATAGTGACATCACAATGACCAAATCTGATATAAAAATGATCAATGGTGACATCACAATATCCTAATGTGACATAACAAATCCCTACTGTAAATTCATAATGTCCCACTGTGCCATCACAATGCTCCACTGTGACATCCCAATGACTCACTGTCTCATGACAATACCCAGATATGATATCACAATGTTCTCATATGACATAATAAAAAAATTCCATCACTATTTCCATCAGTGACATCACAATGCCCAATGTCACATCACCATATTCAACTGTGATGTCACAATACCCTATTGTGATATTCAAAAGCCCCAGTCTGATTTCACAATGCTGCAATTTGACACCAGAAAGCTCCATTGTGAATTCACAGTGCACCACTATGGCATCACAATACCCCACTGGGATATAACAATGCTCCACTATGACATCACAATAACCCACTGTCCCATCACCATGCTCAACTATAGTGTCAAAAATACCTGGTTATGACAAGACAAAGCCCTTTTCTTATTTCACAATGTCCCACTGTGACACCACAAAGCCTTGTTGTGACATGACAGTGCCCTACTGTTACAGTACAATACCTGACTGTAATATCACAATACTCCATTCTCTCATCATAATGTCCCACTGTGATATGACAGAAATGAACTCTCTGATGTAACATTATCACTGGGAGGGAATACATGCCTGGTACTGAAAACCTAATCAGAAGCCTATGGCAGGGGAGGTTATGAGCCTTAGGGGTATAAAGCCTGCTCTTGTCTAGATAATTATCACTCTCACCAAATTGCCCTGAAAGTACTACACTTAATTTTCATACTCATATATTAATTCTACTCTCACTTGTGGTTAGAGAAGCTTCTCATTTCAGATGGTGATGACCACTGGGATGACCCAAAAGGCAACATAATGCTGAGAAGAAGGAACAGAGAAGTGTCCAGAACTGAAACATCTCACACCCTCCAACGCTCAGGGTCCATTGCAGAAGAGGTGGCAGAAAGAATGTAAGAGCCAAAGGAAAGTACAACTATCTGGACAGAATTTGGCCTCGATATCTAAGACTTCACAGTGCCTCGCAGTACCCACATAAGACCCTCATAATAGGAGAAAAAGATGGTGACATCAAATTAAAAGAGAGAATAATGGAGAGAAGGCAGGGATATGAAAGAGAACAGAGTTATGAAGGGGAAAGTGGGGGAGGGAGTGGGAGGGAAATACCATTGTTTGTTGTCTGTAAGTATAGAAGTTGTCCAAAAAGAAAGCCCTCAGTATAGACAATGTCATATAGATGAACAGAGTAAGTAGAAAAGAAATAAAAATGGACAGAAGTCAGTGATGACTTCATAGCTCATCTAGCGGGGTCAGTTGCAGACTTTCCATCTTCTTTGCTGATAGAAATAAATACCTAATTAATAACACTTTGTTGCAACTTCTCACTGCTAAGGTAAAGTACCCTACAAAAAGCAGCTGATATGAGGAAAGTTGCTTATGTTGGCTTATATTCTCAAGGGGAATCTTAATGGTGGCAGGGGAAAGATGGTTGAGCAGAGGCTGGACATCACCCCCTTTGCCTGCATCAGGCTGACAACAGCAGCAGAAGAGTGAACCCAATTATATCAAGGAGGAGCTAAAACACCCCTAAGCGAAATCCCCTAAATAAACCTCATCCAGCAAAGCTTCACCTACCAAACTGCTATCAACTGGGGAGCAAGAATTCAGAACATGTAAGTTTATAGGGACATCTGATTCAAACCAGCCCATACCTTAAAATCACACCAAAGAAGGGTCACAACCTGATACTTAGAGACAAACAAAATTAAACCCTACTATTGTGCTGGAGTGGCCACTCAGTGGAGACCACATAGGATAACACCAGCATTCTCATCCCTACAGTAATGTATTTGAGCACTTCTATCTCTGTCTTGGTTATTGAAATTCAGTATTTTTTTCTGTTACCAATCATCTGTATGGGATCCTATTATTCTGCCTGGATAGAACTTGTGAGTAGGTGACAGGAGGCTCTCATTAGAGCTGAGCCTTGGCAGATGTTGCAGTGATTTTCCATTGTTGAGACAAACACCTGAATAGAAGGGTTATGTCAGATTTACAGAATCCAGGGGAAGCACCATCAGTGGTGGAGGAAGCTGGCTCACTTCCATAGACACATAGCACAGACAGACACCACTAACATCCAGCAAACACAAACATCTGGAGCTCAAACTCCTTCCTTACATACCTTAGGACTGAACTAAGAGATCTGTCCTGGTGACACCTCCACTAGGAAGCTGCTGTTGACATAAGTTGAAGCTTAATCAAAAGTACCTTAGACTATGGGGGGGGGGGATACATTCACTTTCAAACCACTACAGGAAATTTTGTATCCCTTGCCAGATGACAGCAGCAATTTACCACAACAGTCAGTCAGGATCAGCAACTGGTGGCACACTCTACTATTACAGCTTTTATGAAGGTGTCATCTATGAGGACCCTTAGCCTACAGGGACAAATGCCAAAACCCTGGAGTCAGCTTGAGAAGTGTCAAGGCTCTGGAGCCCTAGCCAGGAGGAAGCATAACAGGTGCTGTTATCCTATATTCAAGATTATTGGCCCTTAAATGGGTGGTTTCTGCCACTGTTGCAGTTGTCACAGCTACTGCTGTTTTCCTGATCTGTTTCTCTTGTTACAGTTCCTCCTGTGCCTGAGCCATTCCTGTGGTCTCACTATTGTCATCACCATCTCAGCCACCACTATTCTCACAGTAGCATGTCTGCTCCTGTCCAGACTGCCAGGTCCTCCACCATTCACCTCTGCTGATAAATGTTCCTTGTCACTGCTTCCTCCTCTTTTTTTGTTTTTGTGGATAAGCCCTCTCTGCTAAAAGTGAAAATCACATGTAGGGTGGATGAAGGGATTTATAATGGTTTATTGTCTCTAACCATAGAAGCTTTCAGTAATAAAATAGGTAAGAAAAGACAAAAAATACCTGGTTATGACAACACAAATCCCTCTTTTTATTTCATAATGCCCCACTGACACCACAAAGCCTCATTGTGACAAATCACAGTGTGCTACTGTTAAAACATGACAGTGCACCACTGTTATATTACAATACCTGACTGTGATGTCACAATGCTCATCTCTGATATCACAATAACCAACATCACAAAGCCCATGGTCATATCACAATACCTTACTGTGTCATCACCATACCCAACAGTGAAATCCCAATCTCCAACTGTTGCATCACAATGCTTAAGGTCTGATAAAAATCCACCACAGTGACATCACAAATCCCTAATTTTACTTCACTACATTCCATGATGAAATGACAGTGCTATGAATTTTTGTAACTTCACTGTGACATTACAATGCTCTGCTATTACATCACAATATCTCACTTTCAAATCCCAATGCTCAACTGACATCACAATACCCTATTGTCACATTACAAAGCTCCATTCTATTTCAAAATGACCCACTGTGACAACACAAAGCCCCATTGTGATATCACTGTGACAACACAATGCTCCACTGTGATATAACAGTGCTTCTCTGTGATATCACAATACCCTAATGTGACATCAAAAACCCCAATGTGATTTCACAATGCCCCACTGTGATATCACAATGCTTAACTGTTCATCACAAACCCCTCTGTGACATCACAATTCCCCACTCTGATATCACAGATTTCACCATGATATAACAATGCTCCATACTCTCATCATAATGTCCCTCTATTATATGGCAGAACTGAATTATAATAGCATATTCTCCCACTGCCATGTCACAATGCCCTATTATGATGTCAAAATCCCCATGAGATTTCACTATATTCCACTATGACATCTCAGTGACTCACTTCTTCAGGATAATGCCCAGATATGACATCACAATGCTCTCATATGACATAATAAAACTATCTTGTTCATCACAATACAGCACTGACCCATCAGCATGCTCAACATCGACATCATAATACCCTATTGTGACATCACAGAGCCCACTCTATTTTCACATTGTATCACTGACATCACAAAGCCCCATTGTCACATCACAGTGCCAAACTGTGATATCACAATGCCCAACTGTGACATCACAATGTTCAGCTGTGACATCATAATGACCCACTGTACCAACATAATGACTCACTGTCTTATCACTATACTCAACAGTGAAATCCCAATGCCCAACTGTCACATTACCATGCTCACAGTCTGATCAAAATATATAATAGTGACAACAGAAATCCCCACTTTACTTCACAATGCTCCAAGATGAAATCACAGTGCTCCACTATGAATTTACATAAACCCAGTGTGAAAATACAGTGCTCCACCTTGATATTACATTGCCCCATCCTGACATCACTGTGTCCCACTGTAATAACAATGCTCCACTGTGACATCACATTACTCCACTGTCACATCACTATGCTCAATTGTGATCTCACTATGCTTATGGTGACATCACACAGCTCCAATATGATTACACAATACCCCATTGTTACATCACAGTGCCCCACTGTGATATAACAATGCTCAAATCTGATATTCACAATACCTAAACATGACATCATAAATGCAACAATATCCTATTGTGACATCATAAAACTCCACTCTGATTTCACAATGCTGTACTGAGAAACCACAAATGCCCACTGTGATTTCACAATGAGCTACTGTGATATGCCAATGTTCCACTGTTCATCACAAAGCCCTTTGTGACATCATGATTACCAACTTTGATACCACAGTGGCTTACTGTGACATCACAATGCCACACTCATCATAATATCTCACTGTGACATCAGAGAGATGAACTGTAACTTCATAATTTCCCACTGTGACATAACAATGCTCTATTGTGACATCAAAAAGTCCCACTGTTATTTCACAATGCCCTAAAATTACATCACAATGCCCTATAGTGACATCTCAATGACTCGCTGTCTCATGATAATACACAGCTGTGAAATCACAATGCTAACATATGACATAATAAAACAAATTTGTTCATCATACTGCCCCACTGTAACATAAAAATGCCCCACAGCGACATCACAGGGCCCTACTGTGACATCATAATACCCAATATCCCATCACAATACTCAGCCGTGACATCAAAATGCCCATTGTGGCACCACAAAGCCCCATTGTGATTTCAAAATGCCTCACTGTGAAATCACAAAACCCACTGTGACATCAAAGTGCCCCCTGTGATAGCACAAGGCTCACATTGATATAAAAATGCTTCCCTGTGACATCACAAAGCCCCACTGTGATTTCACAATGCTCCACTACTCAGCACAAAGCCCCATGTGACGTCACAATCCCCCAATGTGATAGCACAGATCACTGTGCTATCACATAATTCTAATGTGAAGTCAAAGCCTCAATGTGATATAACAATGTGACATCACAATACATAATATGACAACATAAGGCCCCACTGTGATAACACAATACTCCACTATTCCACTGTTCATCAAGAAGCCCTACTCTGATACCACAATTCCCCACTGTGATATCACAGACATCCACTGTGACATCACAGAGTTTAACTGTAATACTATAATTTCCTATTGTGACATCACACTGTGACTGTGATGTCATAAAGTCCCACTGTGATTTTACAATGCTAGACTGTGACATCATAATGACTCAATTTCTCATAATAACACCCAGCTATGATACCATAATGCACCAATATGATATAATAAAACCATCTTGCTCATGACAGTGCCTCACTGTAATGTAACAATGCCCCAATGTGATATTACATTGCCTCACTGAGTGTCCCACTGTGAAATAAAAATGCTCCATTGTGACATCACAATATTCCAGTGTGACATCACAAGGCTCTACTCTGATTCCACAATGACCCATTGTGATATAACAATGCTCCACTGTTCACTGCAATGTCACTATGTGACACCACAATTCCACACTCTGATATTACAGTGGTCTACTGTGATATCACAATACCCTAATGTAACCCCATAAAGTCCCACTGTGATTTCACAATGCCCTGCTGTTATAATTCTCCACTTTTCATCATAAAGCCCCACTATGACATAACAGTTATCCAATATGAATTTACATAACATAATCACAATGCTCCACTCTCATCATAATGTTCCACTGTGACACTACAGAGCTGAACTTTGATGTCAAAATGTACCACTGTGATATCACAAAGCCCCATCGTGATATCAAAAACACCCACAGAGATTTTGTAATGCTGCACTGTGATATCACAATACTCCACTGTGACATCACAGTGAGTCACTGTCTCATGACAATGCCCAGGTAGGACATCATAATACTCCCATATGACATAAAAATACCAACTAATTAAACATAATGTCCCACTGTGACACCACATTGCCCCACTGAGATATCTGTGTCCTACTGTGATATAACAATGATCCAGTGTGATATTATAATATGCCACTGTCACATAAACATGCTCATTTGTGATGTCACAATACCATGTTGTGACATCATAAAGCCTCACTTTTATTACACTATACCTCATGTGAGATCACAAAGCCACTTTGTGACAAAATATTGCCCCTCTGTGACATCACAATACCTAATATGATATAACAAAGCCACACTGATTTCACAATGCCACAATGTGATATCATAATGCCCCACTGTTCATCACAAAGCCCCCCTGTGACATCATAATTCCCCACTGTGATATCACACAGGTCCACTCTATCATCATAGTGCCCCACTGTGACATCACAGAGTTCAACTGTAGCATTATAATGTCTCACTGTGACATCAAAAATCCCCAGGGTGATTTGAAAATGCTCCACAGTGACATCACAATTAGCAACGTCCCATCATACTGCTCAACTATGATGTCACAATACCCTGTTGTAAGAGCACAAAGCTCCATTGTGAGTTCACAATGCCACGCTGTAACACCACAAAGCCCCACTGTTACATCACAGTGTCAGTGTCCCACTGTGACATCAGTGTCCCACTGTGACGTCACAGTGCCCAACTATAATATAACAATGCTTCACTGTGCCATCACAATAGCCTAATGTGACATCACAAAGCCCTAATGTGTTATCACAATGCTCTACTGTGAAATTGCAATGACTTTTATTCTAATGATAATGCCTAGTTACAACATCACAATGCTTCCATATGACATAATAAAGCCAAGTTGTTGCTCAAAATTCCCAACTGTAATGTCACATTGCCACACTGTAACATCAGTGTCCCACTCTGATATAACAATACTCCACTGTTACATCCCAATGCCCAAAGAGCGACATCATTATGCTCACTGTCTGATCATTTTGTGCCATAGTGATATCACAAATCCCCACATTTACTTCACAATGCCCAATGATATTATCACAGTGCTCCACTATAAATTTACATAAACTCATTATAACATCACAATTTCCACGTTTGACATCACAGTCTCCCACTGTGATATAACAATGTTCCACTGTGACATCACAATACCCCACTATCAAATCACAATGTTCAACTGTGACAACACAGTACCTGATTTAACATCATAAAGTCCCACATTGGTTTCACAATGCCCCACTATGACAAAACAGTACCACATTGTGTCACCATAGTGCCCCACTGTGGCATTACAATGCCTCAAATTTATATAAAAATATTCTACTGTAACATCAGAATACCCTAATATGACCTAACATTACTCAACTGTAATGTCACAATATCCTATGTTGTATTGTGACATCACAGAGCACAACTCTGATTTCTCATTACTGCAGTGAGACAACACAAAGTCCAATTGTGACATCACAGTACCCCACTGTGACATCAAAATGTGCAACTGTGATATAGCAATGTTCCACTGTTACATCACAATACCATAACATGACATCGCAATGTCCCTCTGTCATTTTACAATGTCCCACAGTGATAACACAATTCTCCACTGTTCATCAAGAAGCCCCCACTGTGATATTACAGAGGTCCACTGTGATGTCACAATGACCCACCCTCTCATCATAATGCCCCACTGTTTCATCCCAGAGCTGAACTGTAACATCATAATGTCCCAGTGTGACATCACAATGCCCTATCACAGCATTACAAAGCCCCACTGTAATTTCACATTGCTTCTAGGAGATATCACATTGTCATACTGTGATATAAAAATGCTCCACTGAGACATCACAATACCCAATGTCACATCACAATGCTCAGCTATGACTTCACAACACCCTGTTGAGACAACACAAAGCTCCACTCTGATTTCACAATGCCACACTGTGACACCACAAAGCCCCATTGTGACATCACTGCGCCCCACTGTGATATAACAATAGTCCAATGTAATATCACAATACCTAATGTGACAAAAAGCCCCACTTTGCACAATGCCCCAGTATACTACTCCAGTGTGCCACTGTTCATCACAAAACTCCTGTGTGACCTCACAACTCCCCACTGTGATACTACAGTGGTTTACTGTGATATCACAATACCCCACTCTCATGATAATGTCCTACTGTGACATTACAGAGCTGAACTGTAACTTCATACTATCCCAGTGTGACATCACAATGCCCTATCGTGGCATTACAGTGCCCAACTGTGATTTCAAAATGCCCCACTGTGATATCACAATGACTCATTCACTCAGGACAATGCCCAGATATGACATCACAATGCTTCCTTATGGCATAATAAAACTAACTTGTTCATCAAAATACCATACTGAAACATAACAATGCCTCACTGTGACATCATTGTGCCCAATTGTGATATAACAGTGTTCCACTGTGATGTCATAATACCCAATGTCACATCACAGTGCTCAACTGTGATATTGCAATATCCTATTTGACATCTCAAAGCCCCATTCTGATTTCACAATATCACACTGTGACACCACAAACCCCATTGTGACATCACAGTGCCCAACTGTGACATAACAATGTTCCTCTGTGACATCACAATGACTCCCTGTCTCGAGATAATGCCCTGTTGTTAAGTCATAATGCTCCCACATGACATAATAAAACCAAATTGTTTATCAGAATGCCACACTATGACACCAAAATGTCCCATTGTGACACCATGGTATACCACTGTGATATAACACTGCTCTACTGTGACATCACAATACCCAATGTCACATCACAGTGGCCAACTGTGATGTCACAATTAGCTGTTTTGACATCACCAAGGCCTACTCTTCTTTCACAATGTTGCAGTGTGACACCACAAAGCACAATGGTGAAATTATATTAAACCACTGTGACATCACAATGCCCCACTTTGATATAACAATGCCCCAGTGTGACATCAGAATACCATAGTATGACATCACAAAGCTCCACTTTGATCTCAGAATGTCCCACTGTGATAACAGCATGCTCCAGTGTTCATCAAGACCCTCTGTGATATCACAGTTCCCCATTGTAATATCTCAGGGGTCCACTGTACCATCACAGTGCTCCATTCTCTCATCATAATGCCCCATTGTGAATCACAGAGCTGTACTGTAATATCATAGTATCTCACTGTGACATCATAATGCCCTGTTGTGACATCAAAAAGCACCACTGAGATTTCATAATGCCCCACTGTGATATCACATTGTCTCACTATCTCATGATAATGCCAAGCTCTGATATCACAGTGCTCCCATATGACATAATAAAACCAACTAGTTCATCACAATGTCCCACCATAACATAATTCCCCACTGTGACATCACAGTGTCCATTGTGATAAAATAATGTGATGTCACAATACCCAATGTTGCATCACAATGCTCAAATATGATGTCACAATAAGGTATTGTGACATCACAAAGCCCCAATCTGACTTCATGATGACCCATTGTGACACCACTAAGTCCCACATCACAAGGACATACTGTGACATCTCAATGCCCAACTGTGATATACCAACATTTCATTGTAACATCACTATACCCTAATTTGACATCACAAAGTCTCATTGTGATTTCACAATGAGAACCAACTCTTTGTTTCATCAATTTTCTTAATTATTTTATTAGTTTCCAATCCATTAGTTTCTGCTCTGATCTTATTTCATTTGAAGTCTATTTTATCCAGCATTAGTATAGCTCTCCTGCTTGTTTCTTATTTCCATTTGCTTGGAATATCATTTTCCACCCTTACACCTTGAGCAGGTGTCTGTCTTAAGTGCTGAGGTGAGTTTTTTGAAGACAGCAGATTGAGGCATTTAATTTTCTGATCCACCTGGTTAGCTTATGTCTCTTGATGGGTGAATTAAGGTCATTGATATTTAGGGTAAGTACTGTGTGGTTTGATTTATGTGGTTTGGCGTTTTCTTGGACTTTGTACCTTCTCTGGGTTTGGTTATTGTGATCTGCTTCTTGTACGTACTTGAGTTTGATTATTTGATTCTTCTGTGTGGAGAATTACCTGGAGTGTTCTCTGCAGACTTGGATTTGTGTTCATGTATTTTCAAAGCTGAGTTTTATTGTGGAAAGTTTTTCTTTCACCAACTTTGCTGGATAGAGTAGTTCTATTCCAGGGTCTTCTAGATTTCAGTGTTTCCAGTGAGAAGTCTAAAGTAATTCTGAAGGGGCTAACATAATATGTAATGTGTTGTTTATCCCTACCTGCTTTTCAAAATTTCTCTTTGGTATAAATGTTTAGAGTCTTAGTGACAATATGACTAACAGAGTTTTTCCCTTGGTCTAATCTGCTTGGAGTTCTCTTAGCTTCTTGTATCTTGATGGGCCTTTCTTTAGAGAGAGTGTGAAATTTTTCCTCAATAATTTTGTTGAATGAGTGCTCCATGCCTTTGGTTTGAATTTCTTCCAATTCTGGTATTCTCATGATCAAAATGTTGGGGAATTTAAGAGTATCCCACAGTCCCCTAATGTTCTGTTCGCAAAAGTTTTTGAACTTATTGAAACTGTTGGCCTTCCAAACTGTTTCTTCTGTTTTGTCTTCAATTATGAGTTTCTGTCCTCCATATGGTTGACTCTATTGTTGAGAACTATAGAGTTTTGGGCTTATTCAATTTGGTCTGCATTTTCTTCTACATTTTTATGGATAGTTTCCATCCCTCTGTCATTTTCTGATTTTCTTAATGTTTCTTGGAATTCATCCTTACATTTCTTTATGTTTTCATTGAGCTTAGCCAGCTGGTTATTGAGGTCATTTTTTTTTCTACAGTGATATAATAGTGGTCTAATGTGACATCACATCATACTCTCTCATCAAAATGTCTCATACAGATTTCCCAATGACCTACTGTGATGTCACAATGACTCACTGCCTAATTGTAATGCCCAGCTATAACAGCACAATGCTTTGATATGAAGTAACAAAACGAACTTGCTCATCACAATGCCCCACTATGACATCACCATCCTGCACTGTGACATCAAAGTGCCCCACTCTGACATCACAGTGTCCCAATGTGATATAACACTGCTCCACCTTGACATCACAATACCCAATATCACATCACAATGCTCAACTGTGAAATGACAGTACCCTGTTGTGACATCAGAAATCCCCATCTGAATTCAGTTATGCACCGTGACAGCTCAAAGCCCCATTTTGACATCACATTGCCCCACTGTGACATTAAAATGCCACACTGTGATATAACAATGACCCACAATGACATCACAGTACTCTAATATGATATCACAAATCCCCACTGTGATTTCACAATGTCCTCCTATGATAACAGTGCTCTCCTGTTCATCACAAAGCCCCTCTATGACATCACAATTCCCCACTCTGATATCACAGTGGTCAACTGTGATATCACTATGTTCCACTATCTCATCAAAATGCCTCATTGTGACATCACAGACCTAAACTGTCACATAATGTCACAGTGTGACATCAAAAAGCCCCACATAAGCCAGGTGTAGTGGTGCATGCCTTTAATCCCAGCAGTTGGGAGGCAGAGGTAGGAGGTTCGCTGTGAGTTCAAGGCCAGCCTGAGACTACGCAATGAATTCCAGGTCAGCCTGGACTAAAGTGAGACCCTACCTTGAAAAACCAAAAAAAAAAAAAAAAAAAAAAGTCCCACATGATTTCAGAATGTCCCACTGTGACATCACAATAACTCACTGTCTCATTATAATGCCCAAGTATGACATAACAATGTTCCCATATGATATATTAAAACTAAATTGTTCATCACAAAGCCCCATTGTGATATCATAGTGTCCCACTGTAATGTAACAATGGTCTATGACATCATAATACCCAGTCACATCATAATAAACAACTGTGACATAACAGTACCCTATTATAATATCATAAAGCCCCACTTGCATATCACAATACCACAGTGTTACACTCTAAAGCCCCCCTGTGACATCATAGTGCCCTACTCTGACATCCCAATGTCCCACTGTTATATAAAAATACTTCACTGTGACATCACAATACCCTAGTGTGACAACACAATCTCCACTGTCATTTCACTATGCCCCTACTACAAAATCACAATGTTCCTCTATGATAGCACAGTGACTCATTTTTTAATAATAATTACTAGCTATGACATCACAATGTTCCCATATGTCAGTATAAAACCAAATTGTTCATCACCATGTCCCACTGTGAAAACACTATGTCCTACTGTTATCATAGGAGGACATTGTGAAACACATCACATTGCCCCACTGTGAAATCACCGTGTCCTGTTGTGTTATAACAGTGCTCCACGTAGACATCTCAATGCCCAGCTGTCACATCATAATGCTTACTGTCTAATCAAAACGCACCATTTTGAGATCACAAATCACCACTTCTAGTTTACACTGCCACACAAAGGAAACATAGTGCTATGCAACAATGTTATAACAATGCTTCACTTTTACATCACAATATCCAGTGTCACATAACAATGCTCAGTTGTGATGTCACAATACTTTGTGTGACATCGCAAAGCTTCACACTGGTTTTACAATGCCACATTTATACCCCACAAAGCTCCATTGTGTTATGACAGTGCCCTATTGTGTTATTACCATGCCAAACTGAGATATGATATTGTTCTACTGTGACATCACAGTACTCTAATGTGACATCACAAATCTCCCCTGTGATTTCATATTGCCCCCACTATGATATCACAATGCTGTTCATCACAAAGAACTGCTGTGAGAGCCTCAGAGGCCCCCAACACCTCATCATTGAAGCAGACCAAAAATGAACCCAACATGGCTCAGGGAAATTTTGCGGAAGAGGGGGTGGAAAGAATGTCAGAGCCACATGTTGGGTCATGATATGCACAGACATTTATCATACCAATAACTGTGGGCTAACTCCACAATGAATGACCCATATACCTTAACAAGGAGGGGCCAATGGGTAGGGGGTAGGTCATGGATGAGCCTATTAATGGTACCAAACTGCCTGTATTTGCTGAATAGAAAACTAATAAAAAATAAAATAAAATGAAAATGCTAAAAAAAATACCCTGCTGTGACATCACAGTGTCCCACTGTAAATCACAATGGTCTACTGTGACATCATAATGCTCCACTATCTCAACATAATATCCTACCATGACAAAACAGAGATGAACTATAACATCACAATGTCCCACTGTGACATCACAGTGCACTATTGTGACACCAAAAATCCCACTGAGATTTCACAATGCCAGACTGTGAATCACAATGATTCATTGTCTCATGATAATGCCCAATTATCACATCAGAATGCTCCCATATAACATAATAAAGCTAACTTGTTCATAACAATGCCCCATTGTGGCATAACAAATGCCCACTGTGATATAACTGTGCTCCACAGTGGCATCACAATGCCCAGGTATGCTATCACAATGCTCCCATATTATATAACCAAGTAATGCATCACAATGCCAAATAACATTGCCCCACTGTAACATAGTCTCCCACTATGATGTAACAAAGTCCACTGTGACACCAAAATACTTCACTGTCACATCACAGTGCTCAACTTGATATCACAATCCCCTATCGTGACATCACAATGCCCCATCTTGATTTCACTGTGACAACAAAAAGCACCAATGAGGGCTGGAGAGATGGCTTAGTGGTTAAGCACTTGCCTGTGAAGCCGAAGGACCCCAGTTCGAGGCTCGACTCCTGAGGACCCACGTTAGCCAGATGCACAAGGGGGTGCAAGCATCTGGAGTTCGTTTGCAGTGGCTGGAAGCCCTGGCGCGCCCATTCTCTCTGTCTACCTGCCTATTTCTGTATCTCTCTCTCTCTCTCTCTCTCTCTCTCTCTCTCTCTCTCTCTCTCTCAAATAACTAAATAAATAAATAATAAAATATTTAAAAAAGCACCAATGAGTCATCATAATGCCCCACTGTGTATCACAATTCCCCACTGTGATATAAGAATGCTTCACTGTGACTTACCAATACTCTGTTGTACATGACAAAGGCACACTGTGATTTCACAATACCCCACTGTTCATCACAAATCCCCTCTATGACATCACTATTTTCCACTGTGATATCACAGAGGTCCACTGTGACAGCACAATGCCACAGTCTCTCATATAATGTCCCACAGTGTCAAGTGCCATATTGTGACATTAAAAAAAAGCACCACTGAGAGCTAGAGAGTTGGCTTAGTGGTTAAGCACTTGCCTGTGAAGCCTAAGGACCCCGGTTCAAGGCTCAATTCCTCAGGACCCATGTTAGCCAGATGCACAAGAGGGCATACACATCTGGAGTTCATTTGTGGTGGCTGAAGGCCCTGGCACACCCATTCTACCTCTCTCTCTCTCTCTCTCTCTCTCTCTCTCTCTCTCTCTCTCTGCCTTTCTCTGTCACTCTCAAATAAATAAAAACATTTTTTTAAAAAAGCACCACTGATATTTCATAATGTCCCATTGTATTAAAAAGGGAATTTATTGGATTAGCTTATGGTACTCCAATAGCAGTTGTAGGCCCAAGATTCAAGGAACCTGATATCTGCTCAGTCCATGTGGTCAGATGTCTCAGCAGTACTGATCTGACACTGCAGATGGCACCAGAAGGCCTGGAGGCTTACTGAGGAGCTGCTGGGTTTCACTCCAGATGGGTCTTCAGTTGACGCTGGTCTTCAGTGCGTGCTCATCTTCAATCCATGCTGGAAGGCAGCAAGTAGCTCCGGCAGCCAAGTGGGAAGAGGGAAGGGGCTCTTTTCACCCAGAGCTTTCTTATATGAAGTCCCCCTCTGAGTGGGGCCACTTGCTCTGGGGAAGAGCTTACTCTGGGGGAAGGACTTCCTCCTTCAGTGAATCTTTCCTGGAATCAACCTCAAGGATCCACCCAAAAGGGATTTCTGTGGATTACTAAACAGATCAAGTAGACAACATCTTAACTATCACAAGCCCACCCTTGTCAACTTGACACCAAACCATATCTCCTTACATCATACTTAATTTCCAAATGGAAACAGTAACAAGCTCATGATTCTGTCTAACATGGTATAACTATCCCATGTACAACTGGAACCACAAAATATTCCTCCCAACACAAAGCATAGTCTCTAATATAATAGCTCTAATATAAATTTAACAATAGTTAGCTAGTGATATAATCTTTTCTTTTTTTTTGTTTTTTTTTTTGGGGGGGGGTAGGGTCTCACTCTACCCCAGGCTGACCTGGAATTCACTATGTAGTCTCAGGGTGGCCTCGAACTCATGGCGATCCTCCTACCTCTGCCTCCCAAGTGCTGGGATTAAAGGCGTGTGCCACCACACCCAGCGAGTGATATAATCTTAATAATAGTGTAGAGATGTACAAACACTCCCTGTCAAGGCAGGACAGAAACATTGCAATTACAGTCCATGTTTTTATAACTGGTCACATGGACTTAGCTGGTATTTGTAATCGCCTTCTTCTACTACCCATTCTGTATTTCCCCCACCTTCAGCAAGCACCTCAGCAGGTTTGGGTTCTTTACCTAGAAAAGTGACCCATACCTTCATTCCTAAAGGATCTGGGCCATTTATCACACTACTTCTATCAGGTTGTTGCAATTGTCCATTGACTTTGATAACAGGGCATGGTAACACTACAGGATCTCTTGCACTCCAGACATACTCTTCCTTACCTCCATTGTGGAGGAGCAGTCCACTTTCCCCCTGGTAGTCTGGATCAATCATCCCTGCTATCAATGTAACTCCTTTCTCAGCCTGTTCACTCAAGGGCATTAGGAGCCCAAAGTGGCCAGGGGGGAATGTTAGCTTCCAGTTCAATGAAATGATCATCATGTCTCCTGTCAAAAGCACTACCCCCTCTGGAACCAAGACTTTTGGACCAGCACAACATCAAGTTGCAGGAACAGGAAGCAAAATTTTAGCTAATGGGTCACTTGCGGTGATGGTAAGTGGGACCATTCCCATTTCCACCCCTTGATTCCTGGACCTATGAACCCGCGGTATAGGAGAAACAGTACCATGTACAGGATGCTGATTCAGAGCATATGCAAGACTGCTGGAGGACACTCCCCAGATGTTGCCACCTAGTTAGCACTATAGCTGTTTCTTTAAAAGGTCATTCCACTGTTATATCAAGCCAGCTGCTTCAGGATGGTGGGGTACATGGTAAGACTGGTGAATTCAATGATGATGAGCCCACTGCCATATTTCCTTGGCAGTGAAGTGAGTTCCTTGGTCAGAAACAATGCTTTATGGAATTCCATGATGGTGGATAAGACATTCTGTAAGCCCACAGGTGGTAGTTTTGGCAGAAGCACTACAGGCAGGAAAGGCAAATGCATAGCCAGAATAAGTGTCTAGTCCAATAAGGACAAAATTCTGACCTTTCTATGATGGAAGTGGTCCAATGTAGTCAACCTGACACCAGGTTGCTGGCTGGTTACCCGGAGGAATACTACCATATTGGGGGCTCAGAATTGGTCTCTGCTGCTGGCAAACTTGGCACTCAGCAGTAGCCGTAGCCAAATCAGCCTTAGAGGAAGTTCATGTTGTTGGGCCCATGTATAGCCTGCATCTCTGCCACCATGGTCACTTTGTTCATGGGCCCATTGGGCAATGACAGCAGTGGCTGAGGAACGAGGTTGACCACTATGCACAGAACAGGTCAGCTTATCTACCTTATTATTAAAGTCATCCTCTGATGAGGTCACCTTCTGATGAACATTAACATGGGATATAAGTATCTTTATATCCTTGGCCCATTCAGAGAGTTCTATCTACATACACCTCCCCAAGTGTCCTTCTCACCAATTTTCCAATTGTGCTTCTTCCAAGTCCTGGACCATCCAACCAAATCATTGGCCACAGCCCATGAATCAGTGTATAACCACACATCTGGCCATTTTTCTTTCCAAGCAAAATGCACAACTATGTACACTGCCCAAAGTTCTGCCCATTGTGAAGACTTCTCTTAACCACAGTCCAAGAAAGAGGCTGTAGTGCTGCAGCTGTCCATCTCTGGGAGGTACCCGCATAACATGTGAAACAACCTTTAAACCATGCCCTAGTCCATTCCTCCTCAGTCAATTGACCCCATGATGCCATAGGTGCATGCTTGGGAACAGAAGGCATTGTAACAGCAACCATAGGAATTTGGAAAACTTCCTCATGTAGCTTACTTGTACCTTCAGGGCTCAAGCCTGATCACATATATACCACTTCCACTTAATGATGAACTGCTGCTGTGCACATCCAGCTTTATGACCTGCTGGGTCAGATAACACCCAGCTCATAATGTGCAGCTCAGGTTGATTAATTACTTGATGGCCCATTGTCAAATGTTCAGTTTCCTTTAAGGCTCAATAGCAGGCCAAGAGCTGTCCCTCAAAGGGACAATAATTGTCTTCAGGTGATGGCAGGGCCTTGCTCCAAAATCCCAAAGGCCTTCATTGTGATTCACATATTGAGGCCTGCTACTGCCACTGACACTTCAAGTCCCACCGGATCTGCTGGATAATATGGCCCAAGGGGCAGAGCATCCTGCACAGCACAGTGGACTGGTTGCAGAGCCTTCTTGTGTTCTGGGTCCCACTGAAAACTAGTAGCTTTTTGAGTCACCTGGTATATGGGACAGAGTAAGACACCCAAGTGAGGAATGTGCTATCTCCAAAATCCAAATAAGCCCACTAGACATTGTACTTCTTTCTTAGTGGTAGAAGGGGCCAAATGCAACAACTTATCCTTCATGTTAGAAGGAATATCTCTGCATACCCCTTACCACTAAACTCCCAGAAATTTCACTGAGGTAGAAGGTCCTTGAATTTTGGGTGGATTTATTCTCCAACACCTGATGTGCATATGCTGTACCAGCAATTCCAAAGTGGTTGTCACCTCCTGCTCATTTGACCCAATTAGCATTATGTCATCAATATAATGGACCTTAGCTGGGCATGGTGGCGCACACCTTTAATCCCAGCACTCGGGAGGCAGAGGTAGGAGGATCTCCAAGAGTTCAAGGCCACCCTGAGACTACATAGTGAATTCCAGGTCAGCCTGAGCCAGAGTGAGACCCTACCTTGAAAAACCAAATATATATATACACACACACATATATTTGGTTTTTATATATACACATCCATCCATCCATACATACATACATATATATAGTGGGCCAACGTGACACTCTGTGGAAGGGATAGGTGATCAAGATCCCTGCAAACTAAGCTATGACACAGGGCTGGAGAATTAATATAACTTTGAGGTAAAACAAAAAAAGTGTACTGCTGACCTTGCCAGCTGAAGGCAAATTGCTTCTGGTGGTCCTTATGGACAGGTATGGAGAAGAAAGCATTTGCAAGATCAATAGCTGCATACCAGGTACCAGGAGATGTGTTAATCTGCTCAAGTAAAGAAACCACATCTGGTACAGTAGCTGCAATTGGAGTCACCACCAGATTAAGTTTCCAATAAGCCACTGTCATTCTCAAGGATCCATCTGTCTTCTGAACAGGCCAAATAGGGGAGTTAAAGGGGTGGAGGAACCACCACCCCTGATCCTTTAAGTCCTTTATAGTGGCACTAATTTCTAAAGTCCCACCAGGGATGAGATACTGTTGTTGATTCACTATTTTCCCCAGTGGTGGGAGCCTCAGTGGCTTCCATTTAGCCTTTCTAACCATAGTAGCTCTCACTCCACAAGTCAGAGAACAAATGTTGGGGTTCGTCCAACTCTGAAGTATGTCTATCCCAATTATACATTCTGGGACTGAGGAAATAATGATAGGGTGAGTTCAGGGACCCATTAGACCCACTGTCAATCTTACATTTGCCAAAACTCCATTGATCACCTGGCCTCCATTAAGCACCTACTTTAACTGGACAGCCACAGTGCTTTCTGGGGGTAATGGTCTCCTGGAATCAATGTCAATTCAGAGCCAGTGTCCAGTAGGCCCCCCAAAATCTGATTATTTCCATTCCCCTACTATACAGTTAACCCTAGTAAGAGGCCACAGGTCCCTCTGAGGAAGGATATGTGTAAGCTTAATGTTGAAACATTTGGGGGTTGTAGGAGGGTCCTTTCTTGATGGGACCTGGTCACCCCTTCAATCAAGGGGCTCAGCATCTGTAAACTGGCTCAAGTCTGGAAACTGACTAAGAGGTCTTGATTCCCTGTTGCTATAATTCAAAGTGGCTTTATGATCCCTTGCCCTGTAACTTTTCTGCTTATACAGATCAAGAAGGAACTCAGTAGACTTCTTATTTACTTGACTTCTGGGAACATCATGATTCCAAAGGTCCATACAAGTCATACCTTTCTGTGTTTAATTTTACCTATGCTGTCTATTATGAACAACACATTCACCCGCCTTTGGTGATTCAGTGCTTCCACTGGTCCCTTAATCCCCAAGATCCAGTTATACACATTGTATCTAAATCACCTAATGCAGAAATTGCAGCTGCCATGTAAGGTCATCTTTACATAAAAGACCAATGATAAGGGACTTTAAGTATGCTGGTGCACCCCTCACAAATCTGTTTCTTATAGTCTTAGTAAAGGGCACATTTTCTGGACCCTCCCATTGTGAGAGCAAAGATGAGTTTACATGGCAAATCCACTCCAGCATTCCAAGTTCTCTGAGCTTTTTAATCCCTTCATCAACATTAAGCCAAGGGATATCATCAGGCAGCTTGAGCTCATTCATAGTAGGCCATTTTTGGATATATTCTTCAACCAACCAATCAAATAAACTCTTGACATCCCTTCCAACTGCATGAGCTGCAGTGTTAAATCTACAATCTCTGCTCATGAGCCTATTTCAGTAAATTCAGCCTGGTCTAATCTTATGTTCCTTCCTCCATCCTCCCATACCATTAAAACCCATTCCCACACATATTCCCCATGCTTATGCCTGTACAATTTAGAAAAATACTGAAGTTCTTTAGGGGTGTACCTCACCTCCTCTTGTGTCACATTTTCTATATCTTTAAGGGCCTGTCCAGTATTTTGTCTGGTTATAAGCCTAGAGGCATAGATGGGTGGAAACTGAGAAGCACCAGCACCTCCTGCTAATTCCTCAGACAAAGAGGGATGAGTTCCCTCAGGCAAGGATGGGGAGGGTAACACTTATGGGTGTGGACGTGGGGATACAACTGCTGCTGAGGGAGGGGAGGTCATAGCTTCAACCAAAACAATATCTTCAGAATCTGACACTTCGATGTCTCCAGGTTTTTCAGGGTCTTCTCACACATCACCATCCCAAGTCACAAGATCCCACTCTTTTACAATGAATGCCCTCACTTTAACTTCTGATAGCTAGTGAGGCTGGGACTTGAGTTTACTTTGCAAGGTAGCCAATCTCACAATGAGACCTTGGGTTTGGTTTTCTGCAATCTGAGCCCTGTTCTGGCTAGAGAGGAGACTCTCTTCCAGGGCACCCTTAGAAATCTTGAGATCATGTACATGGGTCTTAAGCTTAGAATTTTCCTTTTTGAGTTTCTGCTGTTCCCTCACTAGTTTGTCCAGAGATGCTAAAAGCAACCAACCAGCCTTATCATTGGTCTTACTTTTCCACAAATATTCAAATGTGTTAAGTACAGAGTCACTAAATTCCTTGCTTTTCATAATACATGACTCAGGGTCACCAAATACATGTATCTCATAGAGTTCTTTAAATAGTGCACAACATTGATTATTACTGCCTTCCCTATTTCCAGGAAAAGTGCTCTCCTTACCACCAGTAGGGCATTTCATAGCATTGAAGTTGGAAATCAACCCCAAGTAGCACCAAGCCCACTAGAGAAATCCGTCCTTACAATTCTGTTTCTCTAGAACCACACCTGGTACCAAAATCTGTATTATTCAGGGTTCTGTAGAGGAACAGAACTGCTAGAATGAATTATTCTAAAAAGGGAATTTATTGGATTAGTTTATGGTAGTCCAATAGCAGATGCAGGCTCAAGAACCAAGGAACCTGGTATCTGCTCAGTCCACGTGGCCAGATGCCTCAGCAGTCCCTATCTGGCACTCGAGATGGTGCCAGAAGGCCTGGAGGCTTCCTGAGGAACTGCTGGGTTTCATTCCATGTGGGTTTTCAGTTAACTCTGGTCTTCAGTCCGTGCTGGTCTTCAATCCATGCTGGAAGGCAGCAAGCAGCTCCAGCGGCCAAGTGGGAAGAAGAAAGGGGCTCTTTTCACCCAGAGCTTCCTTATATGAAGTCCCCCTCTGAGCGGGGCCACTCGCTCTGGGGAAGGGCTTACTCTGGGGAAAGGACTTCCTCCTACAGTTAATCCTTCCTGAAAGCAACCTCAAGGATCCACATAAAAGGGATTTCTGTAGGTTACTAAACAGATCAAGTTGACAACACCTTAACTATCACACCCACTGCGATATTACAATGCTCCATTATGACATCAAAATGACTCACTGTCTCATGATAATCCCCAGCTGTGACATCACAAGTTTCTGATATGACATAATAAAACCAACTTGTTCATCACAATCCCCCACTGTGACATCACAGTGTCCAATTATCAGTAACCTTCACTGAGATATCACAATACCCAGTA
Source organism: Jaculus jaculus (assembly GCF_020740685.1). Classification (NCBI taxonomy): domain Eukaryota; kingdom Metazoa; phylum Chordata; class Mammalia; order Rodentia; family Dipodidae; genus Jaculus; species Jaculus jaculus. The sequence continues at coordinate 1,157,784 of NW_025423493.1, forward strand.
TCACAACTCAATGCTCAACTGTGACATCACAAAGGCCCACTGTGATTTCACACATCCCACTGTTCATCACAAAGTCCATGGTGACATCAAAATGCCCCACTGTGATATCACAGGGCCCTATTATGACACCACAAAGAGCCACTGTGACATCACAAAGTCCCATTGTGACTTCACAAGACTACAATATGGCATCACAATGCCCCACTATGATATCACAATATTCCACTATGACATCACAATACCTCTCTGCCTCATCACAATGCCCAACTGGGACATAACAGTGACTGAATCTCATTACAATGCTCCAATATGATATCATAATTCTCAACTTGATCATCATTGTGTCCCATTCAGATACCACAATGCCTCCATGATTTCACAATGCTCCACTTTGATACCACAATACACCACTCACATCACAAAGCCCAACAATTATATATCAATGTCCCAATGTGATATCACTTCCCCACTGTCACACCACAATATCCTACTATGACATCAAAATGCCCTACTGTGACATCAATAAGCACCACAGTTTCTTCTAATGCCCCATGTTGGTATCACAGTGCTCCACTGAAACATCATGGTGTTCTACTGTGACATCATCATGCTCAACTGTAACGTCACAATAACCCAATGTTATAACACAATGTCCAATGTGATATCACAATACAATAACGTGACATTTAAAATCCCCATTCTAAATCACAATTCTCCACTATGATATCACAATGGTCCACTCTGTAATGGTCCAACTGTGACAACACAGAACCCCACTGTGACATCACCATGACCCACTGTGATATCAATATGTTCCACGTGCCATCACAATACCCTAGTGCCAGATGATAATGTCCAACTGTGACATCACAGTGACTCACTGTCTCATAACAATGCACAGCTATGACATCACAATGCTCCAATATGATATAATAATACCATCACCATTCCCCCTGTGATATAACAATGACTCATTGCCTCATCACAATCCTCAACTGTTACATCACAGTAATCTGTTGTGACATCACAAAGCACCACTATGATTTCACAAAGCCACATTGTGACCTCATAAAGCCTTGTTGTGACATCACAGTGCCCCACTGTCACATCAAAATGCTGCACTGTGATATAACAATGCTTCATTGTTATATCACAAAAGCCTAATGTGACATCACAAAGCCTCATTGTAATTTCACAATTCATCACTCATATGCCAATGCTCAACTTTGACATCACAACACTCTATTGTTGACATCAAAAATCCCTACTCTAATGTCACAGTGATGTTTGTGACACCATAAAGCTCTATTGTGACATCAAAGTTCCCCACTGTGACACCACAATGGTCCACTGAGATATCACAATGCTCCACTGTGACATCATAATGACTCACTTTTTCATAATAACAACTATGAAATCACAAAGTTCCATTATGACATAAAAACAACTTGTTCATCACAATGCCCCATTATAACATAACAATGCTATACTGTGACATCATATCATCCCACTGAGACATCACAGTATTCCACTGTGATATAACAGTGCTCCACCATTATGTCACAATACCCAATGTTGCATCACAATGCTCAGCTGTGTTATAACAATAACTTATTGTGACATCGCAAAGCCCCATTCTGATTTCAGAGTGATGCACTCTGCTAACACAAAGCCCATTGTGAAATAACAGTGTCCCACTGTGACATCATAATGCTGAACTGTGATAAAGCAATGCTTCACTGTAGCATCACAGTCTCCTAGTGTCACATGTCAAAACCCCACTTGGATTTTACAATGTCACACTGAGACACCATAAATACCATTTGTGACATCACAGGGCCCCAATGTTGCATAACTGCTTCATTGTAACACTGCAATACCCTAATGTGACATCACAAAGCACCACTGTGATATTACAATGTTCCACTGTGACATCACAATGAATCACTGTCATGATAATTCCCAGCTATGACTTCACAATGCTCCCATATGACAAAATAAAACCACATTGTTCATTGCAATGCCACAATGTGACATCAAAATGCCCCACTGTGATATCACAGTGACACAGTGTGATATAACAGTGGTCAACAATGTTTATACCATTGTCACATCAAAATGCTCAAATGGTGCTGGAGAGATGGCTTAGCAGTTAAGCACTTGCCTGTGAAGCCTAAGGACCCCAGTTCAAGGCTTAATTCCCCAGGAACCACGTTATCCAGATGCACAAGGGGGTGCACACGTCTAGAGTTCATCTGCAGTGGCTGAAGGCCCTGGCATGCCCATTCTCTCTTTCTCTGCCTCTTTTTCTCTCTGTCTGTCACTTGCAAATAAATAATATTTCAAAATGTTCAAATGTGACATCACAATACACTGTTGTGACATTACAAGCCTCACTCAGTGATGCATAGTGAAACCACAGAGCCACATTAGGACATCACAGTGCCCCATTGGGACATTAAAATGCCCCACTGAGAAACAAAAATACTCCAGTATGATATCACAGTACTCTAATGTGACACCACAAAGCCTTACTGTGATTTCACAATGCCTCACTGTGATATCACAATGCTCCACTATTCATAACAATGTGCAAACTGTGACATTACCATTACCCAGTGTGATATCACAGTGGTCTACTGTGACATCACAATGCCCAAATCTCTCATAGTGTCCCATTGTGTTATCACAGGGCTGAGCTATAGCATCGTAATGTTCCACTGTGACAATGGTCTATTGTGACATCAAAAAGCTTCACTGAGATTTCACAATGCCCCACTGAGATATCACAATGACTCACTGTCTTATGATAATTCCCAGCTATGACATCACAATACTCCCATAAGATATAATAAAACCAACTTGTTCATCCCATGCCCCGCTGTAACAAAACAATGCCCCACTATGACATGACATTTCCCCATTGTAACATCAGGTGTCCCACCATGATGTAAAAATGCTTCATTATGACATCAAAATACCAATGTCACATCACAATGCTCAGCTGTAAGTTTACAACATCCTATTGTGACAACACAAAGGCCCACTCTGATTTTACAATGCCACAGTGTGACACGGCAAAGCCCAATAGTGACAACACAGTGCCCCACTGTGACATCAAAATTCCCCACTGTGATGTCACATTCTCCCCTGTGAGACCACAACTTTCCTATCACTCATAATGTTGCACTGTGATATCACACTACTAAACTGTAATATCATGTCCCACTATGACATCATAATGCCCTGTTGTGACATCAAAAACCCCACTGAGATTTCAAAATGCCCCACTGTGTGATTACAATGCTTCACTGTGACATCACAATGATTCACTTTCTTAAAAAAATGACCAGCTATGACATCACAATGCTCTAATACTACATAATAATATCAACTCGTTCATCAAAATGACCCAATGTTACATCACAATGTCCAACTCTTACTTCACATAGCCTCAATATGACATAGGATACTCCACTGTGGCATCACAATACCTAACATAACATTGCAGTTCTCACCTGTGACATCGCAATAGGCTATAGTGGCATAACAATGCTCAACTCTGATTTTACAAAGACACATTGTGATACCACTAAGCCCACTTGTGATATTACCATACGCCACTGTGTCATCACAATGCCCCACAGAGACATTAAAATACCCTATTGTGACATCACATAGGCCCAAAGTGATTTTACAATACCTCACTGTTCATCATAAAGCCCCTCCAGCCCCTCTATGACATCACAATTCTCCACTGTGACATCACACAGGTCCACTGTGACATTGCAATGCCCCATCTCTCATCATAATGTCCCACAGTGATATCATAATGCTGTACTGTAACATCAAGAAGCACCACTGTGATTTCATAATGCCCCATTGTGATATCAAAATGACCAACTGACTCATGATAAATTCCAACTATGATATCACAATTTTCCAATATGACATAATAAAACCAACTTGTTCATCACAATTCTCCACTGTGACATCACAATATCCAATTGTGAGTAACAAAGTTCCTTTGTGATATCACAATGCCCACTATCATATCTCAATGCTCAACTGTGATGTCACAATTAACCTCTGTGATATAACAATGCTCCACTGTAAAGATAAAAAAATCCTAATGTGACATCACAAAGCCCCACTGTGATTTCACAGTGTACCACTGTGACATCACAATGACTTACTGTCTCATGATAATGCCAACACAATGCTTCCATATGCCATAATGAAAGCAACTGGTTCATCACAATCCCTACTGTGACATAGCATTGCTCCATTGTGACAGCTGTGTCACACCGTGATGTAACAAAATCCACTGTGACATCAAAATACCCCACAGTCATATCACAATGCTCAATGGTGATATCACAATACCCTATTGTGACATCACAGTGCCCCACCCTGGTTTCACAATGTCCCACTGTGACAACAAAAAGCACCCATGTGACATCACAATGCCACACTGTGACCTCACAATTCCCCACTTTGATATAAGAATGCTCCACTGTGACATCACAATAACTATTGTGACATCACAAAGCCCAACTGATTTCACAATGCAGCAATGTGACATGACAGTGACCAATTGTCTCATGTTCATGCCCAGCTATAACATCAAAATGCTCCTTTATGACATAATAAAATAAACTTGTTCATCAAAATGCCCAATTGTAACATAATAATATCCCACTGATACATCACTTTCCCCACTGATACACTTCCCACTATAACACAGTGCTCCACTGTGACAACAAAATACCCACTGTCACATCACAATGCTCACCTGTAATGTCACAATACCCTATTGTGACATCCCAAAGCGCTACTATGATTTCACAGTCCCCTATTGTGACACCAAAAAGCTGCATTTTGACCTCACAGTGCCCCACTGGGACATTGCAGTGCCCCAATGTGATATAGCAATGTTCCCCTGTCACATCACAATACCCTAATGTGAAATCGCAAAGCCCCACTGTAATTTTACAATGTACCACTGTGATATCACAATGCTCCACTGTTCTTCACAAAAGCTTTTTGTGAAATCAAAATTCTCCACTGTGATACCACAGAGGTCCGTTGTGACATCCCAATGCCCAGTCTCTCATCATAATGTCTCACTGTGACATCACAAGGCCCTATTGTAACATCAAAAGTGGCCACTGATATTTCATGACGCCCCTCTGTGATATCACAGTGCTCCATTGTTTATCTCAAAGCTTCTCTGTGACAACTCAACTAACTACTCTGATAACACAGTGGTCTACTGTGACATCACATTTCCCTACTCTCACCATAATGTCCCACTGTGACATCACAGAGCTGAACTGGAACATCATAATTCCCACTGTGATACCACAATGCTGTATTGTGACAATAAAATTGCCAGTGAGATTTCACAATGCCCCACTGTGATATCAACATGCTCCACTGTGACATCACAATGACTCATGTTCTCATGGTAATTCCAAGTTATGGCATCAAATGTGCCCATATGACATAATAAAACAAACTTATTCCACAAAATGTCCAACTGCAACATAACAATGCCTCACTGAGACATCACATTTCATTGCCCCACTTTTGCATTACAGTGTTCCAAGATAATATAACAATGCTTCACTGTGACATCACAATTAACTTCTGTGATATAACAATGCTCCACTATGATGATACAATATCCTAATGTGACATCACAAAGCCCCACTGTGACTTCACAGTGCCCTATTGTGATATGACAATGATCCAGTATTCATCACAAAACCTCTCCATGACATCACAATTAACCACTCTGATATCACTCTGATCCATTGTGACATCACAATCCACCAATTTGATAGCACAATGCCCCACTTTCCCATCCTAATGTCTCACTGTGACCTCACCGAGCTAAACTGTAACATCATAGTGTTCCAGTGTAACGTCACAATGCCCTATTGTGACATCACAAAGCCTCACTCTAATTCAGAATGCACAAGTGTGACATCAAAATGAAACACTGTCTCATGATAATTGCCAGCTATGACATCACAATGCTCCTACAGAACATAATAAAACTAACTTGTTTATCAAAATTCCCAACTGTAACACAAAATTGCCCCACTGTGACATCACATTTCCCCACTGTGACATTACAGTGTCCCACTCTGATATAACAGTGCTCTAATGTGATGGTGCAATATCCTAATGTGACATGACAAATCCCCACTGTGATTCCACAGTGCCCCACTGTGATATAACAATATTCCACTGTTCATCACAAAACCCTTTTGTGACATCACAGTGCCCCACTGTGAAATCACAATGGCTCACTGTGATATCACTATGCTCATCTGTGACAGCACAATGGCCCACTGTATCACCAGAAAGCCCACTGTCAAATCACAGTGCCTCACTGTCTCCTCACAATTCCCAACAGTGAAATGCCAAAGCCCAAGTGTTACATCACAATGCTCACTGTCTGAACAAAATGCACCAAAGTGACATAAAAAATTCCCACTTTTACATACCTAAGTCCCAGGAAGAAATAACAGTACTCCAAAATAATTTAAATAATCTCATAGTGACATCACAATGCCCCACTGTGACATTATATTATCCCACTATTATGTAACACACTTATGGAATTTTGTTATCTGGATTTTGCAAGACCCCTTCTCCCCCAAGATGCTCCACTGTGACATCACAATGCCCCACTCTCATCATAATGTCTAACTCTGTCATCACAGAGCTGAATTGTAACATCATAATATCCCAATATGACTTCACAGTGTCCCACTGTGATATAACAATGCTCCACTATGATATCACAATTCTCCACTGTACATCACAGAGCCCCTCTGTGATAAGACATTTACTGTGATATCACTGAGGTCCAGTGAGACATCACAATGCCACATTCTCTCATGATAATGTCCCATTTTGACATCACAGAGCTGAACTATAAAATCATAATGTCCCACTGTGACATAACAAGGCACAACTGTGACATCACAAAACCCGAGTGTGACTTCACAATGTTAGACTGTGATCTCACAATAACTCACTTTATCATGATAATGCCCCACTGTGGCATCACATTGCCACACTGACATCACAGTGTCTCACAGTGATATAATAATTCTCCACTATGATATCACTGTACCCAATATCAAATCACAATGCTCAACTGTGACATTACAGTATCCTGTTATGATACCGCAGAGCCCCAATCTATTTTCACAGTGTTGCAATGTAACAACACAAAACACAATTTTGACACTACAGTGCCCCACTGTGACATAAACATGCCCCACTGTGATATCACAGAGGTCCATTGTGACATCACAATCCACCAATCTTTCATCATAATGTCCCATTGTGACATTATAGAGTTGAGCTGTGAGGTCATAATTTCCCACTGTAATATCACATGGCCCTATTCTGATATCAAAATCCCCCATTGAGATTTAACAATACCCCACTGTGATATTATAATGACTCATTTTATCATGTAATGCCCAGCTATGATAACACAAGGCTTCAATATGACATAATAAAACCAATTGTTCATCACAGTGCCCCACTGTAATATAACAATGCCCCACTGTGACATCATATTGCAGCAATGTGACATCACAGTATCCCACTGTGATATAACAATGCTCCAAGATGACATCACAATACCCAAAGTCACATCACAGTGGCCAACTTTGAGTTCATAATATTCTATTCTGTCATCACAGATCCCCACTCTGATTTCACTGTGACACCACAAAGCCCTATTATGACACCATAGTGCCACACTGTGACACCTCAATGCCCCACTGTAATATAACAATGCTTCCCTGTGACATCACAATACCATAATGTGACATCACAAAGCCCCACTCTGATATCATAATGACACACTGTCTCATGATAATGCCCAGCTATAACATCAAAACGCTCCCTTATGACATAAAAACACCAACTTGTTCATCACAATATCACATTTTTTTTCTCTGCAATGCTCAGCCATTTTACTGGAATCATAAAAAAGTAGTTGTTTTGTTTTTCTTTCGGTTTAAACATTCCTGAGCGGATGGGGTCGTGCTGTGCTGTGCTGTGGTGTCTGAGTGGCAATGCTGGTCAGGGTCCTTCAGACCACATACTGGTATGGGTCTGTCTTCCCCTGGTCAGGTGTGGCAAAGAGGCTGGTCCAGCCTAGAGAGAAGGGGTGGCAAAAAACGGCTTTCATGTTCATCCACTTTGTTTTTTTAGCCCATCTTCTCTCTTCCTTTTTCAATTGTTCTATTCCCATCTCGTCCATGCAGATGGAGTGCACCTGGGTCCCGAACATCACTGATGTGAATATGAGGAAGAGCAGTGCCTCAAAGCACAGCAGGATGAGCAGGATGACCGTGGTAGGTGGAGAGAAAGAGCTGCATTTTGTCCAGTCTTCTTCAAAGCAATGCAGGAAGTGGAATCCCATCATGATGAGGGCGTGCAAGGACATGAGAGCTATGTACATTGTAAACAGGACGAAGTACTTCTGGTTCTTCTCACCAACACAGTTGTTGACCCAGGGACAGTGGTGGTCCATCTTGCAAATGCACCACTTGCAAACACTGCAGTGGTGGGCTCGATCAGGCTTGATGCTGCAGTACTTGGGGCACTTGTATACCACCTGTCCGGGCTTCAGCTGAAGGCTCTCGATGAACTCTTTATTGGCATTTCCTTTGGGCACTGCCCCGGGGTCCATCAGCATGGCCCAGCAGTGGGAGGCCAGGGCCAAGAAGGCCAGCAGGTTGAACACAATCCCATTGATGATGCTGTACACGTAGTCTTGGGATGGAATCAGCATGACAAAGAGGACCACAAACTCTGCATAGAGAACCAGAAGCCAGATGACAACAGCACAGGCAATGCCACAGCCATCCCGGATAAACCACATGGTTCCCGCACGGCCGGGGTAGGGAGGTGGGATGCACTTTTCTGGCTGGAGGTATTCTGGTTTCTGCTCAATATCTCAGAAGTGGTGGGTGGGGATAAGCATCACAAGCTATTTTGTCCATACTGGCATCTTGCAGACATCCCTTCTGGATATCCAAAGCCCACACTACCATGTAGCCACCACAGGAAGTTGTTGGTTCTCTTTTGGGCAGCTGTCCACAGTCCCCAGAGATTCCCTGCACTCAGAGCTTCCAGAAGCCCGGGAGCCACCGGTTTATCATGCCCCTCGCTGGCATGGGCTACCAAGCCTCTGTCCCTGGGACAATGCTCCGGCCACCGAAGCATGGGGCTTCGGCAAGGTCTTGGGTCACCATGAAGCCAGAGGCAGCTCATAGTCCCAGAACCCCGGGGAACCCCCTGATGTAGTCCCCAACCCGGGGTCGGGCCTCGAGCTGCGGCGATGGCTCAGGTACGATGCCCCGCGACTTGTCCAACTTGGCCAGACAACCAGCGGCCCACAGGAGAGACCCATGGAGCTCCAGTGTGGCGGCTTCCATGGCTGTCCAATGTCACATTTTGATATCACAATGCCCCACTGTAACATCATAGTGTTCCACTTTGATATAACAATGCTGTACTCTGACATACCAATACCTAATTTTCTGGAACAGTTATGGGCTCTAGGCCACTGGAGACTAAAGTAGGCCTGAGCTGTCAGGCATGGCTAAGTGCCCCAGGCCACATGAGGTTGAAGCTGACCTTGAAAAGGCTATAGAAGAAATTAGTAAAAAAAATTACTCCAGACTTCCCTATGCCCTTTATCCACCCCTACCAACTTACACACATTCTGATACAGGCTGCTCCCCTCTGGACTCATGTGACATGGGCCAAAAAAATCCCGTCATGATAAATTCCCCTGACTAGGACATTTCTCCAACTGCCCCCTCACTGATAATCACACAACTATGCAAGCTCTAAATAACAATACAAATACATATGATCAGAGAGTCACATCTTTTCCCGTTAATGTCCAACCAACTCGAGCTCAGCCCCTATAATGCTATCCAGATCAGTCTAATGACCTAAAAGAACTCAGACAGGCAGTTAGGGAGGATGGGATCCATGTGCCATGGGTTAAGCCCTTCCTCCAGAGCCTAGGGGCTCCCTTAAGAGCCCCCAGGACTGGGGTGATATCTGATGGTCTTTGCTGCCTAGCCTCCTATTCCTTCAATGGGAAGCCCCCTATCCATAGGAATGCCTCCAACAAATAAGAAGGAATCAAAACCAACAAAACATCCCATGGGTCCTTGATGAGCTGTTTGAACAGGGTTATTTTTTTCATAGGCATCCAGCAGGCCCAGCAGCCCCCAGGGTACTATGACCAAGTCCACCTCTGTGCTCTTAAAGCATGGGATAGAATAACAGCCCCTTATAGCACCCAAGATAATACCTTTTCCTTACTGTTCCTCTGTCAAAAACTAGAGGAAACCCTTTCTGACTTTATATTAAGAACAACAACGAACCTAGAAAGAAAAAAGAAAAATGTGAAAAATTAAAAAAATATATTAGATCCCTGGGATGTACGCTGGGTATGGGTGACAAGAAAACTTTAGGTTCTTGGCCTCTCACTATCTCCCTCTGCCAGCCTTCATATCTGTAGACAGCTTGTCCCCACTTCTTGCAGGATTCTTGTTCACCACTACATTCTTTCACAGGTAAAACAAGTCATGGCAAAGATACAAGCCACCATAACCTGAGCACAAAACATGCAACATGTGGCCAACCTCCTCTTTACCAATCACCCCAATGCTTCTAACTGCTTCTTTTGTGTATCCACCACCACCCCTCTGCTAACCACAGTCCCTATTAATGCCACCCTTGAATACTCCACATCTGCAATAAAGTATTCCCAACCATGCCTTACTGAAATTCCCCTCTTTGATGCCAGTCAAGGTATGCTCCTTTGACTGTCCAACTCCAAGCTGACCAGAGCTCAATGCCTCCTAAAACTCAATATTTCCATAACCAAGACCACTTGTGTGAAGACACCTCTTCCTATGGTGCCAAGGGCAAATTACACCTTTCATAAATATTTCCTCTCCCAATTATTGTTCCCAAGTCTTAATTGGTCCACATTTGTATCTCTACAAAGAAGAAAAAGTGGCCCACAATCCCTGCCTGTGTCAACAGAGGGAGATTTTCATCCCCCTACTGGTGGACCTAGGTGTGACACTATCCCTTGGTGTGTCTGATGCTGCAGGAGCTGCTCTTTTTCAAACCAACCACCTTGCAGGGGACTTCTGAGACAAGTTTGACCAGGCCATGGTACCCACTACCAAAAGCCTTGAGTCTGTTCAGAGACAATTAAGCTCTCTCATGGGTGTGGTACTCCAAAACTTTAGAGCCTAAAACCTCATCACTGCTGAACATGGGGGTGGGGCATGTGTGGTTTTGGGAGAATTTTTTCTTTTGTCAATGAATAAAATGTTGTTAATGAAAATGTTAAAATCTTCAAAAAACTCTGCAAGGAGACACTTGGCTGCTATAAATCTGATGACCCCGCCACCTGGTTCTCTAACTCCTTAGTCACTTGGCTCCTCCCCTTCCTTAGCCCCCTTCTGGCTATAGGAGCTCTGTTCCTTGTGGCCTCCTGCTTTATCAAATTTCTCAGATGACAAATAACTAACATTGCTATGGTGGCTACCCACCAGGCTCTCATGCATCACCTAGATCTGTCTGAACCTGTGATAAAGTACAAGGACCTCACTCAATGTGATGACATTGCTCCATTATAAAACCAAAGAGGGAGCTGTCAGGCACATGCATGGGCCCCAGGCCATATGCAGGCCATTTTGTGTCTGGGCAGAGCACGTTGTAAGGAGACCAATACTTCCTTTGGCTCTTACATTCTTTCCGCCACCTCTTCCACAATAGACCCTGAGCACTGGAAGCAGTGATAGAGATATTGCAGTACTGACTGAGCACTCCTGTCACTTTTTTCTAGCACCATGATGCCTTCTGAGTCATACCAAGTTCACTGCCATCTAAAAAGAGAAGATTCTCTATGAAAAATGAGAGTAGCATTAATAAAAGGGTATTAACATTAAGAGAAGACCTTACTGGGAAGTATGATAAGCACAGTATATACATTCAGCCAGACAGCAGCAGACGTTACACCCCCAGGACTCATGACTAAACCTGTTTTAAGTTTTTAGTATCAGGGAAGTATTCCCTCCCATGGAGCAGACCTCCAGTCCAATTAGAGGGCAGTTGGTTTCAACAATGATAGATATGCCACTATTGCACCCGTTGGCTTATTTGGTGTGGCTGGCAAAATGTAAGGCTTGAAGTGTCCACTGTTGAGTATCTTCATTGGTGATTTCTCTTCCTCCCATTGAATTTCATGAAGAATGGCTTCTTCCAGCTTTCTGTCAGCTGGTCTACATGGAGGAGGTTATCAGCTCAGTTCCAGCAGGATATCTCAGTGGGCTTACAGCCCAAGTATGTGTCAGCAATAGGGTCTTACAATCTATTCCTGGTGGGAAACCAAGGGCCTAAGCAATGGCCTATAATGTTTTGGGGGCATCAGTGACCTCTCTGGCCAACAACTCACTGGAAGGTATCCCATCCCTGGTACTAAAAATTTTCTAGCAACTATCTACAGCTCCTGAGTGTTCCATTATCCAAAACAGCAGGTTTCCATATGCTTTACTTATATCCTCTTAGATTTTGATAAGCCCTCCCTCCACATTTCCTTTACTCAATCTGTTCTGCTGACCTGATTTTGGGTCTTTTCACCCCCATTAATCTATTCTTCTACTTACAAATATTAAACACCATCCTATTAAGTACATCCCTCCCTCCCTTTCTCTTCCCTTTATATCTCTTTTCTAGCTTACTGGCCTTTGCTACTGAGTTTTCTTCCTACTCACACAGAAGTCCAATCATCTGTAGCTAGGCTCCACATATGAGAGATAATATGCACTGCTTGGCTTTCTGGGTCTGGGTTACCTCACTTAGAATAATCCTTTCCAGATCCATCCATTTTCCTTCAAATTTCATAACTTCATATTTCTTTACCACTGAGTAGAATTCCAGTGAATAAATGTGCCATATCTTCATTATCCACTCATCAGTTGAAGGACATCTAGGCTGATTCCATTTCCCAGCTGTTGTGAATTGAGCAGCAATATGCATGTTTGAGCAACTCTCTAACATAATGAGTTGAATGCCTAGTAGTGCTGTAGCTGTGTCATATTGCAGAGCTACTTTTAGCTGTCTTAGGAACCTCCACACTTATTTCCACAGGGGCTGGACCAGATTTCATTCCCACCAACAGTGTAGAAGGGTCCCTCTTTTTCCACATCCTCACTAGTATTGTTGGTCATTTGTTTTCTTGATGGTAGCCAATCTGACAGGAGTGAGATGGAATCTCAACATAGTTTTAATTTGCTTATCCCTTATGAGTAGGGATGTAGAACATTTTTTAGATGCTTGTATGCCATACGTATTTTTTTTTTCTTTTGAGAGCTCTCTATTTAGTTCCATAGCCCATTTTTCAACTGGCTTGTTTGATTTGTTATTATTTAATTTTTTGAGTTCTTTGTATATCCTAGATATTAATCCTCTATCAGATGTATAGCTGGCAAAGATGTTTTCCCATTCCGTAGGTTGCTTCTTTCCTTTATTCAGAGTCCTTTGCCATACAAAATCTTTGTAATTTCTTGAGGGCCCAGCGGTTAACTTGTGGTTTTATTGCCTTAGAGATTGGGGTTGTATTCAGAAAGTCTTTGCCAAGACCAGTATGTTGAAAGGTTTCCCCTACTTTTTCCTCTAGCAGTTTCAGAGTATCAGGTCTGATGTTAAGGTCTTTAATCCATTTGGACTTAATTCCTGTGCATGGAGAGAGAAAAGAATCTATTTTCATCCTTCTACAGATACATATCCAGTTTTCTCAGTACAATTAGCTGAAAAGGCTGTCTTTTCTCCAATAAGTATTTTTGGCATTTTTATTGAATATCAGGTGGCAATAGCTACCCAGACTTACATCTGGGTCCTCTATTCTGTTCCATTTATCTACATGTCTGCTTTTGTGCCAGTACCATGCTGCTTTTGCTACTATGGCTCTGTGTAGTATAGGTTAAAATCAGGTATGGTGATACCACCAGCCTTATTTTTTTTGCTCAGTATTGTTTTATATATTCGAAATTTTTTGTGATTACAAATGTATGTTTGGATGATTTTTTCTATTTCTGTGAAGAATGCTGTTGAAATTTTGATGGGGATTAAATGTGTAGATTGCTTTTGGTAAGATTGCCATTTTCACAATATTGATTCTCCCAATCCAGGAACAATGAATGTTTTTCCATTTCCTAGTGTCTTCTGCAATTTCTTGCTTGAATGTTTTAAAGTTCTCATTGTAGAGATCCTTCACTTCCTTGGTGAGGTTTACTCCGAGGTACTTTGTTATTATTTTTTATGCAATTGTGAATGGGAGCGATTCTCTGACTTCATCCTCTGTGTGTTTGTTGTGAGCATGTAGGAAGGCTACTGATTTATGTGTATTTATTTTGTATTCTGATACATAGATATCGATGTTTATCAGCTCTAACAGTTTTCTGGTAGAGTTTTTAGGGTCCTTTATCTATAGAATCATGTCATCTGCAAATAATGATAACTTGATCTCTTCCATTCCAATTTGTATCCTTTTTATGTGTGCCACTTGTCTTATTGCTACAGCTAAGACTTCCAGTACTATATTAAATAAAAGTGGGGTCAGTGGACACCTTTGTCTTGTTCCTGATTTTAGTGGAAAAGCTTCTAGGTCATTCCCTATTTTGTAATATGTTGGCTGTAGGCTTGTCATAAATAGCCTTTATTATATTGAGATATGTTCCTTCAATTCCCAGTGTCTGTAGGACTTTTATCATGAAGGGATGTTGGATTTTGTCAAATGCTTTTTCTGGATCTAATGAGATGATCATGTGATTTTCATCCTTCAGTCCAATTTATAATGTATTATATTTATCGATTTGTATATGTTGAAACATCCCTGTGATAAAGCCTACTTGGTCAGGGTGAATGATCTTCCTGATATATTCTTGTATTCTGTTTGCCTTTATTTTGTTGAGAATTTTTGCATCTATGTTCATGAGGGAGATTGGTCTGTAATTTTCTTTTTTGTTTTATCTTTGCCTGGTTTTGGTATCAGGGTGATGCTGGCTTTGTAGCAGGAGTTTGGATTCCTTTTTTTGTTATTTTATGAAAAACTTAAGAAGCAATGGTGTTAGTTCTTCCTTGAAGGTCTGGTAAAATTCACCAGTGAATCCATCTGGGCCTGGACTCTTAGTTGTATGATTTTTGTTGACTGCTTGGATCTCTGTACTTGTTATAGGTCTATTTAAGTGATTAATCTCATCTTGATTTAATTTAGGTAGGTTATATAAATCAAGGAAATCATCCATTTCTTTCAGATTTTCATACTTACTGGAGTAAATGTTTTTATATTATGTCCCTATGATTTTTTTAATTTCTCTGGTATCTGTTGTGATTCCTTTTTCATCTCTAGTCTTATTTGTATCTCTTCTTTCTTTCTTTTGGTCAGATTTGCTAAGGGTTTGTCAATCTTGTTTATCCTTTCAATGAACTAACTCTGTCTTTCATTGATTCTTTGGATTGCTTTTTAGTTTCTATTCCATTAATTTCTGCCTGAATCTTTATTACCTCTTCCCATCTACTGATTTTTGGTTTGCCTTGTTCTTCTTTTTCCAAGGCTTTAAGGTGAAGTATTAGGCCATTTACTTAAGACCTCTTTAATTACTTAATATAGGTACTTAGAGCTATAAATTTACCACTGTACTGCCTTCATTGTGTCCCAAAGGTTTTGGTATAATGTGTTCTTAGTATCATTTAACTCTATGAATTTTTTTATTTCCTTCTTGATCTTTTCATTGACCCATTCATCATCTAGTAATTTCCATGGTTTTGTGTATGCTCTATAGTTTTTCTTGCTATTGATTTGTAGTTTGATCCCATTTTGGTCAGATATGCAAGAAATTATTTCAATTTTCCTGTATTTGTTAAGATTTACTTTGTTTCCTAACATATGGTCTATTTTAGAGAATGTTCCATGTGCTGCTGAAAAGAATGTGTATTCTGCAGCATTTGGAAGAAATGTCCTGTATATATCTGTTAGGTCCATTTCCTCTATGACCTCATTTAATCCACATGCTTCTCTGTTTATTTTTTGCTGGGATGACTTGTCAATTGGTGAGAGTAGGGTGTTGAAGTCACCCACTACAACTGTGTTTGGTAATATCTGTGACCTTATTTCTAATAGCATTTATTTGATGAAGTTGGGAGCCCCCATGTTAGGTGCATATATGTTTAGGATTGTAATGTCTTCCTGTTGGACTGTGCCTTTAATCAATATAATGTGACCTTCCTTATCTTTCCTAACTAATGTTGAACTGAAGTCGACCTTGTCAGATATTAGGATAGGAACCCCTGCTTCTTTTCTAGGCCCATTTGCATGAAACACCGTTTTCCAACCTTGCACTCTAAAATAGTGTTCATCCTTTGTAGAAAGGTGAGTTTCTTGGAGGCAATACAAGGATCCTGCTTTTTAACCTGGTCTGCAAATATATGTCTTTTGGTTGGGGCATTGAGGCTGTTGATATTAAAAGATGTTATTGAAAGATGTGTATTTACTTTTGCCAATTTTTGCAGTTCTTCCAGTTTTACTTTTGCTCTCTTGTGTTAAATAGTATTTGAGTATTGTTTGTTTTTCCAGGTCCTTTATATGTGTGCTTTTCTTTCTCTTCAGCATGGAGGATTCTTTCAAATATTTTCTATAGAGCTGGTTTTGTGTTCAAATATTCCTTTAGCCTGCTTTTTTTGTAGAATGTCCTTATTTCTCTGTCTGTTTGAATGGATAGCTTTGCAGGATAAAGTAACCTTGGTTGATAGTTGATATCTTTGAGAACTTGGAATACATCACTCCATGTCCTTCTGGCTTTTAAAAGTTTGTGTTAAGTAATCTGCTGTGATCTTGATGGACTTGTCTTTGTAGGTAACTTGATTTTTATCTCAACTTCTTTCAATCTTTTGTCTTTGGTTTCTATGTTTGGTAGTTTAGTTGTAGTATGGCAAGGAGAGTTTCTTTCCAGGTTTTGTTTGTTTGGTGTTCTAAGGGCTTCCTGTATCTGTATTGGCACCTCTATCCCAATTTGGGGGTAGTTTTCTTCTATGATTTTGTGAAAAACGCCTACTATGCCTTTGGAGTGAAATTCTTCTCCTGCTTCTATACCCTGAATTCTTATGTTTGATCTTTCAATAGTGTCCCTGACATCTTGAAATTCACATTCATACTTTCCTATTAGTTTGTCTTTGTCTTTGTTGGGCTGTATTAGATCTGCCACATGGTCTTCCAGTTTAGATATTCTGTCCTCTCCTTCATCCACTCTACTAGTGAGATTTTCTACAGAGTTTTATTTCATTAACTGTGTTCTTCATTGCTAGTAATTCACTGACTTTTCTTTATTATTTCCATTTCCTTATTTATGTCTTGCATTGTGCTACAGAGGTTATTAAATTGGTGTCCTGTGTCTCCTTTGACTCCTTTGATTTCCTCTTTCATTCCTTTGATTTCCTCTTTGACTTCTTTGAGAATTAATCATTCTTTTGAAAAATTTCTGAGGCATTTCCTCTTACTCATTCTCACTGGAGGTCATTTCTGATGCATTAATACTTTTCAGTGGATTTAAATTGTCTTGATATTTGGTGTTTCTTGTGTTATAATGTACATATTTTTGCATCTTGGATTAATTCAATGCTTGGATTTCCTAGTTAGCTGCAGTATTATTAGATGTATCAAACAATCTGATATTGTATATCTTCAGGGTAGGAGCTTAAGGTGCTAGGTGAGACCCTTCCCTAATGTACAACAGAAGAGCAAACAAAGCCACTATAAATCAAGAAGCATTAAATAAAAAGCCCCAAATATAGTTTGTTTAAGAATGGTAAGCTGGGCATGGTGGTGCATGCCTTTAATCCCAGCACTCGGGAGGCAGAGGTAGGAGGATCACCATGAGTTCAAGGTCACCCTGAGAATACAGAGTGAATCCCAGGTCAGCCTAGAGTTAAACCCTACCTCAAAAAAAAAAAAAAAAGGCAAATCCAACCACCCATGAGATTTAACATATAATTCATCCTTTTATGGAAGATGCAATTAGAACTTAGAGTTCAGGCCTATATATCAGGCTTATTTGGCGGGTACTGACCTGGTGTAATCCCAGTTACCTTTTAGGATGATTTTGGTGTCAGTTATACTGTGTTTCTGCTTGGGTCCCTCTTTGGTGCACTGTGGGTTCAAGTAGGCTGCCTAGGTCATTGGATTGCTGCTCTGGTCACCAGTTCTGGGTGCTGTGATCTCCTTTCCCCTGGTCTCTGGTGCTTGCTGGTGCTTGAGCTGGTGTGAGGGGAGGGAAGACTGTGGATGGTGGCTCTAATTCTCCCACTGGTCCATGTGATCCTCTATCTCACGATCTGCTCCTCTGTTGTTTGCTGCAGTTCTCCACATTTCTTGAGTTTGAGAAGAGCTTACATGTAACTGGAAAATCCCCTCACCTGGCTTTTCTTGTGGCTCAAGCCGAGCCTTACAACTGTGGCCCCACAGATGTGGTGCCAGTGCTGTCAGAGCCACTTCATCCTGTATATGTGGACTCTGGGTTCCCTGGATCTCTCCTACTTTTCTGCTGCTGTTGGCATTTTCTTATACACCTTACTTTTTAGCAGAAGAGTGTATTATACTGTGGATTTTTGGCTTTTTCTTCCCTAGGTGGCTTCTTTGGCATGGTTCCTACACTGCCATTTTAACTGAAAGTATGTTCTTCCCTTTACTAACCACCCCAATGCTTTTATCTGCTTCTGTTGTGCATCCACCACCCATCCCATGCTAACCATGGTTCCTATGAATGCCACCACTGAATATCCTATATCTACAATGAACTATTCCCAACCCAGTATAAAACTAATGACCCCACAACCTGGTTCTCTAACCCCTTACTCACTTGGCTCCACCCCTGCCTTGGCCCCCTCCTGATTACAGAAACCCTTTTATCTTGTGGCCCACTGCCTTATCACAGTTCTCAGAAAACAAATAACTAACATTGCTAAGGTTGCTACCAATCAGGCTCTCATGTATGTCCTAGCTCTGTCTGAACCTGTGATAAACTACAAGGACCTCACTGAATGTGATGATACTGCACCATTATAAAAAAGGGGGAAGGTATCAGGCACAATTATGGGCCCTGGACCGTTGGAGGCTAAAGTAGGCCTCAGATGTCAGGCACAGCTAAGGGTCCCAGGTTGCAGTGCACCTACACCCTGATAATCTTGCCTTGGGACTGGCAGGAGTGGGACCACTCCCTCCCTTTGCCTGGGGCACCTGGATATCCTGATAAGACTTGGGTTTTGGTTTTCCGGTGGCCATGTGACATTTCACTGCTCACCCAGAAGGTCCCTATATGTTAATAAGGTATCAGCCAGCAGCCTTCACACAGCCAATCCTCCTGTGACCCATACCATATAACTTTACCCACCATTAGATGAACACTTATAAGCAATACCCCCCCCCAAAAAAATAAATGAGCTGTCCTCTGACACAGTCTCCTGATTGTCTCATCACATCACAGTAATGGTCACTCAAGACCCTGCTCCACAGTTGCCCGGACAACCCTGGGAAACCAATGTGCAGTGGCCTCAGGGCAACCAGCAACCACACCAAATGTCATATCAAAAAGCTAAACTGTGGCATCACAAAATCATTCTCTACACCAAAAAGACCTATTGTGATATCAAAGTGCTCCATTGTGATATTACAACACTCCACTGTGATATAACAAAGCTCCACTGTGACATAACAATATTCTAATGTGACATCACAAAACCACACTGTGATTTCACAATGCTTCACTCCTCACTCCTTCATCATAATGTCCCACTGTAACATCACAGAACTGAACTATAACATCATAATGTTCCCATGTGACATCATAATATCCTGTTGTGACATCAAAAAGCCCCATTTCCCTTGGCTTCCCACTAGGAATAGATGGTAAAACCGTATTGCTGAAGACTCCACATACTTGGGCTGCAAGGCCACTGAGAAATCCTGCTGATAACCTCCTCCATGTAGACCAGCTGACAGAAAGCTGGAAGAAGCCATTCTACATGTAGTTCAATGGGAGAAAGAGATACCATCAGTGAAGATACTCAACAGTGGACACTGCAACCCTTATAATTGGCCAGGCAGGACAAATGAGCCAATGGGTACAACAGCGGCACGCCTGTCATGGTGGAAACCAACTGCCCTCCAATTGGATTGGAGGCCTGCTCCATGGGAGGGAATACATCCCTGATACTGAATACCTAAAACAGGGGTAGTCATGAGCCCTAGGGGTGTATATACCCCTAGTATATACTATGCTTATCAAACTGCCCAGTTAGCACTCTCTTAATATGTATACCCTTATATTAACGCTACTTTTACTTTGGGTAGAGAATCTTCTCTTTTCAGATGCAGGGACCTTGGGATGACTCAGAAGGTATCATAGTGCTGGAAAGAAGTTACTGGAGTACTGAGTAACATCTTGATCACACCTTCCAAGGTTCAAGGTCTAATGCAGAAGAGGTGGTGGAAAGCATGTAAAAGCCAAAGGAAGCATAGGACTCCTTACAACATGCTCCTCCAGACACAAAATGGCCTGGATATCCATGACCTCACAGGGCCTGACACTAACTACACAAGACCATCATAAGAAGAGGAAAAGATCATGACATCAAAATAAAAGAGAGACTGATTGAGGTGGGGAGGGGATATGATGGAGAATGGAATTTCAAAGGGGAAAGTATGGGGGAGGGAGGGTATTACCATGGGATATTTTTTTATAATTATGGAAAATGTTAATAAAAATTGAGGGGAAAAAAAAGCCCCACTGGATTTTATAGTGCCCCATTGTGATATTCCCATGTTGCACTGTGACATCACAATAACTCACTGCCCCATGATAACACCTAGCTATGATATAAGATTCAGATATGACATAACAAAATCAACTTGTTCATCACAATGCCCCACTGTGACATCAAAATGCCCCACCATAGCATCACATTATCCCACTGTGACACATCAATGCTCTACTCTGATATTGCGATACCCAATGCCACCTCAATGTGCTCAGCTGTGATGTCACAATACCATATTGTGACTTCACAAAGCCCCACTCTAATTTCACAATGATGCACTGAGATATCACAAAACCCCATTATGACATCACAGAGCCCTACTGTGACATTACAGTGCCCTACTGTGTTATAATAATGCTCTCCTGTGATATCACAATACTCTAATCATCACAGAGATGAACTGTAACATCATAATGTCCCAATGTGGCATCACAATATTCTATTGATTTCACAAATCCCCACTGTATTTCCACAATGCCACACTGCCAACACAAAGCCCTACTGTGATACTACAATGCCTTACTGTGATATAACAATGCTTCACTCTGAAATCACAATACCCTAATGTGACATCACAAATCCCCACCATGATTTCACAATACCCCACTGTACTATAACAATGCTCCACCATGAAATCACAATGGCTCACTGTCTCATGATAGTGCCCAGCTATGACATCAAAATGCTCCCATGTGACATAGTAAACCAACTTGTTCATCACATTGTCCCATTTTTACATCACAATGCCCCACTGTGACATCACATTGTCCCAATTTGATATAACAATGCTCCACTGTGACATCACAATACACCATGTCACATCACAATGCCCAGCTGTAAAGTAACAATACCTATTGTGACATCGCAAAGTCCCACTCTAATTTCACGATGATCCATTGTGACACCACATCATGACTCACTGCCTTATGGTAATGCCCAGCCATGACATCACAATGCTCCCATATGACATAATAAAACCATTTTTCATCACAATTCCCACTGTAACATAACAATATCCCACTGTAATAGCACCATAATTTTCAGTGATATCACAATACCCTATAGGCACAACAGAAATCTCAACAATAACATCACAATTACCCACCTTTCTCACCACAATACCCAACTGTGTGATTCCAATGCCTAACTGTCACAGCACAATGACCAACTGACTGAACAAAATACCCATAGTGATATAACAAATGCATAATTTACTTCACAAAGCCCCACTCTTAAAATCACAGTGTTCCACTGTGACTGAACATTAGCTCCCTGTGACATCACAATGCACCACTGTGACATCACAGTGACACACTGTGTTATAACAATGCTCCTCTGTGCCATCACAATACCCAATGTCACATTACAATGCTTAACTGTGACATCATAAGACCCTATTGTGACATCACAAAGCTGCATTCTGAATTAACAATACCACAGTGCGACACCACAAAGCCCAATTTTAACAACATATTAATCCACTGTGACATCACAATGCCCCACTGTGATATAACAATGATGCACTGTGACATATCAATACCCAATGTGACATCAGAGAGCCTATCATTTCACTATGCCCAAATGTGATATCACACTGCTCCACTCTTCATCACAAAGTTCCTCTATGACATCACCACTCCTCATTGTGATGTCACAGTGGTCTACTGGGACATCACAATGACACACTCTCTCATCATAATGTGTCTCTGTGACATCACAGAGCTGAATTATAACATCATAATGTCCCAGAGTGACATCACAATGCCATATTGTGATATCAAAAAGCTCCACTGATACTTCACAATGCCCCACTATGATACCAAAATGCTCTACAGTGACATCACAATGACTCACTGTTTCATAATAATGACAGTCATTACATCACAATGCCCCCATATGACACATATTAAAACCAAATTGTTTATCACAATTCCTCACTGTGACATCATAATGCCCCACTGTGACATCCCAATGCCCAACTGTGATATAACAATGCCCTATTGTGACATCACAATATTCTAATATGACACCACAAAATCCCACTATGATTTTATAATGCCCCACTGTGATATTGCAATGCTCCACTATTCATCATAAAGCCACTCTATGACATCACCATTAACCACTAAGATATCACAGTGGTCTATTTGATATCACATTGCCTCACTTTACCATCATAATTTCCCACTATGACATCACCAAGCTGAACTGTAACATCATAATGTTCCAGTATAACATCACAATGCCCAATTGTGACATCACAAAGCCCCACTGTGATTTCAAAATGTCCCACTGTGACATCACAATGATTCATTGTCTCATGATAATGCCCAGCTAATACAACACAAAGCACCTACATGACATAACAAAATTAACTTGTTCATCAAAATTCACCACAGTAACATAGCAATGTCCCACTTTGACTTCATATTACCCCATTGTGACATCACAGTGCTCCACTGAGATATACAATACTCCACTGCCACATCCATCACAATGCTCAACTGTGACATCACAATACCAAATTGTGCAAACACAAAACCCCTCTATGTTTTTACAATGTGACACTGTGACACCAAAAAGCCCATTATGATATCACTGGGCTCCACTGTGACATCAAAATGCCCTAATGCACTATAACAATATTCCACTATGACCTCACAATTCTCTAATATGACATCAAAAAGCTCAATTATGATTTCACAATGTAGCAGTGTGACATTACAAACCCCAATATTGCTATCAAAGTACCCCACTGTGACATCATAATGCAAAACTCTTATATAAGAGTTCTCTATTATGAGATCATAAGGCCCTAATATGACATCAAAAAAACCCCACTAGAATTTCACAATGCCCTACTTTGATATCACAATGTCCACTGTTCATCACAAAGCCCCTCTGTGACTCACAGTAAAGGATTGTGATATCACAGTGGTCTACTGTGACATCACATTGCTTCACTCTCTCATCATAATATCCCACTGTGACATCACCAAGCTTAACTGTAACATAATGTCCCAGTGGGACATCACAATGCCCTATTGAGACATCTCAAATCCTCAATGTGAATTCACAATATGCCACTGTGACATCACAATGACTCACCATCTCATGATAATGAGCAGGTATGACATCAAAATGCTCCCATATAACATTATAAAACCAGCTTTCTCATCAAATGCCCCATTGTAACGTAACAATGCCGTACTGTGGCACCACATTGTCCCAATGTGACATCACAGTTTCCCACTGTGCTACAACAATGCTCCATTGTAATGTCACAATATCCAATGTCACATGACAATGCTGAGCTGTGATGTCATAGTATCCTACTGTGATATCACAAAGCCCCATTCTGATTTTACAATGTTTCACCACAGCACAGTGATACAAAAAAGCCCCATTGTGACATCACAGTGCCACTTTCTGACATCACAATGACCCACTGTGATATGACAATGCTCCATTGTGATGTCACAATAACTTAATGTGACATCACAAAGGTCCACTGTGGTTTTACAAGGTCCCACTATGATATCACAATGCTCTGTTGTTTATCACAATTTTCTCTATGACATCAAAATTCCCAACTGATATTCCACAATTCAATACTGTTATATCCCAATACTACACTGTGACATCACATTGTCCATCAGTCTCATCACAATGCCCCACTGTGATATCACAGTATCCCACAGAGACATTACAAAGCTGAGATGTGATTTTACAAAGCCCCACTATGACATCACAGTCCATGGTTACATCAAAATGCCCCTCTGTGTTATCACAAAGCCCACTGTGTAATCATTGTTACCCACTGTAACATCACAGGGCCCCATTGTGACATCACAAAGCTACAATATGGCATCACAATGCCCCACTATGGTATCTCAATATTTCACTGTGACATTACAGTATCTCACTGTCTCATCACAATGCCCAACTGGGACATCACATTGACTATCTCATTACAATGCCCAGCTATAGCATCACAATGCTACAATGTGATATCAAAATTCTCAGCTTGTTCATCATTGTGCCCTACTCTGATACCATAATGCAACCCTCCCCCCCTGTGATTTCACAAGGCCCGACTTTGATCCCACAATGCATCACTGACATCACAAAGCCCAGCTATTTTATAACAATGTGCCACTGTGATATCATATTGCCCTACTGTGACATCACAATACCTTACTGTGATGTCACAGCATCCCGCTATGACATCACAATATCCTACTCCCACATCACAAATCCAACTGTGATGTCACAATACACTAATGTGACATTTCAAAGCTCTACTAAATTACAGTTCCCCACTGTGATATCAAAATGGTCCACTGTAACATCACAATGCCTCACTCTCTCCACTCTCTTGTCATAATGTCCAACTGTGACATCAAAGACCCTCATTGTGACATCACAGTGCCAGGAGCATGGTTACATAAAATGGGGCAATATGCTGCCATATTAGGACACTGTGATGTCACAATGGGGCTTTGTGGAATCATAGGCTTTGTGATGTCACAACAGGTTATTGTTAACAATGATAACAATAACAATGAAAGGTGATGTCACAGTGGGATATTATGATGAGAGAGTGAAGCAATGTGATGTCACAGTTGAGGATTAGAATGAGACAGTGAGTCATTGTGATATCACAGTAGCCATTGTGACAAACAAGTAGAGTATTAATATATCACATTGGAGCATTGTGATGTCATAGCTGGACATTGTTATGAGACAGTGAGTCATGCATATAGGAGTGGTAAATATTTTTAACCTCAATTATTAAAACAACCTCATCAATGAAATATAGCTGTCTGCATAAGGGCTATTTCGAGATCCCTATTTCATGACATCAGTTTCTGAGCTCCATCATGCCTACTGTGAGACTCATGAATTCATTGCTGAAGCCATTGCACTACATCTCCACACACATTACTTTACAACATAGGCTAAGTACTGTTTATTGGAATCAAAATGCTTACAAGCTTTAGTTATGTATATCTACCTAGGAGAATTAAAGGAGATCAATGATTTCCTTCTCTTGGGCCAAGCAATAGCAGACTGAGATCTTAATGAAAGTTAGCACTTTTATTCTAGTCCAAGAAGATGTTGGTGGTTGTGTAAAATGACCCTGAAGGTGAACAGATTCTTCACAATTTATACTCTGCAGCAAGAGGGAAAAGGCTAAGATATGCTTGTTCCCTCTGGTGGTGAAAATTGGGAATTTACAAATATACAAAAGATGTGTTCATAGAAATACAAAAGATAAAAAAAATGCAGCAGTTTAAATATTTGCTTAACCTAGACTTATGCTTGACACTGCATGTGTGCATGCTTCGAAAACAAGTCTGCCCTTGATAACAGAGCTGCAGTTCTTTTCTCCAAGCATCTGCTCTTTTTCATCCAGGGCCAACTTGGCTTGTACTAGCTCACTCACAGGTCCTGACACCACACTTTCACAACTTTGATTACACCAGGACCTGGGATGTGCTGTGCAAAGCTCCTGGAAGCCTTTCCTCAGGCTTACTCTCCAACTGAAAGACTGTGAAAAGTAAAGGAGTAGCAAAATATAAAAGGCAAACACCCTGATAACAATGAAAGGAAATGTTTAGATTGGACAATATCATTAGAATATTTATATATTGACTGTATAATTAACATGTACTTTTCATATGAGGGTTTAAATTACTTCTGGGATATTTATTTTTTCTATGCATGGTCTCAATCTAGCCCAGGCTGACCTGGAATTCACTATGTAGTCTCAGGGTGGCCTCGAACGCATAGTGATCCTCCCAC
Organism: Jaculus jaculus; assembly: GCF_020740685.1. Taxonomy (NCBI): domain Eukaryota; kingdom Metazoa; phylum Chordata; class Mammalia; order Rodentia; family Dipodidae; genus Jaculus; species Jaculus jaculus. Next base: position 1,184,541 of record NW_025423493.1, read on the forward strand.
TTCTGCCTTTCAAGTGCTGGGATTAAAGGTAGCACCATCACACCCAGCTATGAATTTTTTATAATGTATTTTTTATTTCTTTGAGAGAAAGAGAGGCAGGTACAGAGAAGAGGGAATGGGTACACCAAGGCCTCTAGCCACTGCAAACAAACTCCAGATGCATGTGCCCCCTTGTGCATCTGCCTTATGTGGGTCCTGGGAAATTGAACCATGGTCCTTAGGCTTCACAGGCAAACACCTTAATCACTAAGCCATTTCCCCAGCCCTACTTCTAGGATTTTCAGCATGCACTAATACAGTATATTTATAACTATCCTAATTGATGCTAGCTTGTACAGCAGAACTTGTTTAAAACAGGGAAATGGGCCTACAAACACAAACTCCATAACTAAAATTCATTTTAAGGATGCATAAAATAAAGACTAAGATTTTTAGCTTCAAATGTAACAGTTTAAATTTAAATATGTAGTTGATTTGTAGTTTTCAAACAGATAAAAATCCCATGTTTCCTTCAAAAAATCCTAAGAGTTGGTTCTTGTCCCTTCACAATCTACATCCTGACCTAACATTCTTTACAGGCTGATTTCTCCAGATTCATCCTATTTCCTTCAGCTTACAATTACTTTGTTGAAATAGAACTCATAACACATTATGGAATTGATGAGCACTGAAGAACCCTCATCCTGTCATCAGTCACTTTCTACTTCACTTCCCACTCCTCAATCACTCAGCAATTTTGTCTCTAAACGTTTGCCTGTTCTGAACATTTCATATACATGGATTTATACAGTGTTGGGCCTTTTGTGGTTGGCTCTTTTAAATTTTATTTATTTATTTGTGAGCGATAGACACATAGAGAAATACAGATAGAGGGAGAGACAGAATGGGTGCGCCAGGGCTTCCAGCCTCTGCAAACGAACTCCAGACGCATGCGCCCCCTTGTGCATCTGGCTAACGTGGGACCTGGGGAACCGAGCCTCAAACCGGGGTCCTTAGGCTTCACAGGCAAGCGCTTAACCGCTAAGCCATCTCTCCAGCCCTGGTTGGCTCTTTTAAAAATAATGACTGGGTCCATCTGTATTGTAGCATGTACCAACCAGTACACCATCCCTATTATGGCTGAATGAGAAATCATTTCATGGATACACCACCCTTTGTTTATGTACTCATTAGCTGGTGGACATGTGGTAGTTTTCAATTTTGTCTTTTATGAAGAATGCATTGGTGAGCATTTGGAGGAATCTTTGTGTAAAGATAGTTTTCAGTTCCTTGGGCATATATGTCAGGAGAGGAATTGCTGTTACTCTGCTTCTACCTTTTCAGTTTTATTTAGCATAGTTTGTCTCCTAGTACCCCAGACTATTTATGACTATATGTTTACTAGACATTCGTAGAAATAATTTAAAGTTAGAATATTGCTATCTTCTTTTTTTTTAAAATTATTTATTTATTTGAGAGAGACAGACACAGAGAGAAAGACAGATAGAGGGAGAGAGAGAGAATGGGTGCACCAGGGCTTCCAGCCTCTGCAAACGAACTCCAGACGCGTGCGCCCCCTTGTGCATCTGGCTAACGTGGGACCTGAGGAACCGAGCCTCTAACCGGGGTCCTTAGGCTTCACAGGCAAGAGCTTAACCGCTAAGCCATCTCTCCAGCCCGCTATCTTCTTTTAGAGAACATTTTCCCCTATTTCTTATAGGTGCTATGGCCTTGAACAGTCTAGAAAAACAAAAAGCTAAATTAAGACTAAAAACATAATAGGACATTCAAATAATTTGAAGTTGAGCTGAAAGTGTGTGTGTGAATGTGTGTGTGCATGTGTTAAGATTGTTGTACTCCCAGTTCTCTCTTACTCTTTTTAAAAAATATTTTTGCTCATTTTATTTATTTACTTGAGAGCTACAGACAGAGTAAAAGAGGCATAGAGAGAAAGAGAGAGAGAGAGAGACTGGGTTGCCAGGGCCTCCAGCCACTACAAACTCCAGACACATGTGCCCCCTTGTGCATCTGGCTAACTTGGGTCCTGGGAATGGAGCCTCGAACCAGGGTTCTTAGGCTTAACAGGGAAGTGCTTAACCGCTAAGCCATTTCTCCAGCCCTCTCTTACTCTTAACCTGTAGCCTTTTGAAAGTCTTTCTAAAATCAATGCCTACCAAATCAGAGAGCCAGAGCCCCAGAGGCCCCCAACACTTCATCACTGGAGCAGACCAAATATGAACCCAACATGGCTCAGGGAAATTTTGCGGAAGAGGGGGCGGAAAGAATGTCAGAGCCACATGTTGGGTCATGATTTGCAGAGACATTTATCATACCAATAACTGGGGGCTAACGCCACAATGCACGACCCATTTTCATTAACAAGGAGGGTCTAATGGGAAGGGGTACATCACAGATGAGCCTAAATAATGGTACCAAACTGCCTGTATTTACTGAAAAGAAAACTAATAAATTAAATTAAAAAAAAAACAGAACATATGAGTTGATTAAACAGGAAAAATAAATAAATAAATAAATAAATAAATAAATAAATAAATAAATAAATAAAAAGTCTTTCTACAGAGTCATTAGTCCAGGGTTTCAGCCCTTGTGGGGCCCAAGTGCTCATCTTGCAATCTGTCACTGCTCTCTCTCTCCCTCTCAGCCTCTCACTTCAACTAAGAAAAGCACTCCTGGGACAAAGTGGCCCAATTTGCCAGGCTTGCCATTCTGCTTTTCTGTCCTTCTCCATGGACACTGCCATTCTTACACATTGCTCTCTGTGTGATTAGTTCTTCTCAACAACTTTCTAAAATATACCAAAGTTTTATGTGATTTTACAGACTATTCTCAGTGAGAATGTTATTCTAAACTTTTAGTCCCCATTTACAAGAATAGCTTTCTTGCCTTTGACTGAGTTACACTATGAAGCCATCATTGAGTAAGTGTTAAAAATAAAACTGTACTAAACTGCTATTTACTGTCATTCAGTGTTATCATTTCTCCATTGAAATATACAAAAGGAAAATTCTGAAATTTTATCAGAAGAGGAAAAGATTCTAGAACAGACAGCTCAATCCAGGCACAGTGGTGTACACCTATAGTCTTAGCACTGAGGAGGCTGAGCTAGTTGAAATGCCTTGAATTTGAGACCAACCTGTGCTACAGAGTGAGTGGCAGGTCAGCTTGGGCTCAGAGTTAGATTATGACTCAAAACAAAAGAAGAACCAAACGAACATTAATATTGATTGATTGATTAGTCTACTCAGAAACCAAATGTTAATTTATGTCAAGTATGTGGAGGGCAGTGTATGAACCAAATTTTATGCTAGATGATCATGTAACACAATGAAGACTTTGAGAGGTTTTGTAAATTGGATTACATTTAAGACCTTTTTAATGTTAAGGGCCTTGCTTTGGATCTGAGGTATCTTCCACTGTCTCAGACCTCGGGGAAGTGGTGGAACCTTCAGAGGTATGACCTGGTGGAGGAAGGCTGGGCAGTGGAGGATTGTCTTTGAAGGGGATGGTGAGACTCTGACTCCACTACCTCCTTTTAATAGACACCAGCAGACAAGAAGCTTTGCTAACTATGTTAACTATGATGCTCTTTCTCCTGCACAGCAGGCCCTGGGACCACAGCCCAAACTAACTGTGGGTTGAAACCCCTGAATTCATGAGCAAAAATAAATCTCAGTAGGGATAAATCTGAATAGTAGAGTGTTTCCCTAGCAATTCCAAGTAGTGAAAAAATTCTTCCCTTTACATTGATTTTCTCAGGTACTTTGTCAAAGTGACAGAAATCTAATAGTCATTAATTAAAGGCAACCACTGGAATAAAATGATGCAGACCACATTTAACATAAAAAATTCATCATAACAATAAAAATTCATAATAATACATCATATGTAAATAGAATGCTTTTCACTTAAAATTGTGCATATTCCTTTTTAGACACTTGAAGCTCTTCTGATTTTTGTTTACCTGGGGAAAGTATTTCTTTCTTTGGGACAGAATGAATGACAAGGTACTTTTATGAATCTTGTTAAAGCAGATATACCAATTGTGAGAAAGATGAAAAAAGTAAATATAATTTAAAAATTGGAATGGAATGAACATTTTTAAATTTTTTTTTTATTTATTTATTTGAGAGCGACAGACACAGAGAGAAAGACAGATAGAGGGAGAGAGAGAGAATGGGCGTGCCAGGGCTTCCAGCCTCTGCAAACGAACTCCCGACGCGTGCGCCCCCTTGTGCATCTGGCTAACGTGGGACCTGGGGAACCGAGCCTCGAACGGGGGTCCTTAGGCTTCACAGGCAAGCGCTTAACTGCTAAGCCATCTCTCCAGCCCTGGAATGAACATTTTTGCCTTAAAAATATATCACCCAAGTTAAACAAATAGAATCACATAACTCTTCTCTATCAAGAGGCTGTGCACCACCTCCAAACAAACCTTTAAAGAGTCCCCTGTTTGGTGTTTCTACAGGAGTGAAGCGTTCACCCAATGTCTCCTTTATCAAAACAAAATGTAATTGTTAAAGCTTCTGGGAAAAAGGAAACTGTAATTATCAAAGTTACCACTGTAAGCTCTTTAATGTGACACCATGAACGTTGAGCATCACAACAATTAACAAGCATATTTCAAATGATCAGCTCTGGTATTCCCTGACTGGCTCAGTAAGTTTCTAATATGAACTTGCTATTTACAACTCTTACTCCATTACCTTTTGTACTTCAGGCAAAGATGGCATTTCTGCTGAGACGATATGGAGACTTAATTTTTTGTTTTGGAGGTAGGGCCTCTGTATCCTAGGCTGGCCTTGAAATCAAGATCCCCTTGCCTTAAGGCCTCTTAAAAGCTGGTATTACAGACATGTACTACCATCATCAGTGAGATTTTGATTTTCAAGACAAAGTTTTCATTTAATTCTATAAGAATTGGTAACAGGATAAGTAATTAGGCCTTCTTACACTAGAAATTACATTTTATACATGTAGTTCAAGAAGTTCAGTGCAAAAATGACAATGTGTATCATAATCTTTAACTGAATCAGAAAATTAGTGACTTAGAGACATCAATTTCCCTTTGCATAGACACATGCTGTGGAGAGAATTATAGGAATTTTGAAAACCTGCCAGGAAGATAGGAGGATTTTGCTCTCCACTATCAGATTTCTTGAAATTAATGCCATCAGTCAATACTCTTCAGAAGTAGAAATGATAAAACCAGTGTGGAGAGAGCAAAGATGGCTGGCATGACAGTTTGTTGACAATACAAGAGGGAAGAAGAGAAAGATGTTAGTGCCACAGCCTTCATGGCCCATGAGCTGTGGGATTGGAGCTCTACCCATTAACGAGAAGCAGGCAGAGGCTCTGTTGACTCTAGGCAGGAGCTCTGCTGCGTCTGTGCTTCATTACAGTAGGATGAGAGCTTGTGTTTTCGTGCTTTCTTCCTTATGGCTAGTCCCTGAAAGGCAGCCAAGGATGTCCACAGTCTCCCCTTTTATACGCCATATTAAAGTATGACCTGGCCAGACTGCAATGGAAGAAGAAAACTCTCACTTGGAAGAGATCACCTATACAGTGATGTAGGCTGAAGGCCTTACATTGTCACTTCTTCAGAACTTCTTTAGATTATAGTAATCCTAGAAAAAAAAACTTCACAAGTTCAATAAATCAATCTTATTAAAATTCACCACAGAATTTGCTGAACCCATTATTATAGTGAACATACACTTGAGTTTACACCAGAGAAAATGTTGTGTTTCCAGTTATTTTAAACTGTATTTCAGATTTAAACTGTGCCTATTAAATTCATAGACCCACAAAGACAATGGCAACATCACCGCCATCTTCCTTCTGCTGCCAGAAGAGTAACACGGCATAAACGAGGAATGGTGTGCTAGGACAAAGGTTTCAATTGCTTCGCTTTAAAAGTATGTGTTGCTTTTAAATCTATTAATAAGCTTACAATTTATAAGACACATGGAATTTTAAATGAGATACTTAAAGATTACTTAGCATGTCGTAGAATGAGTGTAAACTTTGGAGAGTGTAGTCTTGGGCTTTATTGTCACTTCAGCCTTTACTGGAGGAGAAATCTTAGGTAAGTCAGTTTGTCTGGAAATACTTTTTATTTGTTTGACTTTAAAAGGAGGAAACAATGGTACTCATCTCTCCTACAGTTAGGAAATCACTGACTGTTCTACTGGGTGTTTAATGGAATCTTACTGAGGTTTCCAGCTGCAGTTTTCTCACAGTGAACGAAGCCTAGCATTTCTCCCTAGGAATGTGTCTTGTAGAATATTGAGCCCAGGTTTTAATTGTTTTTCTTCCTTCTGGTGAGCTTTAAGACTCCTTTATTTGTTCTGGACCAAAGATTTTATTGGAAAAATACTTTCCCAATATTTTAATTTGGTTTGTGGCAGACCTTGACTTCTTATATATTTTTTTGAAAAACAGAAGTTTTACACTTTGCTGAAGTTATTACCAATTTACATATTCATTTACAGGTGATGCCTTTGATGATACAGCTAAGAAATCCATGTCAAACCCAAGGAACAAAGACTCTTCTGTTTCCTTTTAGAAGTTTTCTAGTTTTGGAGTTTATATGAAGGACTCAGCAGGAATCATGAGAGAAGGTCATCATGTTTTTCCTTTTTTCTCCTCAATATCCAATGATCTGGAATCAATTTGCAGGGAGTTCTTTCTTCACTGTATTGTCTTGTTCAAACCCAGCTGTTCACATGCATGCAGTCACCTCTAATGACTTCACTGTTCACCTGATACTCATACCATATCTTCTTGATACCATAACAACTTTATAATAATTCTTAAAACAAGTTAACATTATTTAGTTTTCTCTTTTTAGAGTTATTTTGTCATTTTAATATGCTTTAATTTCCATATGCATTTTAGAAGAAACCCGTCAAGTCTCACAAAAATACTACTTTAATTCTGATATGATTGCCTTAAATCTAGCAAATACTGAGTTTTCTAACCAATGAACAAGGTCCATCTGTATTTGAGTTTAAAACATTTTTCATCAATATATATTAACTTTGCAGTGTAAAGGTCTTCACTTTAAAAAAATCAGTTATATTCAAAATATTCTAAGTTTTGTTGCTACTACAAATACTATTGCTTTTAAAGTATAAATTTTCAAATGTTTATTACTAGTACATAAAAATAGAAATACTTTTTGTATGTTGATTTTATATCCTGTACCTGTGTGAAGCTCATTCTACTGGACTTTGGGATTAATTTTAAGATTTCCTAAACATAAATGGCATATATATATATAGCAATTTTACTTTACTCTTTTCAAAAGGGACTTTTTTAATGCACTAACTTTAGTAAAACACTGAATATTACATTGAACTCTATCTATTTTGGGATTACAGTATTTCACTGCTAATGTTAAGTGTGTGCTTTATATAATTCTTTAAATTTTCTTCTATTCTTTGTTTTTTGAATTTTTTTCTTAAAAAAGATTGGGTATTGAATTTTGTCAATTGCTTTTCATTTCTTCTTATTTTCTCAGGACCATGCATTACACTGAATTTCAGATGTTAGGTTAACTTTGCTTTTCTGAGACAACCTTACTTTGAGATAATGAGTTATCCTTTTGACATATTGCTGAACTCAATTTGCTAACTATTGTTGTATATATATTTGTAACACTGGTGTCTGTGTGGCTTTCTGTGACTAGGAGCATGAGTGTGCATATGTGAGAGCTTGTGAATGTGCATGTGTGGAGTGAGAAGACATCTCTGAGTGTTGATCCCTGCTTGCCACCTTGTGTTGAGCAGGGTCTCTGGTTATTTACTACCATGTCCCCAGGGTGGTTGGCCTGGGATCTTCAGGGTTCTCTGGTCTCTCTGCCTCCCATGTCCTGTAGTTTCCTGGGGTCACAGTGGCTTGCACTTCTGCATACACCTTGATGGCAAAGAATTTTGCTATCTCACCCAGGCCTATGACCTAACCGGGTTTGGTTTCTGTAGTTCTTTCGTCTACTGTCACTCCTGATGAATGAGAACATGTGTGGGTGGCTGCCCAGGCTCATGCTGATGAGGCTCAGTTAACTGATAAAACTTTCCCAGTAAGGACACTGGCTGTTCCCAGAGAGGACCCTGACTGGGAACACTATGCTCCTGCTAACTCCCAGGAAGGGCGGCCCATGATAGAAATATTCTTTGCCTCTTGGCTGGCCTCAAAAACACATCCCATAAGTTTGTTAATTTTGACAAATTCCGTACCCTTCCCCAGAAGCCTCATGAAAAGGCACCGGAGTTTATGTGATGCCTAACTGAGGCACTCAACAAATACGCTTGCCTCAGCCCTGCTTCCCAAGAGGGCATGATAGTTCTCAATACCCATTTCCTGTCCCAACCTGCCTGTAACATCAGGAAAAACTAAAAATGTTAAATGCTTAGAAGAGGGCCACCAAACCCCTCAGAGAGATCTGGTTGACCTGGCATTTAAATTTTTTAATAACAGAGAGGACCAGGAACAGACTGAGAGAGTGGCCAGAGACAGGCAGCAATTCCAGCTCCTGGCTGTGGCCCTGAGGCCTCCTCCAAAGAACTCGCTCACCACCAACACCCTGCTTCAAGTATGGCCACACTGAGAAAACCTGCCGCAGTGCACACTCACCTCCAGGACCCTGTCCTCATTATGAAATTGCTAGAGGTTGATTGTCCTTCTGTGCTTTGACAATATAGGCTAGCCCCTTTCTCTCGTCCACCACAAGATGCAATTGCTGGTCTTCTGAGCCTGGTGGCTGAAGATTGACGGTGGCCTGGGAACACAGCACCACCAACACTCTCCATATCACAACAGAGGAGCCCAGGGTCACAGTCCTGCTGGCAGTAAGGCCTATCTCATTTGTGATCCACACAGAGTCCAGTTGGTCAGTCCTACTATCCTACTCTGGTAAGACATTTTCCTTGCAGATCTCCGTGTTGGGTATTGACTGCCTATCCCACTCCCCATACATCACTCTCCCCTTGACCTGTGTGGCCTGGGACAGTCCCCTTTCCTATTCATTTCTTTTTTTCAACCTTTAAATTTATATACCATATATATATATATATATATATATATATATATATATATATATATATACACACACACACACACACACACACACACACACATACATGACTTCTATACTTAGAGGAAACAATCCATGGTATTTCCCTCCCCTCCACTGCTTTGCTCTTTATAGCTCTGCTCTCTGTCATATCCTGTATGTCTATCCATTAGTCTTTCTTTTAATTTGATGTCATCATTTTATTTCTCCTATTATAAGGGTCCTGTGTAGGTATTGCGAGGCACTGGGAAGTCTTGGATATCAAGGCCAATTTCTGTCCAGACAGTTGTATTTAAGGAGAAGTATTCTTCCTTTGGCTCTCACATTCTTTCCTCCACCTTTCCACAATGGTCCTGAGCCTTGGAGTGTGTGTGATGTTTCAGTGCTGGACACTCCTCCCTCCCTTCTCAGCACTATGTTGACTTTTGGATCATCCCAGTGGTCATTGCCATCTGAAAAGAGAAGCTTCGCTAAACAGAAGTGAGGTTAGCATTATTATATAAATATGAACATTAAAATGTAGTGCTTTCAGGGCAATTTGGTAAGAGTAATATATGCATTTATCCAGACAAAAGCAGGCTTTATACTCCTAAGGATCATGATTTCCCCTGCCATAGGCTTTTGATTAGGTTTTCAGTACCAGGCATGTATTCCCTCATATAAAGTGGGCCTTCAGTTCAATTAGAGAGCAGTTTGTTTCCCCCAGAGCAGACATGCCACTATTGCACTTGTTCAGTCATTTGGCCTATCTGGCCAAACTTGAGGCTTCCAGTGTCCAAGTTTTTTCAACACTGATGACTTTTGTCATACATAAGGCTACATACAGTGCAGATTTTTCAAGCTTTCAGCTGGCTGGGCTACAGGGAGAAGGTTTACTGCTCAGCAACAGCTTGATTTTTCCGTGACTCTGCCACTCATGCATGTGAAGTCTTCAGCAATAGGGTCTTACCATCTCTTTCTTGGGAAACCAAGGGTCTTGGCAATAGCCTATAATGTTTTGGAGGCAACAGGGACCTCCCTGGCCAACAGATCACTGTAAGGTATCCCATCTCTGGCACTTAAAATTGTCTAGTAACAATCTATGGCGTCTGGATGTGCCATTATTCAAGAAAGTAGATTTTCATATGTCTTATTTAGAATATCTTGAATTTTTATTGACCATCCCCCTACCTTTCTTTTATACAATCTCTTCCCCTAACCTAGCTTAGGCCTTTCCCCTCCCTGTAACCTGTTTTTCTACTTACATATATATTATACCATCCTCTAAAGTCCTTCCCTCACCTCCCTCCCTAATAGCCTTTTATTCTACCTTATGGGCCTCTGCTACTGATTTTGGTTCCAGCTCACACACAGTCTATTCATTTGTGGATAGGATCCTAATATAAGAAAGAAGATGCAATGTTTGAATTTTTGGGCCTGGGTTACATCACTTAGTATAATCCTTTCAAGATCCATCTATTTCCCTATGAATTTTATAATTTCATATTTCTTTAATGCTGAATAGAACTCCATTGTGTAAGTGTACCACATCTATATTATGCATTCATCTGTGGATGGGCATCTAGGCTGGTTCCATTTCCCAGCTATTGTGAATAGAGCAGCAATAAACATACTTGTGCAAATATCTCTAAGGTAGTGAGAAGAGTCATTAGGATCTATGCCTAGGAGTGCTATAGCTGGGTCATATAGTAAATCTATTTTTAGCTGTCTCAAGACCCTCCACTCTCCTGTCCACAATGGCTGTACCAGATTACATCCCCACCAACAATGTAGAATGGTCACCATTTTACCACATTCTCACTAACATTTATTGACATTTGTTTTCTTGATGGTAGCCATTCTGAAAGGAGAGAGATGAAATCTCAACATAGTTTTAATTTGCATTTTCCTGATGGCTAAGGATGTTATGTTTTTAAGTGTTTATATGCCATCTGTATTTCTTCTGATGAGAACTCTCCATTTAGTTCCATAGCCCACTCTTTAATTGGGTTGTTTGATTTCTTATTGTTCTGTTTTTTGAGTTCTTTGTATATTCTGGATATTAATCCTCTGTCAGATGTGCAGCTGTCAAAGATTTTCTCCCATTCTTTAGGTTGTCATTTTGCTCTATTCACAGTGTCTTTGCTGTACAAAACTTCTTAATTTTATGAGATCTCAGTGGTTGATTAGTGGTTTTATTTTCTGAGCAATTGGGGTTATATTCAGAAAGTCATTACCTATGCCAATATGTTGAAGAGTTTCCCCTACCTTTTCCTCTAACAATTTCAGAGTTTCAGGTCTGATATTAAGGTCCCTGATCCACTTGTATTTGATTCTTGTCCATGGAAAAAGACGACGATCTCTTTTCATCTTTGTACATATTGATATCTAGTTTTCCCAGCACCACTTCTTGAAGAAGCTGTTTTTCCTCCAATGAATATTTTTGACATTTTTCTCAAAATTCAGGTGGCTGTAGCTGCCTAGATTAACATCTGGGTCCTCTAGTCTGTTCCATTGATCTACATGCCTGTTTTTGTACCAATACCATGCTGCTTTTGTTATGATGGCATTGTAAGATAGCTTAAAATCTGGTGTAGTGAAACTACCAGCTATATTCAAGCAAATTGGCCTAGCAAACAAGCAGGGATTGCTATCCTAATATCAGACAGAATAGACTTCAAACTAACATTAGTGAGGAAAGATAAAGAAGGTCATGTTAGATTGGTTAAAGTAACACTCCAACACAAGGACATTACAATCCTAAACAGATATGCACCTGACATGGAGGCTCCCAGTTACATTACACAAACACTATTAGACTCAAAGTCACAGTGAGGATTTCTGATGTTACATTAAGGTAGTGTGATGTCACAGTTGAGCATTCTTATATTGCAGTGGGGAAGTGTGAGGTCACAGGGGAGATTTGTGATGAACAGTGGAGTAGTGTGATATCACATTGGGGCATTGTGAAAAAAGTGGTGCTTTGTTGTGTCATATTAGGGTATTATAATGTCACAGTGGGACACTGTGAGGTCACAAATGGGCTTTGTCCTGACACAGTGCAGCATTTTGAAAACAGAGTGGGGCTATGGGATGTCAAAAAGCATATTGTGATGCCACAGTGGAGCATTGTGATAGGAGAGGATGACATTGTGATGTTGCTGTGGAGCATTCTTATATCACAGTGGGGCACTGTAATGACACTGTGGGGCACTGTGGTGTCACAATGGAGCTTTGTGATGAAAAAGTTGATTTTATTATGTCATATGGAAGTATTGTGATGTCATATGTGGCTATTATTTTGAGACAGTGAGTCATTGTGATGTCATAGTTGGGCATTGTGAAATCACAGTGAGGGTTTGTTATGTTGCAATAAGGCATTGTAGTGTCACTCTGGGAAATTATACTGCTGTAATTCAGGTCTGTGATGTCACATTGGGACATTATCATGAGATATTAGAGCATTGTGATGTCACAGTTGACCACTGTGATATCACAGTGTGGAATTGTGATGTCACAGAGGGGCTTTCTGATGAAGAGTGGAGTACTGGGTTATCACAGTGGGTTTTTTTATGTTACATTAGGGTACTGTTTTGTCACAGTTGAGCATTGTTATATCACAGTGGGGCACTGTAATGTCAGAGTAGGGGATAGTGATGTCACAACGGGAGATTGTGCTGTCTCACTGGGGCTTTGTGGTATCTCAGTGTGGCATTGTGAAATCAGGGCGGGATGTTGTATTGTATTGTAACATCACACCTATGCATTGTGATGTGACATTGGGTATTGTGATGATTCAGTGGAGCATTTTTACATAACAATGGGACACTGTGAGTCACAGTGGTGCACTCTGATGTCACATTGTTATGCTATAGTGTGCATTTTTATGAACAAGCTAGTTTTATTATGTGATATGGAAGCATTGTGATGTCATAGTTGGGCATTGAAATGAGACAGTGAGTCATTGTGTTATCTCAGTGTGGTTCCTCAACAATTTAATGATCAGTAAAAGAAGAGAAGGAAAGAGAGAGAGGGAGGGAGAAGAGAAGGAAAGAAAAAAATACTTTTGAGTTTCATCAAATCACAACTGATATGATCCTTAGCGGTCCCATTTTTTAAATTTTTAGATATTTATTTATTAGAGTCAGAGAGGAGAGAGAAAGAGTGAATGGGTATGCCAGGGCCTCCAACCACTAAAAATAGTGTCCAGACGCATGTGCCACCTTGTGCATCTGGCTTACGAGGGTCCTGGAGAATCAAACCTGGATGCTTAGGCTTCGAAGGCATGTGCCTTAACTGCTAAGCCATCCCTCCAGCCCATGGTCCCATTTTTTTAAGCAGGGAAGATAATGTCTCCACAGAGATTGTTGAGAGAGGACTGCAAATAATACATGTAAAAATGCATGCGTTTTAAAAATTCTTTTTTTAAATTTTTATTTATTTATTTGAGAGCGACAGACAGAGAGAAAGACTCAGATAGAGAGAATGGGCGTGCCAGGGCCTCCAGCCATTGAAAACGAACTCCAGATGCATGCACCCCCTGTGCATCTGGCTAACATGGGTCCTGGAGAATTGAGGCTCAAACCAGGGTCCTTAGGCTTCACAGGCAAGTGTTTAACTGCTAAGCCATCTCTCCAGCCCAAAAGTGTATGCTTTAAATAGAATTATATTGCTCTACAAATAAGTGACACCAAAGAAACTGGTCTCTGTTCCTCAATTTCCTTCTCTGTAAAATTAAGGGTTGAATTAATATCCTTAATCTGCAAGGTTTTTTTGTTGTTTGTTTGTTTTATGAGGTAGGGTCTCAGTTTAGCTCAGGCTGACCTGGAATTCTCTATGCAGTCTCAGGGTGGCCTCGAACTCACAGTGATCCTCCTACTTCTGCTTCCAGAGAGCTGGGATTAAAGGCATGCACCACCATGCCTGGCTCAGCAAGTTTTTTTAATTTGCTGGTATTTGATGAAAAAACCTGAAATATCTTCCTCAGTTTACAAAATATTTTTTTATAATTTATTTGTAAACAGAGAGAGGGAATGGGTACACTAGGGTCTCTTGCTGCTGCAAATGACTCCAAGTACAAGTGCCATTTGGTGCACCTGATTTTACATGGACACTGTGGCATCCAACTCAGACTGTTAGGTCTTGCAAGCAAATGTTTTTAACCACTGAGACATATCTCCATCCCTTGTTTTTGTGCCTCTACAGATTATATATTCTTATTTTCTTAATTAATTGACATTCATATTAATAATTATGCAGGCACAGATGAGGCAACAATATATTCAATACATAGGAAAAAGATTTGAGTGACTCTTGTATGACATTAAAAGTATTTAGACATTGGAGAAATATGTAGTGGTTAAAATGCTTGTATGCAGCTCAATAAATGCCTTAGTGGTTAAGTTACTTGCCCGTGAAGCCTGAGGACCCAGGTTTGATTCTCCAGATCCCATATAAGCTAGAGGCATAGGTTGGCACATACATCTCGTGTTTGTTTGCAGTAGCTTAGAGGCCCTGGCAGGCCCATTCTCTTTCTCTCTCTCTCCTTCTAATAAATGCATAAAAATCAAAATATATGAAAAAAATAAAAAACCTTGCATGCAAGCCTGTCAACCCCAGTTTGATCCCCCATGTTAAGCTGGACACAAAGTGGTTTGCAACCACTGCAATGAATTCCAGAATCATGTGCCACCTTGTGTATTTGGCTTATATGTGTACTAGGGAATTGAATCTGAGTCCTTAAGCTTCACAGGCAAGCACCTTAAACACTAAGGCATTTACACTTCCCACTGCCCATTTTGTAAGTTCTTGAGCTCTGAGCCACATCTTATCACCAGCAGCATATTAGTAGGAGTTAATTCCCTTAGTAAAGAAAAAAATTGTTCACTACAAGTGGTCATAAAAAGGGGATGTTTGTTTTGTCTTTACAATATACTAAGTTGCATTGAAAATGTGTTTCCAATACATAACCATGCTAACAAACAACCATTATTTTAAGTGTGGAAATCCAAATATGGGTTAGTGCTAGATATGGTTTAGAAAAAAATGATGTAAATTTATGAAGATCCTGCAAAGAAAAGAAGCTTGGTAAATGTAGTAAGTACAAGACTAGAAATCAGATTCAAGACCACCTGAATAAGAATTTTAAAGGAGAGTCCTTATTAGCTGGCCAGTGACTGTTACCTCACAACAGATGACTGAGGAGAAGAGCAGCCCTGTCCTACCTTTACAGTGAATTATTATAGGCAAAAACCACATTCCTGTACAAAGATCAGGAAACAAAACCACACCCTTTTGCAATGGTCAGGGAAAGTCCCCAGCATTCCCCATAATCCTATTTTGCAATGTAAGCAAGCACAAAAAGTGGAATTTGTCAGTTTGCATAGGGTTGGAACAAATATCAGAAATATTTAATAACACTACATCTTCATTGTTGTTTATATGGCTCTGTATTGAGCTTTAATCTAGATGGGGTCTTCTTTTATTATAATGAAAATGGCTGGGTGTCTTAAAATTATTTTCTTCAGGTTAAGCTATCTGGGTGATTTATAAACAGGATGAAGTGATATATAGAAAATGTAACTAAAAGAAGCAATACAAAAGAGATAAGAGGCTGACTTGTATGGCCAAAATAAAATGTCTATAATAGGAGTACAGAGAAGCCCGGCTGTCTATATGAAGCAGGGAACTGGGAAACAGTGCCTTCTTCAGAGTAAGTACTATTTTGGACACTCTCCTACCATTCTTTGATAAGTAGGGTTGCTCTTGGTAGCTTAGGCTAGCCTTGAAATCCTGATCCTCTTACGTTAACCTCCAAAGCACTGAAATGGCCAGCTTGTACCACTATGCTTGGCTCTTCCACTTCTGTGGCTTCTCCCCAACTATTGCTTTGGGTTTCTTTCCTCGCTTAAATTAACGTGTGGACCTGAGTTTTGTTTAATTTGTTTTGCAAAACAAGTAAAGACATAAAGGAGAAATGAGGCAATTCAGTAGTCATAGATAAAAAACTTCAGTCTTTACATAATGGACAGAACAGCTAGATAACAGTCCAACAGTGTTGAGCACTAGATCGAATAGATGCCTGCAAAGCATTGTGTCCACTATTAGCAGAATGCACACACTTCTCAAGTTCACATGTAACAGTCCCACCTACAGGGTATGTGTTAGATCTTAACCAAACATCCATTAATTTTATAAGATGGAAATAATAATACATGTTCTCCAAATGCATTAAAATGAAATTAGGAATCAATAATGACAGACTGGCAAATCATAAGTATTTAGAGACTAACAGTGAAAAAAAAAAAAAACAGGCAGTGGATGAAAATTCCAACTCCAAAGAAAAAGTAGAAAATGCTTCTAGGTGGATAAAAATATATCAGAATTTATGGGATTCAATTAACACCATGACATGCCACCTTATAAAACTGGAGAATGATGAGGGAGGTAAATCCACTTAGACAATAATTTAAGAAACTGTTAACAGTAACAAGTTAACATGGATGTAAGGTAATTGAGAACTTCATATTCTGCTTTGGAAAACAAGGAGATCTTCAAAATACTTAGTATATGTGGTGTTACTTGCTGTCACTGTGTGGGTGGATCCTAAGGTCCAGGGTGCAGGGGCAGATTTGGAATTGCAACCTAAGATATGCAGAGTGCTTCAGTTCTGTCTGGGGGTACCTGGAGTGTGCTTGCTTTTGGTGGTGGTTGCTTTTCTCACTGTATGCATCTGTGAAAGGGACCAGCTTCTTCTTCAATTCTAGAACTTGCTGTTGATCAGTAGGCTTCAAATAAACCCCATTCCTCCCATAACTTTGGATTGGAAGTT
Source organism: Jaculus jaculus (assembly GCF_020740685.1). NCBI lineage: Eukaryota > Metazoa > Chordata > Mammalia > Rodentia > Dipodidae > Jaculus > Jaculus jaculus. Next base: position 1,201,424 of record NW_025423493.1, read on the forward strand.
CATCCAGCAACTGAGTCTGACTAATGGAGTATAGTTAACATATCACCCAACAATTCTACTTATACATATAAAGTAAAGAAAACCAATAGAATATGTTCACACAAAACCTTGTGCCAAAACAAAACTTGCTCATAGCATAATACCCACAAAGTACTATGGTAGTTTGAATGTCACTCTGAAATAAATAAATAAAGATAAAATAAATAAATAAAAATTTAACTTTGTCCAGTCTGGTAGCTCATGCATATCTTTAAACCTACACTTGGGAGACTGAGGTAGGCAGATCACCATGAGTTCAATGCCACCATACATTGCAGGTCAGCCTGGGCTAGAGGAAAACCTTACCCTCAAAAAAACAAACAATCCCTCAAGACATAAAATGGCCTCGATATCCATGACCTCATAGGGCCTGACACTACCTACACAAGACCATCATAAGAGGAGGGAAAGATCACAACATCAAAATAAAAGAGAGACTTATTGAGATGGGGAGGGGATATGATGGGGAATGGAATTTCAAAGGGAAAAAGGGGGGAGGGAGAGAATTACCATGGGATATTTTTTATAATCATGGAAAATGTTTTAAAAATTGAGAAAAAATAAAATAAGATTAAAAACAAACAAAAATAATCAAAGAAAACCATAGAACCATAAGACATGTGAAATAGCCAAAGTGATTGTGAATAAGAACCAGCTAGGGGAATCACACTACTTCCTGATTTAAATTATACAGAAAGTTTAAATGGAACACTCAGGAGCCATACATTTTTTAGTAGAAAATTTTCAGTGCCAGGGATGAGATACCTTCCAGCGAGTTATTAGCCATGAAGGTCCATGATGCCCCTAAAACATTATAAGCCATTGCCAAGGCCCTTGGTTTCCCACCAGGAATAGATGTTAAGACCCTATTGCTGAGGACTCCACATACTTGGGCTGCAAGGTCACTGAGATATCATCCTAGAGCTGAGCTGGAAACCTCCTCCATGTAAGCCAGCTGACAGAAAGCTGGAAGAAGCTTTCTGTACATGCACTTCAATGGGAAAGAGAAATCACCAATGAAGATAATCAACATTGGACACAGCAAGCCTTATATTTGGCCAGCCATGCCAAATGAGCCAATGGAGGCAATAGTGGCATTTATGTTGTGGGGGAACCAACCACCCTTTAATTTGACTGGAAGCCTGCTCCAAGGGAGGGAATACATCCCTGATACTGAAAACCTACAACAGGGGTAGTCATGAGACCTAGCTTTGTAACTTCTGCTGCTGTCTTGTTAAATGTCTACATTATGCTCACCAAACTGCCCAGTAAGCACTTTTCTTAATGTTCATATCCATATATTCATGCAACTCTCACTTTTGATTAGAGAACCTTCTTTTCAGATGGCAGTGACATGGGGATGACTCAGAAGGCAACATGTTGCTGAGAAGAAGTGACAGAGGAGTGTTCAGCACTGAAATATCTCTATCACACCTTCCAAGGATCAGGGTCCATTGCAGAAGAGGTAGGGGGAAGAATGTAAGAACCAAATGAAGGGTAGGACTCCTTACAATGTGCTCTTCCAGACACAAAATGGTCTGGATATCCATGACTTCACAGTTCCTGACACTACTTACACAAGACTATAATAATAGGAAGAAAAGATCATGACATCAAAGTAAAACAGAGATTGATTGAGAGGGGGAGGGGATATAAGGGGAGCGATGGGGGAGGGGATATGATGGAGAATGGGCTTTTAAAGGGGAAAGTGGGGGGGGGGAGGGAATTACCATGGAATATTGTTTACAATCATGGAAGTTGTCAATAAACAACAAAATAAGAAAATACAAAAATTCTAGCCTGGCAGATCAGCACTCATGAGTCATCCCAGCACTTGGGAGGCACAGGCAGGAAGATAAAGACTTTAAGGGGCCATCTTCAGCCACATAGTGAGGCCAACTGGGGCAATGTGAGATCTTGTCTCCCAAAAGAAAGCCAACCAAACAACAATAGAGAGAAAAAGAAATCTATAGTAGCACATTATGGTACCTGCATAGGAACACTCAGTTCATAAACCAGTGGAAGAAAATAGAGATGCCAGGAGTAAATTCACTCATTCATTGCCAAATTATTCTCAACCAAGTTGCCAAGGACACATGTCAGAAAACTGCTGTGTTTTCAATGAATGGTTTTACACACAGGATATATCTACATGTAAAAGAATAAAATTGGTCCTGAACTCACCCCATATATAAAACACAACTTAAAATCAATTAGAGCAAGGTGTAGTGGCACATATCTTTTATTCCTGCACTTGAGAGGCAGAGGTAGGATGACTGACGTCAGCATGAAGCCAGGATGATACTACATGGTAAATTTCAGGTCAGCCTGAGCTACAGCAAGACCTTTTTTAAAAAATTAATTAAAGCCTGAAACATAAGAATGGAAACTGCATAATTACCAGAAGAAAACATTTGTGAAGTTTTGGGTATGTGGACAATGATTGTTTTAGAGATTGGACAAAAAGTACAACAAAAGCAAAAACATAAAACAAAACAAAACAAAATTAAAAAAAAAACCTAATGGGATTTTGCTCCACTAAAGAGCTTCTGTACAATGATTAGAAATTACCATCATAGTTAAAAGGCAATATTTATTTTTTCTTTTAAGATTTAGAGAGACCTTATTAGATTAAGAAAAGGAAGTACAAACAGCGCTGGCTATGTGGATGGGAGGAGTGGGTAGAGAGTCCCAAAAGCAATATTCTTAATGGAAGCAAAACTGCAAGTCATATACCTAATAAAGATAAATAGCTCAAGCACATGAGGAATGGATACACTGAATAGCCAGCAGCAAAAATCCAAATGGAAAATGGGCTTGAAAGACTTCTCAGTGGTTAAAGCCATTGCTTGCAAAGCCTACTGGCCCAGGTTCAGTTCCCCAGTTCCATGAAGCCATACAGGCATTCACTTGCAGTCACAAGAGACCTTGAAACATATACATAACTAGATAAATAAAATATTTTACCTGTGGAAAATATGACTAATATGCAATATGTTTATACAGTAAAGGTCACTAATGATAAAAATAATTGAAGAACACTGAAAAGTATAAAAATAAAGGTAAAAACATCTCTTGTACCAGTTACGGTCCTTAAACTTATTGTTACTTACTGTGAGAGATGTTTGCAATCTGGTGCTGGGAACATGAGGTATAGTACTCTTGGTCTCCTGATACAAGTACAAACATTAAAGGGGTATGGGATGTGAGGAACAACTGTCAGAACATTCAATAAGAGTAGTCTGATCATAGAAAGAGCATGGAGTGTAAAGTGACATCACTCCATCCCCCTCCCCACCCAGCATGCAGCCTGGACATGAGCACTCCAGGCACACAAGAGGGGAAAGGAGGAGCAGCACAGAGTAGAAGAGGAACTTGTAATGTTCTAAGAATGTGAAGCTATCAACTAGCTTTTGTTTCTTTCTTATTCCATAGTCTGCAAGAAATACTATGGTAGTAATAGCAAAAATCCACAAAAGGTGGTTTGAACTCACTAAGAAAGAAAAAATTCTCCAAGCAAAGGATTGCAATGCTTTTCCCTCCTTTCACTCTTTCCTTTTCTGTCCTCACACAACTTGAGCCCAGAAGCAGTTGTAATCACAAAAGTTTGTGCTAGAGAAGGTTAAATAAAGCCCCAAATTTCTGACTATTGGAGTCAAACTTACAGCCTTAGAAAATCAGAAAGTGCCAGGAAAGAAAAAGCTGAGATAAAGTAACCCTAAGAATTTGTTTAAAGACTCTTGGGCTTATCTCTGGATTGAGCATGCATGAATCTGATCAGAACAGAATACAAAAAAAAAAAAAAAAACCTTAAAGAATGTAAGACGATATGGTGTGCACTCAGAATATATGCAAAGTCTAACAGATGCTGGAAGCACAGATCACAAAGTGTGAGATGAAACTTATCTATTCCAAGCTAGCTTAATTATTTGCTAAACAACAAGAATACCAAACAAATCCAATTGTCCACAGGATTCACAAAAAGATCCATGTCTCATTCAGGATACATACAATTCATCCCAAAATTCCATGGCTAAGGAGAGACAGGGAAATCTCAATAGAAAAAACAAGGAAGACCAACCAAAAGGCAGCAAAGGTAGCAGCTGGAGGCAGAAGGGAGGCCAGTAGGTTGCTGAGGAGACAGATTTCCTGGTTGAAAGAAGTGTGCAGGCCTGTAAAGAAGGTTGTAAAAAGTGCTGCCAGTGGTAAAGCTGTCCAGCACAGCAAAGTCCATCAGTGGCCCACAAATGTAGAATGAACATTAGGCCAACTCACCAAGCTGGGGCAACCATTTAAATACATTGTGACCTATGTGCAAAAGAATGGAGGTGGATTACACACAGCAAGTTCCTGCTTCTGGGACAGACACTACTGATGGGTTGTGCTCTGTGCAATGGGCGACCAAGACCATGGACCTTACCATCAGTGCCTTTGGATTGTCCTTCTGACCTCTGTGTCAGCTCATCGCCTCCTTTCATTTAACATCTCTATTTTATTTTCTTTTTAAAAATATTTTTATTAATTTATTTAAGGGAGACAGAGAGAATGGGTGTGCCACAGCCTCCAGCCTCTGAAAACGAACTGCAGATGCAAATGCCACCTTGTGCATCTCGCTTATAGTCCGGGGAATTGAACCTTGGTCCCTTGGCTTTGCAGGCAAGCACCTTAACCACTAAGCCATCCCTGCAGCCTCTATTTCATTTTCTTAACCACAGGATGTGAGAGTGGTCAACCCATTTGTCCTGTGAGTATATGTCCTGTGGCACTCTCAAAATGTGGAGGAATAAACCAAATGACTGCACTATAATATGTGCTGCATACTGTTAGTCAGACAAGCAACTCTGTAGGAATCTGAACGTGCATTGCCTCTTAATTGTTTCTTTTCAAAGGTAGCATAAATTGAAATCTGTTAGTGGGAAACTTTCAGTACTTTAAAATAACTCAAATACATCAATTTGCCATATATTATACTTTTGTTACTATAACAAATTATTTCAATCTTTAAAAGATGTTTCTTGAAATGGGGAGATTGCTCGGTGGTTAAAGGTAGTTACCTGTGCACTCTATAGGCTCAGGTTTGATTCTTCCATTTATCCACTGAAACCTTCCTGTTATTCACTCATGTCAGTTTCATAATCAATACTTGACAAAAGGGTTTTGCCTCACATTTGGAACCTATCTGAAAATGCATGTGCAACTTGTGGTATTTCATGCCCCACCATACGCAGAGAAAGGAATGTGATGCACTCTGGGGATAGATTAGCTATCTTCTCCTGAAGAGATTATATTAATACCAAGGCCTGAAAGCCCAACTCCTTGTGAGTCTGATGCAGGAGGATCATAAGTTCAAGTCCTGCAAGGGGTATAGATCACATTAAGATCCAGTCTGGATATATTAGCAAGACTCTATATCAAAATTAAGAGGTATTTAAAAGGCAGCAGATGTTGCTCAGTGGTGCAGTACTAGCCTAACACACATGAAGCCCTAGGTTCAATCCCTAGTAATACACACACACACACACACACACACACACAGAGAGAGAGAGAGAGAGAGAGAGAGAGAGAGAGAGAGAGAGAGAGAAGAATTGTTTCTCTAATAAAGGCACATAACTAAAACAAGCATCAGGCCACCAAGAATTACACAGTAGACTACACCATGGTAACGCTGGTGCTCTTATAGCACTAAGTTCTCCTGGTCCCTTGCCAGGTCATAGTCCTCATTCTATAAATTATCCCACTACTTCCTTCCCTGCAAGGCTCTGTCACTGCACCTCCTTATACAGTCTCTGGTATGTGCAACCTGTGGACCACAGGATTTTAAAGCTTTCTCCACTCATGCTTTGTACTGTGAGGTGGGAGCAGCCTCAGCAATGTTTCCACTCCCTCTTGGATCTCCAAAGCTGTGACAACAGCCTGAAACTCATGGGGCTCTGATGGGGTGAAATCCAAGGACAATAGTGATGAATATAATCTCTCACTTGGCAAAGATAATTTAGAAGCCATGTTCCAGTCCTAATGTTTAGAACAATTACCAGCAAATTTACTTAGGCTCACACCCTGTCCTCATTCAGTTCATTATATTAGTTCCATTGAATTCTAGCTGGCATTACTTGGCCTTCCCTGTCTTGACTGCAGAGCCCTGTATCTTCAAACCTGCCTCACTCTCAACTTTGTACCCAATTTTCCCTTCTTGCCTGGGTCACTCTGATTTTGAATACTACTCTATATAATGATCAGACCTCTCTTTTTTTGCATGGGAACTCCAGCCTCAATACCTTGTAATGTCCCTGCTTCAATTTCAATCTCCCAAATGAGTTGTCATGATTTGAAATATATATGCATGTTTAGCTTCCTCTGTACAATCATCTCCTCAGTGCCTCTCCCTTCATGCTTCCCTGTGCGTATTTCTCATTCTCCCACCTCTGTCTTGGCAGCAGCTCTGGGACCACCACTCTTCTCCTTGCAAACCTCACTTCCAAGTAGTCCAATGGCTTAAAACAATTACTTTGTTTTGCTGCCTATTTTCTTCCCATCTATTTTGTTTTCTATTCCATATTTTAACAGAGAAAGCAGCAAAGCCATCCATAAAAGATACAAATGCTACCCAGTGTTCCCTATTGATATTCTACTATTTTATGAGAAGGAATTTAATGAATGGATGTCGTGGTATGGGGAAAATGTATGATGTCCTTTTCAATGTTAAATGGCTTATAAGGGACACAATTTAGATTTGAACATGCGCCTACATGGTTCTCAAGCTTCTATAGTCTTTCCATCAAAATACTTCCCCCAACATTATTTATATCAACAATATTAAATTTGGTCCACAGAAATATTACATTTAATTTTAAGTAAACTTGTCTAGAATCCCAGTTAGAGGACTTGGTGCAACATTGAGAGCTTGACCTTTACAACCATTCGTTATAGTCTGGATATCTAGAAATGGAAAGAGCAGGACAGATCACTTGCTTCATTTAAGTGGGGAATCCAGACACCTAGTGTTTGCACAGCTTCCACTGTCACCATCTGTGGGCTGGCTATCCTCTTACGTATATCCACCTTTGTGAGTGCTAAGGATGCTCACACTACCATCAGGTCAGGATTTTACTCAGCAACCCCACGTCATGAGTAAAGCCTCTGAAGTGAAGATGCAGTGGTGGCCCATCTTCTGAAGAGACTCTTAGGACTAATCCCTCCCACAAACATGTCTCTTCACCTCTGCCTCACATGATGTCAAAGCTAGATATTCATCATCACCAGGATTCTATTTCTGTACTAATTCTCTCATGTCTTCCAGACAGTCTCTTTTACTGTATGCATAGACACCTTCCAATCACTTCCTCTGTGCCCCTTAAAGCTCACCATCATTAATACATTGCCTACATATCAAATGGTCCACTCCCTTCACTTTGCTGCTATAATCCCACCCTAATAACACTTCTGGGTACAACTCTTTCCAAATCCCAGAGGGCCCAGTAAGAACTAGACATCTAGTTTAAAAACATTCCTTCTTGTTTTCCTCCCATATTTTTTTACTTCCATATTTTTAACAGAGAAGGCAAGCAATGTCATCCCTAAAATATACCAAATGCTGTGCCAGTGTTCCATATTAATATTCTCCTATTATACAAGAAAATATTTACTTCCTTGAAAAGAAACAAGTAGCCAATACATCAGAACTTCTCATCTTTCCTTCTTGGAGTGGACCTAACTGCTTGTACCTAACTTTTCTACCCCTGTGTCTAATTAAATGTGTGTAGGATCCAAGTGGGTTCATTCCCTTTGCTCTCTGATTCTCTCTTCCACCTCTGTGAACACTTTGCCTCCGTAATTTCATATTACTCCTGTATCACATCTGGCTTCTGGATCCTCATACAATAGAGTCTAGGATCTCTTGTGTTTGAAACAATTGCCCAGACCACACCTCTTTAGTAACACCCCCATCTCACAACAATACACTTGAGTTATATGAACTTACAGACTCTATACCTAGTTTTCCTTAATACTTCATTTCATTACTTCTAAAACTACACAAAGCCTCTGGTCACATGTTGATGGTCTGTTTTGAAATAGAGTGGGGTCTGTCCTGCTTTTCTGTCTACAAGGTACTTTCTTCAGATAGGCATTATGACACAGTGCCTGTTTTTAGCTCAGCACATTAAGCCATGTCTCCAGCCCCTAATATTCCATATCAATAATACATGTGCATGTAAAAATGAAACTGACTAAAGAAAGAACTATGCCTAAGATTATCTTATATGCCTGTGGGAAAAATCTCAAATAAAAGTACATTATAATACAGTTCCATGAGGCAAAAAAAAAAAAAAATCAAACAGAGAAAACACATGTGGTCATATGCTTATGAGTAATTGGAAAGGTTGTAGAAAGTTATACTTCAGATTGGGCATAGTTTTTATATTGAAATTAACTTGATTACATCTTTAAAAACTTTAAATAAAATTACACAAAATGAGAAGAAAATATATCATGCTTCAGTATAGCAGAATAACTATGGAATTTTCATTTATATTTCAAGCATCTTTATTAATAATACCACCTCGTGTCCTTAATAAATAAATAAGTGAACTGAAGATTATTTGGTTATTGTGGTGGCTTGATTCAGGTAACCACATAAACATGTGTTCTGAATGCTAAGTTCACAGCAGGCGACAAGTTATGAACTAGAGCTTCCTGTAGGTGACATATTGTTGGGGTCATGCAAGCCAGCTTCTGCTTGCCAGAATTTCCCACATGCTGCTCCTGCTGTTGTCCACACTCTGTTCATGCCATTGCTTTCCCTGCCATCATGGAGATTTTCCTCAACTCTGTAAGACAAACCAACCTTTTCCTCCCACAAG